>NC_072790.1:103058456-103361486 GCF_028583425.1 Eublepharis macularius
GCTTTTTTGCTCTCAGTCTCCCCCCGACGGATGTTACGGTGGCCGAGGATGGAGACCACAGGCTCGGGTGGTGCCGATTCAGGGCCGTTGATGACAGGTGCTTCTGGTCATTGCCCCTGCGCACCAGGCCCTCACACAATCAGCACCGCACAACACGGGGGTCAGTAGGAAGGGACCGAAAGTGCCTCCAAACATTGAGGTTGAACCGTGGCACACTAACGGTTTCAGGGGAGGGAGGACGAAGGGTTTCTGCTGGATGTGCCACGGAGCTGGCAATGGAAGACAGAGTGATGAGTGGACTGCAGGCAGGGACAGCACCACCGGTAGTTTGGGATGGGGATGGGCTGGATGTTTCCTCAAACCCCAACCATTCCTCCAAGGATCCCTCAGCCTCCTCCTCCCCCAAAATTTTCAGGAGTTCCTCTTCTGCTGTCGGCAAGACCTCTTTGGTCTCCTCCACAGCCGCAACCAGTGATTTTGGGGGAGCGGGAGTCTCTGCTGCTCCAGAGTCCTCCACAGCACTGCTTCCCGTGCTGCAACTGGGACAATCTCTGCACTTCCCCCCATGACCACTCTTGTCCCCCACCCAAAGCCTCATTGTGCCAGCAAACAACAATTGAGAAGAAGAACAGAGATGGCACTGTGAACCCTCAGCCAAGGGGCCCACCGAGCTTGGCCCCAGGGCCTGGCAGCAGCCCTGGCACCAGAGGGAGGGAGGGACTAGAGCCCAAGCCCACCACTCCCACAGACCTGAACAGATCAGGCACTTATGTGAGCCCTCAGCCGAGGTACCCACCGAGCTTGGCCCCAGGGTCTGGCAGCAGCCCTGGCACCAGAGGGAGGGAGGGACTAGAGCCCTAGCCCACCACTCCTACAAACCTGAACCGATCAGGCACTGATCAAAAATCAATGTGAGCCCTCAGCCGAGGTGCCCACTGAGCTTGGCCCCAGAGCCAGGCAGCAGCCCTGCAACCAGAGGAGATAGATCCCTATCCCCCCAATCCAAGCTGAATTAGTCTCTCTCCCCAAAAGCTAGCAAGTGGCAAGCAAGAGCTTTGTCCCACTCCACTGCTCGCTGAAAGTGAAACCCAGCCTGGGAGCCCATGGCTATTTATAAACACAGGTCCCATTGAGCAACGCAGGAGGTCTGTGTTTGGCCGTCAGAGCTGCCTATCAGGGTTTGCAGGGATGAGATTGGAGTGTCCGTGGCTACAGGACACCTCCTTCTCCCCCCCTCCCCTGGGTGTTTTCTCCCAACTTGTAACCGCTTTGCAGCTCCGTGGTTGGAAGGAAGACCTGTCCACCAAGGTAAGCTGTGAATCCATTCAGGTTTCCAGGGCGACAGAAAGAGCGCAGACAGAGTTCAGGCATTCCCCCGGCTCCATTGCCAGGGGAATTGATTGCTGGCGCCTGAGTTTCTGGCTTCCCGAACCGCGACTAAATGCACCGAACCAGGCTTTTGCCAACCACTGGTTCGTTGGCCGTGGCTGATAGCGAACCGCCGGATCACAATCGCGCAATTGCCATTTTCGTGGATTTTTGAAGTTCGTAATGCGGTTCGTGCCCATCTCTACTGGTAAATTGTGGTAGGCAGGATTTGATTTGGGATTGGGAAGACATCATAAAGAATTAAATCCCATTCCACTGCACCCTTGACCCCATCTGAAACAGGCTGCTGTTTACCAATAAAAATGCTTAAGAATCCATTCACTGATCTCTCTGTCTCTTACATAGTTTGTCCTTATCTTTAGCACCCTAGTCTGGAGTGTAATGTATGTTAGAGTCCCTGACAGGGATGATTTTCCTTTTTCCTTTTCTTACCACACAAAACAAAATATACTCAAATTACACAGGTAATTCGAGTGTATTTGTAATTTGAGTGTATTTGAGTGTAATTTGAGTGTAATTCAAGTGTATTTTGTCTCGTGTGGTTTGACCCTGAGTTTCTTAGGTGATGTAGTCAATTGCAGCTTTTACTGTCACTGTAGCATTTTGACTGGATAGCCCCTAGGAAACAAGGTACTAGAATTTGAGGCAAAGCCTAGGAGTTGAGTCCCGGTATTTATTGAACTGCCTAATTCCTTTTGTGCAGTGAAATTATACTATAAAATGTTGCCACAGAAGAATTTTGTGACAATGATGTTGTCTAACTCTGGGTTTCTAGTTTATACACAGTTCAAGGAAATGCCGACCTTTTGACATTGCAAATAAACTTTATATTTACAGTTCAACAATTTTGCCTCTCTTCTTCTCCAGTGCTCATCTCACAACATAAATATTTTAAGTTGCTTATGTGGGGGTTTTAACGCACTGGAGCAAAACTGAGCAGTAATGCTGAATACTATTGAAAAGGACCTTGTGTTAAACTACTGCAATTTGATTTGTTACGGTTATTATTTTTTTCTAGTTTCTTGTACTTAATAAATATTGGATTTTCCTACTCTCATTCTCTATAACTTGTGTCAATTTCTCATTAACATTGAATCCCTGTTGTTAGTTCATCATTAAAGATGATTTCAATGGGATTTTCTGTGGAATTTGGGTATAAGAAAATTCATTAAAATTTTGGAAATTAAACAGATTACAAATTCTCATTAATTTATTGCAAATAATATTGGTGTTAGAATTGCCACAGCAATATATAAGCCAAGCTGATTCTCCCAATATGTATGTGTTCCCTGGAAAGTAAGGAATTTGGCTATTGGCCAAGAGGAGCATGTAGCTTCCAAGGCTACCTGACATCATGACCTGCTTTCTCAGACAGGTATGAAATTCAAACCAGTCCTTTTTTGCTCTGGGACTTGTTGCTCAGAATTGAATGCATTCAAATTTAGGAACCTGGATTACCAACTCCATCTTGATATATTTACCTCAGCGTTTCAAACTTTTAATTTGAGGAAGCACAGGAAATGGGTGGCTGTCTGTTTGGGTACAAAAAACCCATTACATGTTGAGAAATTACATTGGTTACAAATTTTCATTGACTTCTTGCAAATAATATTGATACGAGGATTGCCATAGACTGTTTTCTTTGCTGGGTTTGTTTATTTTCCGCAGCCACAGCTCTATGAGCAAGAGTCATGGAATAAATCCAGTTTAATTGTAGGGAGGGGACACTAGTTGCCTTTTATTGAATTTTCAATTTCAACAACTGTTTTGTGGCAGGTTTGCTTAGGAGGGAGGGTTGTTGTAGAGCATCTGCCTGCCATGCAGAAGGTCCCAGGTTCAATCCCTGGCATCTCTAGTTGAAAGGGCCAAGTGGTAGATGTAAAAGACCTTTGCCTGAGACCCTGAAGAGCCACTGCCTGTCTGAGTAGACAATACTGTCCTTGAAAAAACAGAGGTCTGAGTCAGTATAAAGCAGCCTTGCGTGTGTCCACTGATGATAGCTTTCATTTTTTGTTAAATTTATTACAATCTTCTGTAGTACTCATTGGTGTGCTAAGTCCCAAATCAAATTGGACATGTCATGTCAGTGTTTGTTTTCCCTTCCATAATCTTAAGTTTTTCTGGTATATTGGAACTAATTTGTTTTGTCAATAAATAGTTTATAATTAATCATACATGGATCCATTGTCATGCTGATCTAGGATTGTCTATTCAGGATTGGGAAACTCCTGGAGTGGAGAAGGCAGGGACCTCAGCCGGGTATATCGCCATATAGTCTGCAAAGCAGCTATTTTCTCCTGGGGAACTGATCTCTGTAGTCTGGAGATCAGTTGGAATTCCAAAAGATTTAGGCTGGGAATCCCATGCTGATCTCACACAACACAATAACTCTCAGGAAGAAATCAGTGGTCTTTTAAGGATTAGGAGGGAGTTACTATGAAGGAGTGCTCAATGGAATTATAAAATAGTTTTCATTACCTTTTTAAAAAAATAGAAGTTGAGGTATTCATATTCACCTTTCTAAAAAGTAAAATGTTATCAGTTCTGAAAAAGGTTCGGAAAGACATAATGGCTTAAAGAATACAATTTCCATAGCAGCCTAGTCTTTCAAAGTTGAAGCAATTCACTCAGGCTTTGTTCTAATGGTTAAGAAAGAGGCAGACAAGAATTGGAGCTTTTTCACTGGTTTCTTCCTTATCGCCCAAAGAGGAAAGCCAAGAAACTTCTCTTGTTGCTCATTTTTTGCTAGCAAAATGTAATAACTTTCAGAAGTAATTTGAAAATCTTTGCTGAATGCTGTTTTAATCCTATTGTTATCGTCTGATGTCTGATTTATTTTATTTTATTTTTTATTTTACTTCATTCATATCCCACTTTTCTCCCAAATGGAGTCCTAAAGCAGCTTACATCATTCTTCTCTCATCCATTTTTTTCCCTCACAACAAACCCTGTGAGGTAGATTAGGCTGAAAGTTTGTGACTGGCCGAAGGTTACTCAGCGAGCTTCTATTGCAAAGGGGAGAATCGATTCTGGGTGACCCAGATCCAAATCCATCAATCGTGCCACTATACCACACTGGTTTTCTCTGTGTTACTTATTGGTGTAGAGGGTTTTTTTGCTGCTATTAATAAATGTATCATTTATAAAACACCTTGAGGGTTCCTTTTGGTGCCCAAAGGCAGAGTAACAAATAAAAATAAATATGATTGAGCATGTACTGTACTGTCCTTTTATATGACTGTGACCTCAATTTAATCAAACATAAAATAACTTGCAAAGTGCATTAGGCACTGTGAATTTCTTCTATGCCCTAACCTCAATAAAGAGAAATTCTCCAGCAGTATTAATCTAACACATGTTAAGGAGCATAATCAGATCCCTTTCTAGTTGTTATTTTCCCTCCTTTCATGTCTATTTTCCTCTCAGAGGACCCCAAAAGTCTGTAATATTATTCTTGAGATTACATGCTATGCAGTGAACAGATTGGTGTTGTCAGGAAATTACATCCAATCTGTGTTGAACTGTGAAGGGGAATTGTTTATGATTAGGTGATTTACACTTGAAGTGGGCAGAAGATGGCAAGACCTGTAATTAGAAGGAGGGAAATTTATCTCCCAGCAGCATGTTCCCCCTTTTGAGCAGAACCCTGGAGTCAGTCAAGGGCAGATGCAGGCACATTTCTCCTCCAAGCTGGCTAGATCTGCATCTGGACCTGATTAAGCACAGTGAACAGTTGCCAGAAACAATATTTGGCCTTTGTCCTGTTCAGGAAAGGAAAACTCACATGTTCCTAACTTCTTCAGTTTAGCTCTTCAGAGCTGTATTTAAAGTAGCTTTGCTGGGTGCATACTCCCATCTGCCTCATTCTCACCTGGCTGGCCTCAAATCTTTGAATTGGCTGCACATGCCAAGGATTCGGCTGCAGCTTGTTGTTATTTCAGTGGACTGATAAGCAGCATCAAGGTATACTGAAATAAATATGTGATTTGGAGTTTTATATGCAGAAGAAATTTAGGTCTGTTGTTTAGTTCTGTCCAGTGTGTTATTTACTCCAGAAACTGATGATTCTGCTCTAGGAAGTGCCCAAATCCTTAATGCATTTTCCTAATATTAATTTCACACATATACAAAAATAATTTCCTACACAGCATTGCGAGCCAGAGCCAAGAAACTGATCTTGTTGGACAGGAAAAGTTCACTTTCTAAAGCACATCCTGCTAATCAGACACCAATATTTGGGAAAAAGTAAGCATTACAAAAACTATACATCTTGATTTTTCCTCCCACTCTGTTTTATAGGTTTACAGAGACTCAAAGCAGACTTGAATCAAACAGAACCATCTGTGTCCTTTAAAAGACTCACTATAGCAGAGCAGACCAAAATAGGTTGAACGAAAGCAAATCATACACAAAAATTATAAGTGAATGTAGACAAACAAAAACATACACCAGGAAATTCCCTTACTGGTCACGATTCCTCTACCTGCTTCTTATTTCCCCCTGCTGCTGCCAATAATTTCTTCCCTAATCCTCCTGTGTCCTCCTTTTCACTGCTGCCTTGCACACCCATCTCTCTGCTGCCTTTTCTTCTGCGTCCTCCCATATCATTACTTCCTAGCCTTCCTGACTCCTACTCCTACTCCATCTTTCTCCTCATCCTTCTGCCACCATTTCCTCCTGCTGCTGCTGCCCTGATTTCCCCCACACACTTTCCTCTTCCTCCTTCCTTCTCCCAACTTCCCCTTCTCTGGAGCAAGCAGTGGTTGTGGCTGTCTCCTCCCCACCATGGCCCTTTCTTCCCCTCTTTGATACTGTGCTTTTCTCCCAACCATCCCACCATCACCTCCTCACTCTCCTTCTTCTGTTTGCTACTTTCACCACTCTCGTACTGCAGCATTGTTTACTGGAGAGTCTCAAAAATGCCAGATATCAAAACCTATATATATATATATATATATATATATATATATATATATATATATATATATATATATCATGTACCAGGAAACTGGGGCAGAATCCTCTCTTCTCTGTTATGCATATCTTATGGTTCCATTACATAACATTGTTGAAGAGCTTCCCTGCCATAGCAGTTTCCAGACTATTAATTTATTCAGCTGTGCAAAAAGAGTCACACAAACCCCATTTGTTTCTCATTTCTTTACACACCACATATTGCTTGCCTGAAGGAGAAAGCTGAGCCAATGTTTGTACCATAGCCAGGAGCAATGTCAATGTTAAAGTACAACTTGTCCCCTAATGCTGCTGATATTAGGCCTCGTATGCTTAATCCAATGATATTGTTTCCTTGTATCTAGACTCTGAAATATATTTTGATTAGAGATGGGCTCAAACCAGAAAAAACCAAACCGTATGGTTTGTGGTTTGTTGCATTTCACGAACCATGAACTTTCACGAACCTGCCCCAGTTTGCAAACCGGTTCATTTGGTTCGTGAAAACGTCACATCCAGGTTAGAAAATCATCACTTATGGGTCAGCAGAAGGTCACTTCTGGGCCAGCAAAAGGCCACTTCTGGGTCAGCAGAAGGTCTGCAGGAAGTCCATCCCCTGTTACCTAGGAAATTGATTGATCAGCACCAGGCTGTCTGCAGTGATGAACCAAAAAATGAACCAAACTAACCAGCCTAAAGTTCATGGCAGTTCATCAGAAATGGGCTCTGATGAACTGCTGGTTCGCGAACCATTAACCGGCCCAGTTTGTCACAAACATTGATTTGTATTTCGGTTCGTACCCATCTCTAATCTTGATATCTGGCAATAGAAGCAAACTTAAGTTCCACTGAAAATAATTGCCACTTCAGGCTGCAAAACAGGAAACCAGGTTTGGAAAAAAGTGTTCAGTGCTTAATCATATATTGGACAGTATTATCTCAAAAGTGATTCTCAACAGTATTATACAAAAATATGTCAAAATAAATTAGTGGAATAACCCACTGGTTACTTTTGGCTTGCATTCATCCTGCTGTTCCAGGTGGAAAATTATTTTTACAAAGATCTACTGATGAACAACTCATTTAGTCATTCGAGATTTGCACTATACACAGAAAAGTTTTAGAACGGCTTTTCATGAAACAATAGAAAAGAGTATTATTGGGGTGTATGGAAGCAACAAGTCAACATTCTTGATGTTGTGGCCACTACCTTGAGCCTTGCTGTGACTTCTGGACCATGTGGATCTTGCCCTCGGCATATTTTTGGATTTACTGGTAACCGACCTCTGGATCTCCTGACCTTGCTGTATGGACTTGCTCTTGGGCCATGTTATTGACTGGTTGGACTCTGTGCCTTGACTTCAGACTGGGCCTTGACTACTCTTCAAAAGCTAAGTGCATTCACCCACCATGTCCTATGCCCGGCAGCACCGCTGGTGCTAACCCAGCCCAGCCCAAGACAAGAACCTAGCTACCTTCCTTTCTACCATTTTTGCCCCAGTGTCCTCACTTGCATGCCTAGCATCTGTAGTAACCAGCAGACCATCCAGACTTTTGTTCTCAGAAGAAGTCGTAGCATGAAATGTGGACTCCAGACAAAAAACGACAAGCACTCTCTTCAGCCGTCTTCTCAAGCCTTACAAAAGGAGAGACGACCACAGGAGAAAATTTGTCTGCCATCACACCAGGATGGGAAACCAGGAACTGGGGACAAGATTCCCCAGCAAACAGAACCAGCTTCCAGTTATGTCTAACCAATGACACATGGCAACCTTAGCAAAGACACACACACTGTCTCATTTTCACTTCTTCCTGGTGCAAATTGTACCTGTGAGTCCATATTTTGGCTCAGTTTTCTGTTTATTTCATGCTGAACTTTTCCATTAAATGTGTGCAATTTTTAACCTAAAACAAAAGAGTATTATTGGGTAAAACATGAACCTTTTCTATGACCTGAATGCATAATATGCCACTATTTTTAAAATATATGCATGCCATTTCACGCATATCAGAAGAAATGTTTAAAGTTGCCAACTCTGGTTTGGGAAATTCCTGGAGATATGGGGGGGATGGGAGGAGAGAGCCGAGAGGGGATGCAATGTTATATGGCCCTCCTGCGGAAGTTACCCTTTCCTCCAAGGAAACTGATTTCTGTATTCTGGAGATCAGTTGTAATACCAGGAGAACTCCAGCCCCACTTGGAAGTTGGCAACCTTAGAAATATTGGTATATAAAATATCATTAAAGTTGACCTGTGTAATGTGTGACCTACCAAACCAAAACCAACCTGTTACATATTCAGAAATTTCAAATTTATAAAATGAGTGATTTTGACTCCTGATTAAATATCACACTGTCTACTGATTAAATATCACACTGACATTTAAGAATTTTAAATTAAATATCACACTGACTTTTAAGAATTTTAAAAATATCTTGTATTTATTTATGTTATTTAAAATCCACCTCACTAAGACTTAAGGCAGATTAAAAAGTGAAATCCAATGCAATCAACAACTGTGGCATTCAATAAACAGTACAGAATAATACAGATTTATAACAGCTAGCAGGCTTTCAAAGCATAAATCTCAGAATTTCAGCTATAAAGAGGTTAGGGATAGATGGGGAAGATGCTCTGTTCCTTCTCCAGCTCAAGCTGCATCAAATCAAAAGAGATAGTGACTTTGTTCTATGATGTCCTATGCTTCAGTTTGGATTACACCACAGCAGTTAGAATATTTAGTCTAAAATCATAAATTGCATTGTGATTACAGTTTGCTGTTCTGATATCCCACAAATGAGGACCACTCACTCACGTGAGAACTGCCCAAGGCTACAAGTTTCTTCAGAAGAAGATTGGGCTGTAGTGTGGGTATATCAAGATTAGCCTCAGTAGATGAACTGATCTCAAAAGCATAAAACATAGTGTCATCTCTTTATCTGGGCAAGCTATAGCCATTGATATAGATGTTATCAAAGGCTTTTGGGCTTGATAATATTCCAACAGATAATACCTGGAAACCCTCATTGAACAGGGGATACAGACAATGCTGCTGTGTTGTAGTGTGTAATATTATGGGCGGTCCTATAGTCAGAAAGAAAATGATGAAGCCATGGATCTGACTTTGGGACCCTTCTGTCAGGTTTACCAAATTGATACCAGCCCTTGCCAGTTTTCTGTCCATATCTCCCTTCCTTACATAGCAAATAAAGGAGTGGGCTCCTCACTGGTGAGGAGGTGTGCCAAGAGGCAGGCTGGATCCAGCCAGGCCTTGCTTTTTCCTGCATCTCCAAACCACATCAAGTCCAGCAAGATCATATGCTTGGAAGGGCCCTATTTTGAAACCAAATCCCACTACAGCTTGATCTACTTCTTTGGGAGTACTGCCCTTTTCTATGAGGAAATATATTTGGTCTGTGAAGGGAATCTTCATTTGGTCCCCAACAAAATCAAAACAATTCCCTACTACAACCCCAGTTTTTCCTATAGCTTTGCCTAGGCTAATAATAGTGGTAATGGCAGTGGGTGATGTATCCTGACCATTATGGCATTATATTCACTGAGGGGTCTCTCCCCTCCCCTACACTCTGTCCCCAAGTCTTCAGAAATTTCCCAGCCCATAGCTGGCAACCCTGTGTTCTGTACCTACTGGCTTTTCTGTGTGGTCTTCAAGAGCAAACTAATGTAAACAGTATTACAATAGTTTAGCCTCAAGGTTACCATGGCATGAAACCACACGGCCAGATCAACTAGGTCAAGGAAGGGAGCCATCTTCCAAGCTAAATGAAGATAAAAGAAAGTATGTTTGCAGCTAAATTAACTTTAAATTGTGAATAACACAAGTGTATGTGTTATCGACTTAAGAGAAACAGGTTGAGTTCAGTTTTGAAACTTGTTATTTGCAAGGAACAAAGCATCACTAATAGGAGTGCCTTTAATTTTTCTCATGCTATTTGCACATATGAATGTTGTACACAGAATAGGAATCCGATGACAGCCAATCTTAAAATAAAAATGCATGCTAGCCAAAGTATCTTTTATATTTATATAACAGACAGGAAATGTAAGAACCAATTTAAGTTTCATGTGGGAAAATTCTCTTAAACATTAACAAAAATGCAAGAAGCCGATAATGAATAGATTATGGGACTTTACACATTCTAAATAATGAAGCTGAATTTGTTTTTCTGTACCAAGGCAAGATAGCTAGTTTCAAGCAAGATCTTTTGCTTTCTGCTTGCCTTTAAAAAAGTGCATTGTAGAATAGCCTCATCTGATCCAATACCCAGGGCATTGACAGTAGATTTATGATAATATAAGAGCCGATGGTGCCATTGTTCTGCCTCTTCATCTTTCAGCTCCTTGATTATACTAAAGCAGCCTGGAAATTAGCTTCTCACAAGAGTGATGGGTCTTCCAAAGACAAGAGTACTATGTAATTAAAAGAAATTAGATTCAACACCACCTAACCAAATTAATATTTGTTATGGAAAGGCAGCCCCACTTAAAATGTTGCTGTGTTTTGCGTTCTAAATAAAATATGTCATATTTATCTTAAATGGATAGCAGACAGAGACAATTTTCAGTGGAGTTTACCAGAACTTTTAAAAAGATTAAGAGGCTGAAGTAATGTAAATCCAAGCTTAAATCAATGTTCTGAAAAGAGTGGGAGATATGAATATGCCATTAGGGGCTGTCTCTTTCAAACCATAGTGGACCAGGGTGAGTTTAATTCTAACTATAATTCATATTTGATATATGCCAAGTACAATCTTAATGTTCTTATTTCTTTATTATTTGTATTTAAGACACACTGACTAAAATATATACCCAATCCAGGCCATTTTGTTATTTGGACTGGGGCTGCTTATTTACCTCCAGAGTCTAAATACAGGAGAATTAGATGTTGTGCTCCAGAAATTAGCTCCAGAAATTGACAATAGCAAAAAGGGCCAAGTTTTGGTAGGACACTTGTTGGCCACAGCTCACATCAGAGTTAGGGTTGTTTATTTGAAAATAATTTTTAAAAAGAAAGCTTGTGTCTTTGTCTCATTACATTAAAAAATAAAAAATAAATAAATAGAATTTATGAAAATTAGATGGGCAGGAAAATTTGGCAAGTGCCTTTAAGCAGCTATTAATGAAAAGAGCTTGCCAAAGCCAGCTGCTTATTGGCTGTGTGGCCAATGGGCATATGAAAGGTGCTGATCAGCATTCTGCTTAATGGTACTTGAAGTAAAGCATAGGAGTACATTGGTGGGGCTCAGCAACTCAACACAATTCTAGGCAGAATAAATATAAATAAGGAGTCAAAAACTGTTCCACTCATATGTGCTTTTAAAAAAAAACTTACTTCTTTTTGAGAAAACAGATCAATACATTTCAGTGGCCAACACCACATGATAGTGAATTCTACAAGTCTCCTACCCATTGTGTGCAGCTGTAGTAGTCCATTTTGTTTGTCTTTGAATGTACTGCTAATCAGTTTCGAACGGTCATCCCAAGTTCTAGTATTATGAGAGAGACTTTTAAAAATAGCAAAGAGGGAACATTTTCAAACTAGGAAGATAGATCAAGATGTGTAGACATGTTAATCTGTCTGTAGCAGTGGAAAAGAGCAAGAATAGCACCTATAAGACTAACAAAATTAGTGGTAGGGTATGAGTTTACATGAGCCACAGCTCACTTCTTCAGATACCTCATACCCTACCACTAATTTTGTTAGTCTTATAGGTGCTACAGTACTCTTGCTCTTTTCCAATACCAGGAAGGTGTGATATAGTTTCTTGGCATGGAATCTTCATAATGGAGCCATATAAATTCATGGTTCCATCATGAAGCCCATTATGAATAAATTTGAGATTCTCCTTGTCTATTGATAAATCTCAGAAGAAGTATATAGTGAGTTGACTCCCCTCCACCGTCCAAACTGGGAAGGGTTCTATTAGGTAGTACTTAGCCTATAACTAGGGATCCCAGGTCCTCCAGTGGGGGCAAGAGATCCCCCACTCCCACTCACCTCTCCCTGCCACCACTCATCCTCTCCAGATTATCTCAAGTTGCCTTAAAACAAATCATACCAATAAAAACAAAGTCAATATTAATAAAATCAATATTAATAAAATCAATATTAATAAAATCAATATTAATAAAAGCCATAGGCAAGTGCTGCCTAAAATTATGTTAATAGAACAGTTCTCTGCCTAGGAGTGGATTAAAAGCAAATAAAAAAGATGAAGCCCTTAATTAAAAACCAAGATAAATGGTTTGGCCTGCTTCCTAAATGAAAGGAGGTATCAGGCAATCCTCAAGAGTTGGGGCAGTCCCTATAAGATATTTACAGCAATACTGGCTGAAAGATTAAGAAGATGCATCCCAGAGGTATTTGAAGGATAATATCAGACATCATCTCAATGCAAATATTCAGGAAGAAAAGGTGAAAAAACTGCATTTATGTTTCTAGATGCTGAAAACGCATTTGATAATGTGTCTTGGAAGTATCTTATGAAAGCACTGAAAAAAATGAATTGTGGGACAGAGTTCCTGAATTGGATCCAAAGTATCTACACCAACCAACAAGCTGCAATCATAGTAAATGGCTTGTTTACGAAGAAAATTGAGATAACAAAAGGAACACGTCAAGGTTACCCAATATCACCACTAGGGGTGTGCTATTTGGGTTTCGATTCAGGATAAATACCCGAATTGGACCTGATTTGTAAAGATTCTGGAAACCCAAATCAAAGCTTACAAAGCCAATAAAATACTTAGGGATATATGTAACAGCATGGAATCGTTTATAAGGATAACTATCAAAAAGTTTGGACAAGAATTACTGAAGATTTGTAGAGATGAGAAAAATTCAAAATTTTATGGCTAGGAAGAATCTCTGCTGTCAAAATGAATATATTACCAAAACTGAATCTTTTATTTCAAATGATTCCAATTTACGTAGATCAAAAGATCTTAAATAAGTGGCAGAAAACAATAAATGATTTCATACGGAAAGGGAAGAAACCAAGGGTAAGATTTAGAGTATTACAGGATGATAAAAAACAAAGACTGGCAGTACCGAACATCAAGTTGTATCACCAAGCAGCAGCACTAGTTTGGATAACAGACTGGATTATAAATCTAAGTAGCAGACACATCAAATTGTAGATAACAAATGATAAAGAAGGAATCCACAATTATCTATGCCTTGAGAAATCACTGAAATATATTCAAAAACAGGATAGGACTCACATACTAAGAGATGGGCTACTTAAAACATGGTTTCAATGCAGAAACAGACTGACCCCACAAGTTTCCCCATTTATATCGCCAGTAAATGCTTATTACGACTTACCCACCAGAAACAGAATTGATCAGCTCAGCTATGAACCAAAGATTGATAAGAAAGGAAATATAAAAACTTGACAAGAAATTCAAGATCAAGGCAAAAATATTCCATGGCTGATGTATCTCCAAATAGTATTAAGGCTAAAAGAAAAGTCTCTTAAAGAAGGCTGTAGGTTAAGAGAAAAAAAAACAGAATTTGAACTATTAATATATGGAGATCCGAAACATCTGTTAGGGAAAATTTACAAAATGTTATTGCAACACCACACATAAATGGAACAAGTTAAAACCTGCATGATAAAACTGATGGAAAATTTTGGAGAAACTATTCCAATGAACCTATGGGAAGATCTATGGACTAAGGATATAAAATTTACAGGCTGTCAAGTTACTAAGAGAAAATTGGTATAACATGTTTTTCAGATGGTATATTACCCCAAAAGACATTGCAAGAATCACTAAGGATTATAGTGGACAGTGTTGGAAATATCAGTGCATGGATGCAACATTTTACTATAGGTGGTAGACTTGTAAGAAAGCGTGGAAATACCAGATAAAGATACATGAAGAGATGTAAAAGATTTTTAAATTCAGATTTGTGTTGAATCCAAAAAACATGTTATTAAACATCCTACCAATTAATGTCAGAAAGGAACATGGAGACCTTTTTCATTACATGGTTACATCAGCAAGAGTTCTGTACGCAGCAAGATGGAAAGCAGATGTGTATCCTGAGGTGTCAGAGTGGATAAAGTCTATGAATATGCATCAGTGGCCAAATTAACTACTTATGTACATAATAGAACAATAGCTGAATTTTGGGGAAATGGAAGTATTTCTTTGACTACATAGGCCAGAACTAAGATTAATTAAGGTAACTCAGTATAAAGATAAGAGGATAAAACACAGGGAAATGACTAAACAAAATAGTTGATATTAAAGTTTGTATAAGTATAAGTAATCAAGGAGAGGGAAGGAGCGCTATTATACAATTAAGTTATATTATTAAAAAAACCATTTTGACTGTATTTTTCTATCACTTTAATCCAATTTCAAATGTAGTGCTTGTTTAAGTTGTAAACCAATCCTAAATCTACTGTTTGTATAAGTAAGTATAAGTCTCAAATTAATCTCAAAGTACTGTTTGTATAAGTTTTTTTATGTACTTTCTATTGTTATATCTTATCTTGTCTTTTTAAATAAAATTTCTATACTTTAAAAAAAAAAAGAACCAGGGTGGTCCGAAGGAAACGTGCTATCAAAGCCCTGTCTCTCATAAAGGCATAAAAAATAGGACTTGAGAAGATTTCAGCTGAGAGGCTGGTCAATTTGGGAGGAAAGGGTCCTTCAAGCACCCCAGCCCCAAGCCATTTAGGGCTTTAAAGGTAAGAGCTAGAACTTTGCATTATGTTCAGAAACAGATGGACAATCACTGTATATCTTTCAACAAAAAGGTGATACGATACTTGTATCCATGACAATAACCTGGCTGGTACATTCTGGACCAACTGAAGTTTCTGAACAGTTTTCAAAAGCAGCCCTATATGTACTGCATTGCCGTAATCTAAGATGGATGTGATCAGAGCATGGATCTCTGTGGCCAAATCACACTTCTCGAGGAAGGGCCATAGCTGGCATATCGGGTGGAGCTAACAAAAAGTGCCATGTGCCATGGAGGAGACCTGAGACACCAACCATAGGTCAGAATCAAGCAGCACCCCCAACTTCAAACCTACTTCTTTTTCAGAGAGAGTGCTAGTTGACTCCTTGGTCTTTATGCAGCTTTGTAACTGACGAACAATACCTCAGTCTTGTCTGGATTGGGTTTCAGTTTATTGACCCTAATCCATCCCATTAACTTCTCCAGGCTTCAGGACTTTCACAGATCCAACCGGTTCAGTTGTTAAGGAAAAATAGAGCTGGGTGTCATCTGCATATTGGTAGTACCTCATTCGAAATCTCCAGATGATCTCTCTCAGCTGTTTCATGGAAATGGTAAATAGCATAAATATCATAAATATCACAGCAGCAAGCAGCAGTTCCCTATCGCTGCATTCTAAAATTGATCGGCCAGGTAAGAGCAGAACCACCAATGCACAGTACCCTTCACACACAGCTCAGCCAGAATCTTCAGAAGGATACCATATCAAAAGCCACTGACAGGTCTAGGAAAATAAACTCCCCTGTCACTCTCCCATTGAAGATCGTTCATCAGGGCGACCAAGGCAGCTTCTGTCCCAAATTCAGGCCTGAATCCAGAGTGATCAAATGGTTCAAAATAATCCATCTCCTTCCAAACCATTTAAGGCTACATAGCCACCATGTACTCACCAGGATTTTGTTATTTGGCTCATTTGTATCCAGAGAAACTTTCAGGAAAGGTCTTACAACCACCTCTTTCAAAGCAAGTATATCAGCATCTCTCCAAAGAGAAGTGTTTACTACCTCCTGGTCCCACTCAACTAAACCAGCCCAGTTCAGTACTGTCAGCAATAAGGGCAACACTCATCTAAACATAGGCCAGCAGGTGGCCTTGAATAAGCCACTCCTCTCATCCACAGCTCTCTCGCTGTATTGTAGAGATAATAATAACACTGAGTTTGTTCACTGATCTGAGTTGGCCACTGATCTGTCTAGAAGGGTGATATATAATCACACTTATTATTAAGTTATTATTATTTCCTGTCATGAAGAATGGAATTGCAGTTTTGCAGAATGAGTTTTCTATTTTTATCAGTTTCTGAGAATTTCAGAGCCTACTGTTCACTGGATCCCTTTTGACATCCTAATTTTGTTGCTTTCTAGTAGTTGATGATTTAAAATGTCATTGAATATTATGGAAAATATTCACATTTCTATGGTCACATGGCCAGCACTCACATAACCTCTGCACCTTATACAAGAAAGATGTTTACTGTCTACCTCTTTTGTCCTGAGTAGAATACAGTGCATGTTATAGTTTGTTGTGCAAAGAATTTGGTTGTTAATTTTATTGCTCCTTTTATACCAACTTCATTACAATAAGCTCTAATGCCATACTAGATTCTCTCATGTCGTCATACACTGATGGCTGATTTTTGTTTGTTTGAATCAACCTGGAATCTCTCTATCATCTTTTTTCCCATTTCCTAAATACAGTATCACTAAAACACCAAGCCTCTTCCTTCCTGGAAGCTCCGATATAGATATTATACCAGGAGCAGTAATTGTAGGTGTTCATTGTACCAGTGTTTTTTTAAAACATAGCGTTGAGGTAATAAGTCAGGTGACCTGCTGGAGAATGAGTTACCATTAGTCTTCTGAACAAGTTACCATTAGTCTTCTGAACAAGTCTTCTGGGGTGTATTTACTATGAAGAACCAAATGATCACAGTACAGATGTACAGAGCTCTGCCTACTTTGTCCTCCTCAGGAGCAGAAGTTTATTGGCATATATTTAATTTCCTACTTGTCTTAAAAAAAACCCCAACATATTCATCAAATCTTTTTTAAAAATCAGAAGGAAGAATTTATGAAATGTCAAGCATCCTTTTAATGCAATCAAAACTGTAACACCACATGCAGAAAACTGAATATATGTTATTTAGGAGAACTTCATCAATCACAGAAATGAGGAGGCTGTAGGTCCAGGTCAATACCTTACAGCCCATTAAACAGAAGAAAGGAAAGCAAGTTTGCTTATGTTCAATATGACAGATGGAAGGACTGACAAATATGTCTGTAGTCTTAGCTTGCCAATATTAGAATGAAAAATTATCAATCATTAATCCATCAAAGACTGTTAACTTTCCCATTCTTGAGTATTACTTGCCTTCTGCATTAACATGACTGGGGGAGGGGTTAATGAAATTGCTTTAATGGTTTTGTCTACTCGATGGTCTTACTAGCTGCTCTACCAAAATACTTTCTACTTGTCAGTAAGCTAGAGTATTAAAAAAGAATATTTCACGTCAGAAAAATAGAGGAGAGCACAAGATTGCTTACTAAAGTTGTAAACAAGAGTATTAATTTACTCTGTTCCATATACATTTAGTTATATGCTGACCAAATCATTTTATTTTTTTCTGCTCATATGATTAATGTATCCTAATCAACATAACATACTTCCCAGTTTAAATTTATAATATAACTATTCCATTCCCCTGCTCCTTCAGAATGATCACCATGTCCTACTAATATCCTGCACATTCATGCTACTCTATCCTTATTTAATATTTTAGGAAACATGGCACAATAAATACTAATAGAATGCAACAGAATAAAAATTCTGACTTTAATAATATAATTACATTGTATCTTCCTTAAGAAGCAGCTTCTAATATTTCAGTGCTTTGTGCTAGCAGCAAAATATTAATACAATGATTTGATACGAACATCTGATAATTTGTCTAGCAGTAGGCACTAGTACTCCAAAAGCTGCTCCACAAAATCCAAAGTACTTTGTGCTAGTAACAAGATGTTAATAAAGTACTTTAATTAAACAATTCATTTAATCCTTACAAATGGCAGCTCCAAATATTTCAGAGCTTCATGCTAGCACCAAACTATTAATAAATTGCTTTGCATATCACATAGATTGTCTCCAGTGGCAGCCTGAGTATACTATGCTAGCAGAAGGATATAAATAAAGACTTTGGATTAAACTAGCTGTCTCCAATGACAACAATGTATTCCAATGGCTTTTATACAACAGCTTTTGTGTTATTTCTTCTGAGCTCCTTACATTTGTAATCTCTGCACTGTGCTGGGACACTTGCTCAGGATCCCTCTGGTTCAGACTTATTCTTCCAGTATCTAACTCATGGTACTTCTTATGCCAGGAATCTAGAAGTGGTCCCCTGTATGCCACTCAGAATTATCTGGTATTCTGTTGCCATCCTTATGTAGGAATACCCCCAAATCCCAGCTCCATCTTCTCCACTGGGATGATATTAGTCCTAGCAGCTAGAATATGTCATCCCCATTGGTTGCCCTGGGACCAATATAATATTCAGGAGTGGTTGAGAGGGGCTGAATGTCAAATAATAGTCTGTAATGGAAGACAAAGACCAACAACCAGGGCTTTTTTTCAGCCGGAAAACGGCGGAATGGCATTCTGGCACCTCTTGAAGTTAATCACGTGTCCGGTTGCCTACTCACTGATCTCCAGACAGAGATCAGTTCCCCTGGAGGACTAATAGCTTTTTAACCCATTTTGGTGTGCTCTGTAAAGATTCGGAGCATACTGACAAATTTCCTGCCATACCAATAGTCCCTGCCTGACAGCTGAAGCCTGGGTTTAAAGCATTTCCTTCTCCATGCTTCAGCTGGGAATCCCCCCCAGCTGAAGTTTAAAGTGCCCATTTCACTTCCTCGGGTTTAAAGAGCCCTTTTGAAGCTTCTCTGGGTTTCAGCTGGGAGGGGGAATCTCCCCTCCCAGCTTAAGTTTTAAGCACCCATTTTGGGGCTTCCCCAGGCTTCAGCTGGGAGGGGGGAGCTGGGAGGGGCCGTGCCCTGAGCAATGGCATAACTTCCCAAAAGTGATGTCATCATGCAGTCTCAGCAGCGTGCACGCACACTTCATATGCACGCATGTGGTGACAGAGTTGCCACTTCCTGCTGGGAATTGCCCCAGGAGCTGGCAAGTGAGTTCCCCCACCTCTTTCCCCAGAAAAAAAGCCCTGGTATAATGTAATGTTTTATATATGTTTTATGTATGTAAGTATGTAAGTATGTATGTATATATGGGTATGGGTATCGGTATGGGTATATGTGTATAGTGAATGTTTCACTACATTGTCCTGTATGTACATTAAATAATAAAGTGAATTTTTTGGTTTTGCATTCAACATTGGTTTTGTGTATTATTTGCACAAAGAAAATCCATGTTATTTAAGTATCATGTATTAAAATGCTCTAGCTTTCTAATTTCAAGTCCATGATGAAGAAAATGATATAAACTTGATTCACTATAAACCAATGGAAATAAGGCTAGTGCCATAAAATCAGGATTGAAGCCTCTGAGACCCTTTGATGAAAGGTGATGCGTAAGGGCAAAGGACTACTATTGTTCACAGTTTATGATTCACGTGCAGGTGTCAAAATGTATTGGAGTAAAGGACCAGCTATTTCTCCAGCTGATTCTTTTTTTATAAAAAAAAATCAATATTAGATTCATGCTAAAAGAAAATGGACTCTCTTGGGCAAATCAGGGCAGTTGGTTATACTAGGACATGAAAGCCCATAGGCATGCTGTCTCTCCATTCAACCATATAATGCAACACTTTGCTATTGCCATTAAAAGACTTATCCTGTACCATATCACACATTTCATAATATTTCCATCTAAATGCAGATTCCAGTGTTCCACATGTACCATCTAGTCAGGTTTTCCATAAAAATAACAGCAGGAGACAACATTGAAATTCATTTTGCATATTAAAGAAATCTCTCAGAGATTCCTTCCTTTATTTGTTTTATCAACTCAAGCAATAGCCAAGAAAATCAGGGTTTCTGAAATGATAGGAAACCTATTTATAATTTTATCAGGGTTTTCCCGTTCCCCCACTTAAGTCCCCCCACTTAAACAATTTCAGACTTTTAAGAGTCAGTCATTTTACGATATTCCATTGCAAATGAAATAAGTCCCTATGTATCATTTAACCCAAATATTGAGGTAATAGATGGACCCTCAAGAAAACTGCACCTTGAGTACCATGGAAAGCAAATTCCTTTCCTTCCAATATTCATGCCACATTTATTATAAGTCTTACGGGAATTTGTTGCTCTTGGAAGCATTGTTATACATGACATAATATTTTCTTTCATAGCTGTTTGCTATGCACAGATGAAAAACTGATGCAGAAGAAAGAAGACAAAAAAGCAGTCCTGCACTGCATACATGTATTTGGAATGACTCTGAGCAGTCCTGTGCACAGCAACTTCTTCCTGATAAACTGACTGTTTGGACCCTTTTGTAATTATAAACTTTCACTTAATATTTTATTCTAAATTGTAAAAGCATATATGGGCCCTTTAAACATGCAAAGTCTCTCAGTTGCACGTGCTCATATATCTTACACATATACGTGCATGTGTGACTCAGCTCTATAAAATAAATACAATGAAAGCTCATTGAAACAGTCAAGCAATAATAAGCAATAAAACAAGATACGAAGTAGATACAATATTTACAAAATGATACCTTGTGCTGTGCTGCACAAATGTATAGTTTTTCACTAGACATTTCTCTACAGTGATACATACACAAGTTGGGCATTTTGCCTTCTCCACAGTTTTGGGTGTATTTTTCCTATATATTCATCATGTGTGTATATATGGAAAACAAAACTATGTCTTAACTTTTTGTATGCCTTTCCGAACAATTGTCTGACTTATTATGATGTCATGAATTGTATACAAACATGATGCTGGAGTTTAGAGAATATTTAGAAATAGTGCTAAATTTACCACAGCATTTCTGTTTCACAGAGATTCAATCACAGGCTAATCACTTAGAGAAATTACTTGAGACATTTTCACTTTTGAAATTCAAACCTTAGAAATCCTTTAAAAATATTTATCCTTAATCTTTGGTGATTAATGTTAATACAATAATATTAGCTAAGTTTAATACAATGTATACTTTTTAATATTACAATAAATTATTTGCCTTCCTCTCTTCTCCTAATGCCTGCCTTGCTGTATCAAATTTTGCTTGCAGTTTTTACTCTTGCATGCCTGCTGCTCTCTAATTTTTATCATGCGTCCGGACAAATCTACCTCAAGGTCCTCCACCTGCTGCCTGCCTGCCCTGATGTCTTCTCCTCGTGAGCCACCATACGCCTTGCCTTGTCAGTCTAATTCTACCTTATGCTTCAATTTTTCAAGCTAAGTGGCTGCAGTGCTGTCTGTGTTACTGTTTGGTATTTTCTTCATCATTATTCCCATAGACTTTAATGTTAAATATAGGTACCTTCCATTGCTTCAAAAAGACCTTTATTCTATCTTTCTGAAATGTGGTGGTGAGGCTGTTCTTGGGGAATACTGCAGTCCCCATGAGTTTTATCCAATTCGGATAGAAAACTATGAAGCTACATACTCAAGTTGGGGGGAGCCTTCTATTAAACCAGAGGGAATAATAACAAAATAGAATTATGAAAACAAAACAACAATAACAAACGGAGCAGAAGGACTTGAGGCACACTTGTCCACACTCAATTTAATAAGGGAAGGTAAAGAGTACATGGACAGAATGCATGAAGCACATTTCAGAGGGCAACATGAGGAGGAAGGATAGGTATCAGGATTTGGAAGGGCACCCAATACAAGAGGCAGGCACATGGAAGAAAGTAACCCACAGGAACAGGATAATCAGGATACATTCTGAGCCTCTGATGCTAAGCAATCGGATCCAGGATCTACCCATAGATATTGATTCTGGACCACTGGATCAAGAGCTACTCCTCCAGACTCCTCAAAAATTGAAAGAAATTTCTCAGGCCCCTGCAGATGAGAAGACTCAAGCTACTATTCCTCAATATAGGAGAAGGTGTGTGCTAGTAATTGGGGACTCCCTACTGAGAGGAGTAGAAGGTAAAGTGTGCCGACCAGACTTGTCATCTTGAGGGGTATGCTGTCTACCAGGTATACACATCCAAGATGTGACAGAAAAGGTAGGAAGACTTATCATACCCAAAGATTATTAATCCTTCCTCCTGATACATGTGGGAACAAATGATATTGCCCAGCACAGTCTAGAACACATTAAAAGAGACTATGTGGCTCTGGGTAAAAAGGGGAGCACAGATTGTGTTTTCATCAGTTCTTCCTGTCATAGGTCATGGTTTAGGAAAGAATTTTGCAAATAAATGACTGGCTATGTAGATGGTATCATCAGGAACAGTTTGGTTTTTTGGACCATGGATTATGCTTTCGAGAGTCCTGCAGAGAGTGGAACATATGCTAGGAAACATTAACTCACAGGTAAGCACAGAAACAAAAACCTCAGGGCATATAACTCATGGCTTCTACATTAATGCACAGAGTATGGGAAACAAGCAGGAGGAACTTGAAGTCCTAATACAGGAAGGGGACTATGACATAATAGGCATTACTGAAACTTGGTGGAATGACATTCACAATTGGAATACTAGGATTGAGGGATATAACTTGTTCAAAAGAGATAGACAAGTAAGGAACGGGGAGGAGTAGCATTATAAGTAAAGGACGTATATACTTGTGAGGAAATACATTTATCTGAGCATGGAAATTCAGTTGAGAGTCTCTGGATAAAAATAAAAGGAATAAGAAATAATAGTGATACTATGGTGGGGGTCTGCCATAGACTACCAAGCCAAGCAGAGGACCTGGATGAGAAACTCCTAGAAAAAAATTACAAAGTTCACAAAGAGACGGGACACAGTGGTCATGGGAGATTTCAATTATACAGGTATCTGTTGGAAGTCTAACTCTGCTAAAAATGAAAGGTCAAATAAATTCCTAACTTGTCTCGCTGATAACTTCCTTTTTCAGAAAGTAGAGAGGGAAACAAGAGGTTCTGCTATCTTGGACTGGTTGATGAGGTGAAAGTAGTGGGCACCCTGGGTAGTGGTGACAATATAATTTTGGAATTTACAGTCTTGGGGAAGGGAAAAGCTGTACATAGTCAGACATATAGGTTGAAGTTCAGGAAAGCAAATTTTAACAAACAGAAAGCTATGCTGGGTAGAATCACATGGTCAGAAATACTTAAGGAGAACAGAGTTCAAGAGGGGTGGGAGTTTCTTAAAAGTAAAATATTGAAAGCACAATCACAAATTATTCCTATGAGAAGGAAAACCAGGAGGAGCTTAAAGAAGCCATGGTGGCTTTCTAATGGATTGAGAAATAAAAAATGGAAGGAGGGCCATATAACCAAGGATGAATATAAGCAAATAACCAATGCTTGTAGGTAGAGTGTTAGAAAGCTAAAGCTCAGTATGAGCTTAGGCTAACAAGAGATGCTAAAAACAACCAAAACAGAGTTCTTTGCTTATGTTCACAGTAAGAAAAAGAGCAAGGACATGGTTAGGCCCATTACAGGGACAGGGAAGTGAAATTGTAACAGGCGATGAAGAGAGGGAAGAACTGCTCAATTCCTACTTTTCCTCAGTCTTCTCCTGCAAGGGAAATGGTGCTCAACATGGTAATAACAGAATACATGATGGGGGAAGGGAGTTACAGCCTAGGATCAACATAGAGGTAGTATGTAAATACCTAGTTTCTTTAAATGGAACTAAGTTCTCAGGGCAAGATGAATTGCCTCTTAGGGTACTAAAAGAAGTTGCAGATCTAATTTCTGAGCCTCTGTCCATTATTTTTGAGAATTCTTGGAGGTCAGACAAGGTGCCAGAAGATTAGAGGCAGGCAAATTTTGTTCCCATCTTCAAGAAAGGAAAAGGATCCAAGTAACTACTGACACATTAGCTTGACATCTGTACCTGGAAAAGTCTTAGAACAAATTATCAAACAGTCAGTCACTGAGCATTTAGAAAGGATGGCTGTGATTACTAAGAGCCAGCATGAGTTTCTCAAGAACAAATCATGTCAGACTAACCTTATCTCTTTTTTTTGAGAAAAAAAGATCCCCTGGATCAGGGGAATGCTGGAGACATAGTTTATCTCAATTTCAATAAGGATTTTGATAAGGTTCCATGTAATATCCTTGTTGGCAAGTTAGTAAAATGTGGTTTGGATCCTGTTACTATTAAGTGGATCTGTAACTGGTTGACAGATCACACCCAAAGAGTGCTAGTTAATGGTCCTTATCTTCTTGAACAAGAGTGGCAAGTGGAGTTTCTTAGGGATCAGTCTCTGGGACCCGTTCTGTTCAACATTTTTATAAAAGATTTGGATGAAGGAATAGAGGGAATGCTTTTTAAATTTGCAAATGATACTAAATTGGGAGAGGTAGCAAATATGGTCGAAGACAAAGTAAGGATAGAGGATAATCTTGACAGGCTGGTAAACTGGACTAAAACAAATAAAGTGAATTTCGACAAAGATAAATGCAAAGTTCTATATTTAGGAAGGAAAAATCAAATGCATAATTATAGGATGGGGGAGACTTCTCTTGGCAGTAGTATGTGCAAAAATGATCTAGGGGGTCTTAGAAGCCCATGGACTGAACACGAGTCAGCAGTGTGATGTGGTAGCTAAAAAGGCAATGTGATTTTGGGCTACAGAAACAGAAGCATAGTGTCCAGATCACAAGAAGTGATGGTATCACTCTACTCTGCTCTGGCTAGACCTCACCTAGAGTATTGTGTTCAGTTTTGGGCACCACAATTTAAGAATGATATAAACAAGCTGGAACGTGTCCAGAGGAGGGCAACAAAGATGGTGAGTCTGGTGACCAAGTCCTATGACGAAAGGTTGAAGGAGATCAGAATGTTTAGCCTGGAGAAGAGAGATGTTATATGATAACTATCATATAGAGGATGGCGCAGGGTTGTTTTCCGCCGCGGTCCCTCAGTGGAACAGTCTTCCTCAGGAGTTAGTGGGCTCTCTTTCTTTGGAGGTTTTTAAGCAGAGGCTAGATGGCCATCTGACAGCAATGCTGATTCTGTGAACCTGGGCAGATCATGAGGGGGAGGGCAGAATGGGTTACATCAGTGCTTAGTTCTCATGGCCTTCTTACATGCCCAGGGTAATGCTGATAGCCACCTTAGGGTCAGATAGCAATTTTCCACATGCCAGGTTGGCTAGGGATCCAATAATAAAGCAGTCCCTTTCTGAATGAATAGCACAAATGAAAAAAATGAGTAATAATAACAAAATTTATATACTGCCCTTCAGGACAATTTAACACCTACTCAGAATGGTTTACAAAGTATGTTATTATTATTCCCACAACAATCACCCTCTGAAAGAAATTCCAAAGCACAAGTATGGTTGCTACAAACCAATCGTTCAATAATGAAGTGTCCTTTGGTTGTTGTGGGTTTTCCGGGCAGTATTGCCAATGGCGGGAGGCTTCACTGTATCCTGAGGAGATTCTTTTGCATATGGATTGGTGCTTGATGTGCTAATCTTTTCTGCAGGGCTATTGTCGGGTGTAGAGTGTTTTGTTAGCCTGGTGTTTTTCAGAACTGGAAACCATGCTCTGTCCAATCACCACCCCCGACAGAAAAGAGGCATAATGAAAACATTAGTGGATCGTGCAAGACGGATATGTGAGCTGCACTTTCTCAATGAGGAAATTAATCATCTAAACCACGCACTTCAGGCAAATGGCTACTCCAGAAATGAAATCCGAAGAGCAATCAAACCCAGGATGAATCAAACAACCAAGGAAAAACAGTCTCCTACAGGAAAAGTGTTTTTGCCATATATCAAAGGAATTACTGATCAGATGGGAAAGCTTATGAAAAAGCATAACCTTCAAGCAGTATTCAGACCCACCCTAAAAATACAATAGATGCTACGATCCGCAAAATACAGTAGAGACCCCCTCACCTCTGCAGGAGTATACCGTATACCCTGCAGCTGTGGACAAGTGTACATCGGGACCACAAAGCGTAGCATTCAGACAAGAATAAAAGAACATGAAAGACACTGCAGACTTGGACAACCTGAAAAATCAGCAGTGGCTGAACATAGCCTAACTCAAACAGGGCACAGTATCTTATTCCAGGACACCAAAATACTGGACAACACTTCCAACTACTTTGTCAGACTGCACAGGGAAGCCATTGAAATTCACAAGCATAAGCAAAACTTCAACAGGAAAGAAGAAACCTTAAGAATGAACAGAGCATGGTTTCCGGTTCTGAAAAACACCAGGCTAACAAACCACTCTACACCCGACAATAGCCCTGCAGAGAAGATTAGCACATCAAGCACCAATCCATATGCAAAAGAACCTCCACAGGATACAGTGAAGCCTCCCGCCATTGGCATTCGACACCCTGGGAAACTCTTACAGGATGACTCAGCTCAACCCCACCCCTCCTGAGTAGATATAAATGACCTGCCAACATCTTTTCCACACTGTGACACTGAGAGATCTCTGTCTTTTGGTGCTACACCTCTGAAGATGCCAGCCACAGCTGCTGGTGAAACGTCAGGAACTACAATGCCAAGACCACGGCAATACAGCCCGGAAAACCCACAACAACCATCGTTCTCCGGACGTGAAAGCCTTCGACAATACATCGAAGTGTCCTTTATCTAACAAAACTTAAGTCAAAATTTGAAGGTACTGAGAGGTTAGGATAATGGTGAGTTAATCTTGCCATGCATGCTGAACAGTAGTATGGCAGACCATTTTGCTCAGCTTTCAGTGCAGGTTTTGTGCCCATGAATCCTGTGTGTCTGAAGTAGTGGCAGTAGGGATCCCAGGTCCCCCCAGGTCTCTGCCCCCTGCTCCCTGTTACCTGGCCAGTAGGGGTTAAAGGTGTGGGAACAGGCCTCCCAGCCCCTTCCACACTTTTCATTTGGGCCCCAAATGGGCCAAATTGGGCCCGTTTGGAGCCCAAATTGGCCCGCTGCAAAGCAAGGTAAGCGCTCTCACCCTGTGAATGTCACTTCCTGGAAGTGAGGTAGTTTTGTGGTCCCAGGAGTGCACACTCAAAGACATCCCCAAAGGTGAGTGCCAAGTCCCTCACTCTGGGAGGGTAAGAGGACCTGGCAACCCTAAGTGGCAGTGCTATTCCAGCTAGTAGCATGGGGCAAGTTTATGGGAATAGCTTACACCATTTTTTGTTTTCTGAATCTGCATAGTGAGTAGTTGCGTTCAAGGTGAGTCCCTGACTTACTGGGAATCCCACTGGGGATGAGATTGCTTCCAGTGTGGTTGGTTTTAATAATGTATTGTATAGTGTATTAAAGTAACTATAGAGTACATAGCATAGCATAACTTAGTTTTCTTTATTTTAAAAATTCTGTGTAAAGCCAGCAAGGGGTAGGAATCCATTTTTTCTCTGTAAGAGTTAGATGTCAAGGACTCCAGAGCTTGAAGCTGCAACCTGAAGGTCAAAGACCAGGACCTAACTCACACAAGTTACCATGGACCAAAACACAGTTTGAGTATTACTATCATCAGTCAAGTCAATGATTCCTGCAGACAAAAATACCGACTCACAACAAAATACTCCACAGCATGACAGTATTTCTTTTCCCTCTCACATTTTCACATTTTTCTGGATTTGTTCCTATTGAATAGACTTGTAGAATATGATTCAGAGGCCAGTAGCATTAATGCAGTTTTGTTCCATAAACTCAAGGCCTGAATACAGATCACACTGGCTTGAGGATATTTACTACAGCAGGAGCCAATTCTTGTCTTTGATTTACTGCCATTGACATAACAACATCACAAAAGGAACCAGAAACTCTGTGTCTCTCTGCCCTTTTACCGTTACCAAAATCCTCAAATCAATACTCGTAATAGCTTGGGCCAAACTTGTGATGTTATTTTTATTATTTTGAGATATGTCAAAATATTATATATGTAGCAGAAAACCAGTAGAATGGGACTTTAATATTGTCCAAAGGCAGGGCATTATATGGGCAAGTTTTCATTGCCAGAGTCTGCTTGTTAGATGAGGTAAAGGAAAATGAAATGTCTGCTGAGAACACCTGGTCAATATGCAATACAAAACTATTTTGCTTTGAAGAACATCAGTGTTACAGACCATACAAGTAAGGGTCTGAAAGGTTTAATTAGAGCTTTTAAAAAAATGTACAGTATGTTTTAGTTTGGAGAAGTCTAAATATTAGGCCTGTTTTTCAGCATTGCGGAGGTCATGGAACTTTGATTTAAAACAGTGATGAAATTAATCAGATTAGTGCTTTAATGGTAAAAATTAGCTGCATGCAGATACATGTGATCAACACTTGATGCTGGTTTTCTTCTTTTAAATGCAAACCACTTAAAGGGTAGGGTTGCCAACCTCCAGATGCTGGTGGGAGATCTCCTAGAATTACAATTAATCTCAAGACAACAGGGATCAGTTCCCCTGGAGAAACGGCTGCTTTGGATGGTGTACTCTATGGCATTATACCTTGCTGAGGCCCATCCCGCTTCCCAAACCCTGCCCTTTCCAGGCTCCACTCCCTCAAATCTCAAGGAATTTCCCAACCTGGAAATGGCAACCCTGTTTAGGGGTGAGTGTGAATCCAAGACGGTTTTGAAGAGCTCCAGGAGGGTCACTCTAACTGGGTTAATGAGCAACAATTTGAGAAATCAAGTTCTCTGCTGAAAAGTGTAAAGTAATCCTAACTTTAAATGCTGAAAGGATTTGAACTGGCCAAGACTGAGAGGGAAAGAAATCTTTGGACTGGTGTAAATAGCTTAATGAAAAAGTCAGTGTGCTGCAGCAGTCAAAAAGGAAAACTCCATTATTAGTAAAGGGCTGACAATAAAATAGCTAATTTTGAAATGCTGTTGCATAACTGATGAGAGAAGGCTATTGAACTTATTTCCCTTTCCTCACCAGAGTGTTTGGTGGCATTTTCTCCTTCAGGGTCCTCTGACCCCAGTAATACCTTTTCTGTGGTTGCAGAACTGCTGGGCCAACTGCTGGGGGATGTGGAGAAGATCTGCATCAGTGAACATCTTCCATAGAACCCAGCCCATCAAGTTTATCAGACTTCATAGAGAACAATATTGAAACAGGGTGCTATAGAATAGCCCATGATACATTTCTAATTCATAGGAATGGCAAAGAAATGTGGAACAAAGACAAGGCATTTGAAATCAGTGCAACAATGAACATCACAATTCATTTTAATTGTGCCTTTCACAAATCATTTGTCACACAGCAGTGAGTGCCTCTAAATGGAGGTGTGTAACCCCTTCTGCATTATAACTAGGAGTAGACTTGGTTCACCCAAAAGTATGGCAAAATGGTGGGGGTTGTGAGCCTCATAAACTGTTTATTGCTTTTTCCCATTTGTCTCTGTACCCTCCCACTCCTTTTTGTCTTTTCCGTTCATTGCATAATTCTAACCAAAGAGAATATTGTTAATTAAATATTGTTGTTCGACTACATGGACACTGAACTTGCTCTGTACCATTGCCATTGAGGTCAAGCATTGATTTCATTGGGAGATATAAAAATGCTCCTGGGTTGAATTGCTGACCAGACAACTCTTCAGGTCTTCTCATATTGCGCTATGGTGGATTTCCTACACAGGGAAAGAAGAAAAGGAACAATGCTCAAATGGCTTTGAAACACTTTTCTGTCTTCCAGTGCTCTGCTGCAAGAAAGCAGTGCAGCAGAAGAGGCGGCTTACAGTAATATAAGAACGAGTCATATATTTGGATATATAACTGTCATATCCTGAAGGCTTAAGGTATTTATCAGAGCAAAAATCATTAAATATAGTAAGATTTCTTGTAAATCATTCCCCTCTGTTCATTGTTGATTAACTCTGTCCCAAAGGCCAGCACAGTCCATGATCTAACAATACCTACAAAACGTCTTAAAACAATTCCAGCATGTGTTCAGGCTTGGACTCTGTTCACTGGCCACCTGTATCTGTATAGTTAGTTTTCAGGCATTGTGACGTTTTTATGTTCGGAGGATTGCCTTCCAACAGTGCTTCTGTATTTGCTGTAATTGCAAGGAAATAACACTGGCATAATCAACATTTTTCTGTATCTCTGTGTTACAGCAGAGTGACAACATTAAAGAAGTAATTTCATTTTGCATTTGTGAATAGTAGGAAATGCCTTTCAAAAATTACTTCCCAAAAGTGAAAAACAATGAAATTGATTCTTAAAATTGTTATGAAGAAAATTGCTTTTTAAAGACTAATGAAATTGCCTTTTTGATTAGATGATGACAGAAGTCCTTTCATGTAGAGGTCTGTGAGAGCAGTTAAAAACTCTGCCACTGTAAAAGAGTTTCAAGATTGAACTTTGTTTTCTGTTATGTATTTTCTCTGTTGAGGTTGAAGGTTAGCATTTAGAAAGCACCCAAATTTTAGTTTTTTTAAAAATTAGTCCTGAAGACTACATGGTCCTTTGGTGATAATTTAAATTATCACACTATATTCACAGTCAAAGAAATAGATCAGCCTTCAAGCAATTTCTGCCTGGTGTCCACCTGTAGATTTATGCGTTTCTCCTCTGCTTGGCCATAGGAATTCTCATTGGACCAACATTATGGAACAGCTTGCAGAAGCAGGTGACAAGGACAACATCTTTGGAACATTGCAAGTCTTTCTGAACATTTGCGAAGTTAATAACTGGTTTTAAAAGTTTAGAATTGCTTAGAATTTTCTACAGCCTTGTGATTTGGATGTTTTTGTGATTTATGGATTTTAATTGTTTGCATGCCATATATCATTGTTATTAGCTGTGCTGAATCTTTGGAGAAAGGTGGAGTGTAACTGTTTTAGTAAATAAATGAAGTACAGTGTAATTAATATATATCAGCATAGTTCTCTGCTTTAGATTCTGGTCACTCATTAGGTTGGAACCACTGGAAGAGTTCACAGACAGTGTTGATGGAGTGGAATTTTCCTTGCTTTCCCCTTTGTCAAGAAGTTGACCATATATTCCAAAGCTCCTCTCTGAGCAAAATGCAGTACGTGCCAGGAACAGGGGATTCGGCAGTGAAAGGGAAAGAAAAATGGTCTCTCTTTCCCTCTTATGCCTTCTATGTTCAGGACCATCACCATGTCTACTGACACTGAATGGCATGATTTAATTACTTGTTGAGTAAGAAAGTACTTCCTTTTGTCCATCCTGAATCTACTATCTATATGGTTCTTTGGGTGCCTCTGAGTTCAAGTATAACAGAAATGGGGGGGAATTTTTCTTTCTATCCACTTTCTTCACCCCATGCATAATTTTATAAAACTCTATTAGTCACTCTTTTTCTTAAACAAAAAAGTCACTGATTCTTTGGCCTTTCCTAATTATGACTCCATTGTAAGGCATCCAGTATTTGAAGGTAGAGATGGGCACGAACAGAAAACAAACAAACATGATGTTCATTGTTCGTTGCCATCCATGAACAGGGACTCATGAACAATCACAAACATGGCCCTGTTCATGAACATGTTCATGGTTGGCTGTTCATGGGGGCCAGCAGGCTCTCCTCCAGCCATCATCCCAGTCAAGATCCCTACTGCACCACTCCCAGAAACCTGACCTGAGCAGGCACCAGGAAAGGTACCAATAATAAATAATAGCTTGGCCCCAGAGCCTGGCAGCAGCCCTGGAACTTGAAGGGGTAGATCCCTACCGCACCACTCCCAGAAACCTTACCTGAGCAGGCAGCAGGAAAGGTACCAGTAATAAATAATAGCTTGGCCCAGAGCCTGGCAGCAGCCCTGGAACTTGAAGGGATAGATTCCTATTCCACCACAAAGAAAATTCAAGCTCCAATGCACTCTATCAAAATGCCAACAGCAACTCTCTTCCTCTCCACTGTCTGCTAACTAAGCCAGAGCTGGGAGCCCCCCTCTCCCATGCTCTTTGCTCCCTTCTAACAAATTTGGAGCTCCACACTTGAACGGAAGACCTGCCTTGTAGGTGCCAGACTGTCTGGCTTGATGAACAGCGACGAACAGCAATGAACGAGGCTTGCAACGACCACCTGTTCATTTAGAATGGGGCCTCACGAACAGCTTGTTTGCAAACAGCAGATTGAGTTGTTTGTGGCTTTTTTTTGTTTGTATTGCTGTTCATGCTCATCTCTATTTGAAAGTAGGGATATGCAAACACCCTTGCACTAGGAAATGTTCCTAGTCTTACCACAAAATTTATCATACATTTTGCCTTAGGGAATAACCTAAAATTCATCTCAAATGCCCCTTCAGTTAAATTTTGATTATAAATCTATTTGGAAGCTTCAAGAAAATCAGTGAGTGACTTCCAAACAATGATGCTTGGGCTCCCATTGGTTTAGCTCATAATCTGTTCACCAGTTGCAGTAAGCACAATTGAATTTCAGAGCTGAATGTGAACAGAGCTGGAATTGCTTGCCTGTGTTCGGGCAGTTGATGCACGCATGCTCATGAACGAAAAGGGGGTTTCTCACAGCTTCCTCCCTTTTCCCTATCCATCTCATCCTTGTCTGCTGTTTACCACATTATTTTAGAACACTCAACACTGGGTTAGATTCCAACCAGATTTTCTGCTGCTGAAAAAGAAAAGAAGGAAAGGTCCCCTTTGACCATCAAAGGAAGTAATGTAGAGTACCATTGGGCCAGTACATGAAAGCAATGTAAAACTAGGGCTGTAAAAATAATGCAACTGGTTAAGAGTGAGTGAAAACCCAACCCATTATTGCCTGGGGCATCCCCAGCACAGCATCTGTGCTCTTAGGAGGTGCCCATGCTGGTGACCACCATGACCAGCCTCGTGTTCCTTTTGCAGTCCCTGTTCCAGTTGCTTAATGGGGCTTACCTCTGGGTGGACCTGCTTGGGATTGTTCTCAGTGTGCAGAGTGGGGGTGGCCTTCCTCTTTTTGTGCTGCTGCCTCTGTTCTGTTAGGTAGTGCATATTCCCTCCCCTCCCACCCTTCTGCTCCCATACTTCTGGGTCACCTCTGGGCCACCCCGTGATTGGTTGGTTCCCCCCTGTTGGGCTCTTTTGTCATGTCGTGTGTGCAATGGTGTGGTTGCTGAGGATGCTGGAACAGTTTCAGTTTGTGTGGTCTTACTGTGCATGCTTTTGCCCAGTTTTACAAAAGCTGTCTTTGCACTTACATATTAATTGATTTTTTTTCCAAATCATTTTGTGTCATTTTAACATATCGATGGGTGAAATCTACCCAAATATTAACAAAATATTAAATAGAGATACATAGATTACACTGCACAATGCTAAAGAGCCTTAGATAACAGATATCCTAATTCTTATTTATTTCTAGAATACTTCAGAAGCAAGCTAAATTACTCTGTTTAGTAAGAAATGAATTTAGTTTAAAATAGATTCCATATAAATCGTTTTATTCAGAACTATACTTAACAACATAACAAAAGCCCTGGTGGATCATATCAGTGGTTCATATGGATCCCTTTCAGTTTGTTGCAGACTGAAGATAAGGAAAAGATAACTGAAGGAATGAAGCCTAGCCCCCAGGATCTGTGCCTTCATGGCTTATGAAATCTGGGATAGGAGGATTGGCTAACAGTATAGTCCTAAATCCCTTAAAGTCAATGGTTTAATAGGGTGTGACTCTGCTTAGGATTGCTCTGCGAATGACTTTTGCCCATCATAATCAGTTCTGCTAATGGTCTGCTGCCTTTGGTCTTCAAAGGTGTAATAGTAAGCCCATTACTTAAAAAGCCATTGTTTGATGTAGCTGATTGAACATCAATCTCTTGTTACTTCTGAGGGAAAAAAACTTAGAAAAAATGGCAGCCAGTTTTCCTTGATGAATCATTATCTGAACCAATCTGGATTCTGATCAGAGTACTTGCTGAAAACTGTCATATGTATGAATCTTATCTCTTACAAATGAAACATAAAACACACATATTGCTTTTCTGAAGCCATATGGAAAAAGACTGGAACTGTTTATATGTTTAACTTTTTAAAATATCATGTAGAATTATAAAGGCAATCTGTCATAAATGGTAAATTTTTAATTTAAAAACTTAAATTTTAGAAGATATCAGGACTAGAGATGGGCATGATCGGCATTACGATAGAAAAATACGCACGATAATGGCATTCGCGCGATCGGGACCCGGTGGATCGGTGCTGTCCACAGTGACCGATCCAGCATTCAGGGGGGGGGCTTCATCGGGGCTTGATCGGGCCATCGGGATCTGATCGGGAAGCCAGACAGTCAAGCGCCAACAATCTATTCCCCTGGCAACAGAGCCAGGGGAATGCCTGAGCTCTGTCTGCCCTCCTTCTGTCACCCTGGAAACCCGAATAGAAGCCCAGCTTTCCTTGATTAGCAGGGCTTCCTTCCAACCATGGAGCAGTAACACACTCACCAGTTGGGAGAAGAGACCCAGGGGAGGGAGGGAGAAGGGGGTGTTCTGTAGCCATGGGCACTCCAAACGTTTTTTGCTTTTTTAAAAAATGGGGCTGTGTAGGAGGAATGGCTGTTTTTCTGTCTGTCACTCTCTGTTTTTAACCTGCTTTTAAAACACTGTATTTTGTGGGGAAACCTCATTCACAGATCTGTGTGTGTGTTTAAAATATGCTTTTGGGAGACTGGCTGCTTGCTTTTAAAATCGGGTGGGGAAGAATGGAGGATTCTGTCTCTGTTTTTTTTTAAAAGCTGGCTGAAACATGTTGATGGGGTATCTCTCTCTATTTGGAGAGGCAGGGATCGGTTAAAAACTCCCCCCCTCTACTCTGTGTGTGTGTGTGTGTGTGAACTTCCCCTCCCTGAGGGGAGGTAGCTCATCGCTGGGTTAAAAACTTTTTTTCTCCCTCTGCTCTAAGTGTGTGTGAACGTCCCCTCCCTGAGGGGAGGCAGCTTGTCGCCGGGTTAAAAACTCCCCCCCCTCTGTTCTAAGTGTGTGTGTGCGTGTGTGAACGTTCCCTCCCTGAGGGGAGGTGGCTTGTCGCCACCTCCCCGTGCCCCCCAGGCCCTGCGGTCGCCGCCACCACCCACCTTCCCACATAGCTGGGAGCAGCGGGGTGCCCCTCAGCTTTGGGCTCCCCGATCCCCGATCCATGGATCTGAAACAGGAGGTGACCAGTGTGGATCGGTGATTTGGGGTCGTTGCCAGCACTGATCCCCGATCAGCTTGATCGGTAATTTTTTTTGGATCGTGCCCACCTCTAATCAGGACCACAGCTACTGAAAACAGAACAAGAAGAAAAAAACTATTTACCACAGGCTCCTCCTAGTCCCAAAGGCTGCACCATTCTCATAGACTGAAGAGAGGGCTTTTGTGAGCACAACTGATTCCATTGGGCAGACCATGAGCACAGGATATCTTGGTTGTGTCACAGCACATCTAAGACTTTAGATCCACAACTGTGTTAGATCACAGAGGAATAGTTTAAGAAATGCAACCTAGAAATGATAATCTCATTTTTATGAGATTTCTGGACACATTCATGACAGTATGTAAATTAATGTAGGGTTCATAATGTATAAGAAGAAATTAATTTGGTTTAGTGGTTAAGAGTGGCAGGACTCTAATCTGGAGAACTGGGTTTGATTCTTCACTCTTCCACTTGAAGCCAAATGGGTCAGTCACAGCTTCTCAGAGCTCTCTCAGCCCCACCCACCTCATAGGGTGATTGTTGTGAGGATAATAATAACACTTTGTAAACCACTCTGAGTGGACATTAAGTTGTCCTGAAGGGTGGCATATAAATTGAATGTTGTTGTTGTTGATAGGTCTTTTGTGTCATGTTCTCTCATGCTTATACCCCTGCCATTGCTGTGTGCAAAAAACAATATTTTGTCAGCAGCTTACTAAAGACCATTCATATTTCCCCCCTAGAGTGTGTTAGTTATCTTATAATTATCATTCTATTTGACATCGCTGGTGAAAATTAAATCTACTTTCATCTACTAAGGTCATGCTTTATTGTTTAATACAAAGATCGCTTTTCTGGTTGCAACAGAAAATTTGGCTTTAACTTTTTTGTTCAGTTATTTATAATTGTATATTATATGATGAATAAAGTTGTGTTCACATTTTAATTAAAGTTATTTGTTTATTTCCATTTGGATTATCCAGTCCCATTATGCAGTGTGATTGCTTTTCTCTTGTAAAGCAGTGTATAAGTGACTTATATCTTTCTGAAACAGAAAGCTAAGATAATAAGATTTCATTTTGTTTCATTTAAGCAAAAATAATGCAATGTCTTCTGTTAGCAGATTTCATTAAATTCTCCCTTTGCATTAAATCAAGGCACATAATAGGCTTTCCTAGGCTGAATATGGACATGTTTGGTTTTAAATTATATCCAAGTCTGATGGGCTAAAACTATGCTAACGCAGAGAATTTAATTGTATTATAGGTCATGTTGTAACTAGAGTCCAATTTGATGTTAGTATAAGAAAATATACTTTTAATTTCCTTTTAACACCATTATCCTGCTTTTATAATCAGCTTTAAATAGTTTTACAACTACCACATAGAAATTAGTATTGAATATTAGTGAATGGAGTGTTGAGACTTCTATTCTTCAATATGTGCTCTGTGGTGTTTGGCCAAGGTGGGGAGACACTGCACAAGATGCTATCCATGGGTCCCCTGAAAATATCACAGGAAAGGTGACTTTAGGTTAGACACTCAGCCTAATCCATCTCATGGGGTTGTTGTGAGGGTAACATGAGGAGGTGAGAATTATAGGCATCTCTTGAGCTTCTTAGAGGAAAAGCAGGTTAAAAGTATGATAGAAACAAATATGAAAGGGCTCCTCCCACAGTCTTCCTGCTGCTCACGTCCCTTACTCTGTTCCTCATCGTAGGATAACTGGACCATTTTCACATGCATTTAACATTGCACAAAGCTCATGGAATGAAGGCATCTTCATGGCACAGTTTTTGACATCATCTTGTCATGATTCCGTTTTCATGGCACAATGATATCAGAAATCGCGCCATGGAGACATCCTCATTCCATGAATTTTGCACCATGTTAAAGATGTATGAAAACTGCCCTGGTATTATTTTTCCTCCTTGGGAGAAGAGAGAAGTAATGCCTTTCTTTGGGATGTGGGATGGTATGGTGTAGCCTGATCTCATCAGGTCTAGGAAGCTTAGTAGGGTTGGTAGTTGGCCAACTTGGCAGATCCCTCCAAGTACAAACTAGCAGGTGGGGTGTGGAGGGAGGGGTGTGGGGCAACAAGTACTCATCTATGCATGCCCACATCCCCCAGCAATGACATCATCTCTGGTGTGGTCTGGATGTATTGGGTAGTGCTAGAGGCTGATTCTTTAAAAATCAGCCCTGGTACAACTGATCACTTCCAGGTCACGCTAAGAATGACGTCATTGCCAGAGGATGCAGGAGCATGCACTCTACATGTGTGCCTGCCAGCCTGCTTCCACCCTTTCCAGTTGGTTCTCCTCCTGCCTCCAGTCAGGTGAGCACAGGGGAGGGCAGTGGCTAACGGGGGCTGATGGGGGCTGGGAACAGGGCATCCTCTGCCATATCAAGGGACCTGGCAGCACTGGTACTAGGATGGGGACTGCCATGGAAGACTCTGCAAAGGAAGGCAATGGCAAACCACCTCTGCTTTTCACTTGCCTTGAAAGCCCCTTGCTTGGGTTGCCATGTCGGTTGCAACTCGTCAGCACGTATAATGCCCTTTTAAAGTGATTGTTGCAATTGCCAGGGCTGTGCAAGCAAACGGCAGCAAAGAATAAACAGCAGCAGCACCTGGTGTAGGGAAGGCAGTTTTGGGAAATCGTTGATGACTAGCTATTGCCCCTAGCTGCAAGCTGGGAAAGCTCTACAAAGAAAAATTGGCACAGCTTAGTATGTGTGTAAAGTGCTACCAAGTCACAGCTGGCTTATGGTGACTCTGTAGGGTTCAAAGACAAGAGATATTCAGAGGTGGCTTACCACTGCGGGCTTCTGTGTAGCAACCCTAAACTTCCTTTTTTTTTATAAACAGTTTTATTGAAATCAAATACAGAAGATAAAGATTGTAGCTTGTCATTTACAGAAAATTCTAGATTAAAAAACTATACAATAAAGTGTAGTAAATTATAACAATTGCTTGTGAGTGTCAAAAGGCGAATGAGTATTATGTTACACAACAAGATGCATAAGAACACTTAACATTAGTAAAAAGCATAAAAGTACTTCACATATCTGTATGTAAAAAAACCGTTTTAAGCCTGGATGGGGTCTATTAATTTCAAGATATTCCAGGAAGGGAAGCCACTTTTCTAAAAAAAAATGTGGTTCTTGGGAAGTACTCAATTTGAAGGATTTTGTCATGTAATTTCTCTGAAATGAAGTGATCCCAGATTTTCATATACCAGCTGTTGATTGAAGGGTTGGTGTTTGACTTCCAGAGTCCGGCAATTGTACTCTTAGCAGCCACTAGCAGAGTTTCAATGATATCTTTCCTTATTGCGGGTATACTAATTTGACAATTGTCCCAAAGATCTAAAAAAATGAGTTCTGGCATCAATGGAATATGGAAGTTTGTGATTTGGTGTATTTCATTAAGAACACTGGACTTCCTTAATGGTCTCCCAATTAAGTCCTAACCTGGGCTGACCCTGGTTAGTTTCCATGATCTTATGATATCCGGCTAGCCTAGGCCATCCGGGTCAGGGTGGCTCAGATTTAGATACTAGTAATGTAGGGAAAGAGAGTCTATAAAGATTGCTATTTACCATGAGACTCTGAGTCTCAATTGCATCACTACTGTCATTGTTTCTGTACTTGGGCCTGGCTCGAATCCCTTTGCAGTACTGTAACAGGAGGACTCCAACAACTTAATGGTTAAACCAGTTTTCGATCTAGATTTAATTCTTTGAGAGCCTAATTATTATTTCACTTTAGAAGGAAGAGCACTTTCAATGTGGATGTAGGACAACAAAAACACTTTGCACAGTTGTTCAACAGCAATCCTTAAAGCTCCTTACTTAATCAGCTTTAAATTATCTGATAATGTTCACCTTTTGAAACTTGTTTGGGGAAAGGTGGGTGCATTTGCATTCTCTTGCTATTTCTTCATCCTGCTTGCACACACACACACACACACACCCCACCAAAAATGAGGCTATAAATCAAAAGCAATGCCTGAATTTCCCTTTTGGCACATTGACATCCTGTATGTCATTAATGCATAGAAGTAGAAAGCACTGATACTCCACCCAAACTGCAGTCAGTGGGATCACTAGTTGAACTATAAATGCAGCACAGTTGTTTAAAGATGTCTTTTGAATGGACTTCTAAACATTTTTTTAATTCCAAAAATATAGGACAAATACAAATGGAGAAACTTTAATTTAAAAATGAAGGTTTTTTTTTTTTAATTTTTTATTGGGTTAGAACATTAATATTTTTACATTACATTACATTCAATTTTCCCCTAATTTTTCGTTTCTAACCCCCTCCCTTTCCCCCCCTTTTGTTGACTTCCAACAGCTTTCCCACCCTCTGTCCCTTTTCCCTTACTTCTATTAACTTCCTCTGTCTAAAACAAATATATATTCTCCATTATATTAAGCAGTACATCTTTAACTCTTTTACTTATTATACATCCAAACTATACTTCTTTAGATAAACAATTTGTCCCATTTTCCAGTTTTGAATATTTCTATATATCATAAACCATAAAAATTTCCCACATTTAAATCAAACAATTTGATTTGTTCTCTATATATTAATCATTTCTTCTTTTTATAGTATTTCTATATAACTCATCACATAGTCAGTCGTTTTAACTCTTCTATACCTTCAGTTTGGTGCATATAAGTCTTATCAAGTAAAAAAAATATTGTTAATTGCTCATGTTTAAGCCGTTAATTATTCTCTATCAATATTCTATCAATTAACCTTTACATATCTATATATATCTCAATCAATTAATTAATCTAACTGCTTATAAATTCACATTTCTCTTCCTCCCCCAGTAAAGTCACCCCTCTCTTTTATACTTTTATTATACTTCAGTAGTTCTCAAACTGCCACAGTTTTCCTCCCACCTCCCACTTCTTCTCCAGATATTGTTTCAGCTTCTCCCAGTCTGTGTTAAACTGCCCTGAGTCCAGATTTGTCAGTTTTCTTGTCATCTTGTCCATTTCAGCCATATACAGCAATTTGTAGATCCAATCTTCAATAGTTGGCACTTCTCGTACTTTCCATTTTTGCGCATACAAAAGGTTTTTTAATGTTAAAACTATGTGTAATTTCTCCCAGTCCTAACTGAGCTTCACCGAGCCTGGGGCATATGTATATATATGTATTCGATTCTTGTAAGTATATACAATACATAAGCCTTCTTTTAAAAAAACACAGAGCAAGAAAAGTCTCTTCATAAGCTTCTACAGCACTGTAGGAAGACATTTGTGCTTGAGAATGGAGAGCCCTAGGGGTGGGCAGATCATGTGATTTCTTTGAATACAGTCATCTCTGTCAAACCTATTCACAACAATGAAGTAACTTTCAAGTTTCATAGAATCATAGGGTTGGAAGGTACCTCTAGAGTCATCTAGTCCAACCTCTTGCACAAAGCAGGAAATTCACAACTATCTCTCCCCCTGCCCCTCACCCCCCACACACCTCAGTGACCCCTACTCTATACCCAGAAGATGACAAAACACCATCAGGATCCTTAGCTGAACTGGCCTAGGGAAAATTGCTACCTGACACCAAGGTGGTAAATGGCATTACCCTGGGCATGTAAGAAGAGGCCACGAGAACTAAGCACTGATGTAACTCTTCCTGCCCTCCCTCTCATGATCTGCCTAGATTCACAGAATCAGCATTGCTGTCAGATGGCCATCTAGCCTCTGCTTAAAAACCTCCAAAGAAGGAGAGCCCCCCATCTCCCGAGGAAGCCCATTCCACTGAGGGACTGCTCTAACTGTCAGGAAGTTCTTTCTCATGTTTAGCCAAAACGTTAGGGACTGTGTAGCTTGTAACATGCACCATGGAATCTGAAACTTCAACACCAAATTATATTGTACTATCCATTTGACATATGCATAATTTTACACTTGAGTGCTATAAAGCTGTAACATATAAACACATATAACACATATAAACACAATCCATAACTTGAACATGTGTAACTCCCATAGATATTAATATTACTTTGAGCATACATGTAAACAATTCATCTTGTACTTTGAAGAAAAGGTGTTAGAAATACTGTCACTCCACCCCCAAAACTCTAAAAGTGAGAATTCCCACAAAATCAGAAAAAGGCCAAGAAAAGGTCAAGAAAGATGTACCAACTAGTGCCTCAGAGAAGTCCTGAACCTCTATAGATAGATCAGGATGTAATAGCAGCCCCAAGCTGTATACTTGCAGTGAACTGTCCAGGATTGGCTGATAACTTAATCTATGTCTGCCAGTATTGTTGACCAGTCTTGTCTAGAATGGAAAGTTTATTGAACTTCAGTTTATTCAGTTCAGCCAGTCCATTGCTGCCTTTAAGTAGTTATTCACTGATAACTGAAGAAAAATAGAGGGCTAATCCCCAGAGGCTCCTAGCCCCTCCCTATCTATCCCCCTGGGGAATGGGGGACATGTTGGATGCCAGCCACTCAAACCATGCTGGGCTTTCTCCCAGCCCAGAATCCAATGGGCTTTCTTTGAGGAGTGCTGTGCCTCACCCTTTCCATTCCCAGGTGCCTGCCCTCCAGCCCAAGCATGCCCAGCCTGACTGCAGTTGGTGTGGCTGTGTCCCAGCCACTGTAACACTGGCTGAGGGCCAAGGAGGCTTTACCTGGTCATGGGGTATGAGCCCACCTTACTGGAGGTGATTTTCTGCCAATTACATGGACCCTGCCTCCAGCGCTTCACTCCTGCCAGGTTAGTGCTCTTCCACTGAGGGCCAAGCTACACATGACGAATGACACTTGAACGGCAAGTGTATTTCTCCCTGTTCACTTGCCCTCCACTCAATCCACTTGGCGTTCAAGTGTCATTCGTCATGTGTAGCTTGGCCCTGAGTCAAAGCCCCACCTAGGACGTTCCCAGGCCAAGTAAGTGGGCTTGAGCAGGCTGGGGCATCTCGGAGTTTAGTGGGCTCCTTGGGGTGGGGGCAGGTGGCCACTGGCTTTCCCTGGGGCAGGAGAGTGGCATCCACCCCGAATCCGGGGAAGGGAGTGGCCACTACAAAGACAGAAGTTTTATGAGGATTAAAATAATTTAAGAACTATGAAACAAGAAGAGAAAATTTTCCAGGGCTCCATAACAAATGGTTTTTTTTGTCATCAAACTGTTTTAATAGCTTAAACTAGCACTCTAGTAAACTACGATAGCTAGAGGAAGTATCACTGTATTATTTGTGCCATATAACTTTCTGTAGGTAGATCACGTTTACAATGGTTTACCCCGGCCTTGCTGAATAATCCTGAACCGGCCTGACTAAATAGATCTTTGCAACTAAATTTTCCTGTTAATGAATGAAATTCTACCACTTTTCCTATTAATGAATTGTCCACAATAGTATTTGCCAAAGAACTTCTATGAATAATTTCAGACTCTTGTGAGACTTCCATCTCAGGCTGTGAGTATTTGATCTTCAGGGATGTTTGTATATGTCACAAATTCTCAAAGTATATTTCTTTTCCTTGCCTGAGCAAATTTGAAATTCATTTTCTCTATGCATTTCACAGCCGTCGCTTAAAATTCTGTCTTTGATTCATGAAAGTCCAGAGCCAGAAAATATATTCAGAGAAATGGCAAACAGGGGAATATGTGGTTAAGTAAGAAGTTCACTGGCTTGGAACATTTATAATTATGCCAGCCAGTGAATGTGTAGACTTCATAAAAACTTGTTCAACAGAATCATGTTCACAAAAGTCCTCCTAAGTACTGCTGAGCCCCAACCTGACTGTATTCCCCCATACCTCTTTGGTTAATATTGTTATTATTCCCCCCCCCCCTTCTATGCTCTTTCGATTCTGTTTTTCCTCAGTCAAAACAGCAATTCTGACAATGAAACAGGACCTTGTAGAATAACAGAACTGGTCAGAGGTTTAGTTTAAGTGCCTGTTTAGAGGTAGGATTTTTTGTTTCCAAGGAGGATCTCAGACAGAGTAGATAATGTTAAAAAAGAACGTGATTGTATTTTGCTACAGCAAGAGAATCAAGTGACAAAGTCAATGATGTCAGAGGTGCTTAGCCTACAGATATAATTCAAGCAAGCAAGCAATGCATCACATGACAGCAGACTGTGAAATTAAGCTAGGTCACCTTTAAGGATTCCATTCTCTTTCCCAAACCTAGGTCCTGTTGTCACTGATGAGAAAATAACGTTGACTGTAACAAGTCATGTATCTGATGTTAAGGGCTTCTTTCCAAACAAAATGTTGCTAGTTCAGATAGGAAAAAAAGGCACAGCGAGTAAACCATGGAGTACTGTGAACAGCAATTAGGCCTCCATAGAGAAAAGTTGCACATAGTGTTCATATTAGTTCTGCAACTACAAAAGAGAAATAATCTTTAAGTGATTTAATTTGCATTAGTAAATACAACAATTGATATACCCATGCTGATGTATTTTTGCGCATATTTTAGCTGAATACCAGTCTGAAGAGCCCTTATGCCAGTCTATTTTGTTTTACTCTGTAATTTGTAAATGAAGTTATTGTGTGCATAAATTACTGCTATCTTTAGCTTTGACAGCTGCCCATTTGCAAAATATGATGGGCATTTTGCACAGACATTTGATATGGATTTGGATTTTGTTCAGATTCTTTAATATTGTACTCCCACATGTTTAATCAGGGAGGCTCAATTCCCACCTCTTTGGACTGCAGTTTTTTCATAGATTGCAAGCAGGACCCTCACATCTTGGGGAGGGGGGGGTTGTATTCTTTTTGATCAAAAGTTTCTATGTGTATGAAGTCTCAACTCACAGTTTGTTACGTATGGATTGCAGTACTTTTCCAGGGCTGGCTGGCTTGAATACACTGGAAGATATCTGCACAAAAGGAAGACTGAAAAAAACTTGTGCTAGCCCCTTGTGTTGTTAAACATAGTGTATCCCAAACTGCTTTTCTACTTAAACAAACTGTTGTGCAAACAATTTCTGGGTGCTATGGAATACAGGAAAGAAAATGCTAGGAATTGCACAAAATCTTGTCCATGCAGAACTGTGCAAAGTTGTGTTGACATTTCTGGTTGCATATGGCGAGATCCAGTTCTTTCTCTCCCCCATTCATTCACCTAATGCAACATATATATATATTTTAAAAACCCTCTGATTTTACAAGTGGTTTCCTTGCTCTCTCAATCCTGCTGGGGTGGTGGATGAGGGAAGCTGCATGGCTTGTTTCTCTTGTTTCAGCCTTGCCCATTTTGTTTCCTTTCCTGACTCCCCAAGTCAACAGTGTTTGTGTCTGTTTATATTAATTAGATTTATGTATTTGCATACTGCCACCTGGAAACTGGAGCTTCAAGCATGTGACAGTGCTACAATTGCACAAGTGCAAAACCAGCATGCTCTAATATAGTCTATTTTAAATGGTACATAAGCTGCCCATTGTGGCCTTGAGACACACATAATTCCAGTCCCCAGGAAATTTTAAGTTTATAACAGCATTGGCTACCTGACTTGCTACCATATTGAATGTCACACTATACAGATGCAAAAACTGTTCACTCTGTTTGTTTTGAATTGTGAACAAATATTTAAAGTAGTCATATGAGGCTGTCTCAGCACCCAATGGGCATTTGCCAACAAGGCAAATTAAAATGTAGATGACATTGTTTGCAAAGATTGCAACATTCCTGATTTGGACCAGTTAAACTGTTCTGTAGTCATGTTGTTTGATTTTAATGGGGATCACATCTCTACCTGTAAATTTTTGTGCTCTAACCAACTGGGATGAAATTCTCAGGGATGGTGTCATAAACCAGCCTCAGCCCGTCACCTTACCACCCGCCGCTGAGTCCTCCTCAGAAGATGAGAAGCTGGAGGAGCTGGCAGAGCCGGCCTCTGCACCAGAGGAGCCTGCACCAGAGCTGGCCATGGCTCCAGAAGAACCCTTGGTGGAGTGGCAAGAAATGCAGCCGGGGACCTCTGGGAAAGCCATTGAGAGTGAGGGTTCATGCCGAGTGTAGGAGAGACCGGCCCCCGAGAAACGGAGGAATCGGGCAAGGGTGACTGTTTGGGAAAGATGCAGGAGTGCTTGCTTGCAAGCATAGTGTGGGACGGAATTGCCCTCTGAGGGCCAAGCTACACATGACGAATGACACTTGAATGGCAAGTGTATTTCTCCCTGTTCACTTGCCCTCCACTCAATCCTCTTGCCGTTCAAGTGTCATTCGTCATGTGTAGCTTGGCCCTCAGAGTGAGATGCTGCAATCAAAGGAAGTAGGAATACCTGCACCTTGCCCTCTTAACTAGAGCAGTGTATAAAAGGAGAATGCTGAGCAGGGCTCAGCGTGGAAGCAACCTAGCTTGCCACTCCTTGTGACCTGAGCCTTGTGCTTGGAAGCTCTTGACGCCACCCTGTACCTTGCTCCCCCTTGGACTGAACTCTTGGCTTACAACCTCGACTTGACTCCTGGCTTTGCACCTGCCTACCTTGTTATTGGACTGCTCTGCCTGTGTTTTGACTCGGAAGGTTGGACTTGCTTTTGAAGGTTGGACTTGCTCATACTCTTGTATGAACTCGGACTGCCTGACTACTCATAAGCTGCTTCACCTGCCAGGTGCACCAACCCCAGCTTGTACCAGTACCCTAGCGGCTTAGCGTGACAGGAATGGTACATCCCCCCCCTCCAATTATTTCCTTCTAAATTTGGGACAGACAAGAAACTGCTTCCCATTCTTGCAGCAATGAAATGCAAAACATATTTCCAGCAATAAACCTTTCCTTGACTCATTGAATTGGAATAAAATTCTCAGTGATCATAGTTCTCACTGAAAGGATCCCCCTATCCAAGCTGCACACAGAGGGGAGAAAGGGACATGTCCCCATTTTATGAACCGTTAATATTTTTCTTCTGCCAAGCAGACACACAGACGCTTCTCCTTGCTCCAATCTGTCCCACTGCTGGCATCTGATATGGGCACTCATGCAGATCTATTTTTAAACAGAAATGAAAGAGATAAAGTCTGCCCACATACATGAACCTAACTTTCTGCTGTCCATTAATGACCAGGAAGCGTATTTAGAGAAAATTAAATGCTTCACACAGTGAGGTAAGTTATGGGAAGGCTTTATCTCCCTTCACCTTCATGCTCGTTTTTTGTTTTAAAAAATCCTTACATAAAAAAGCCTTACATAAATGGATAGAGTCATATAGTATCAGTGCTTGCCAAGGGTTCCTTTTAGATGATAAAATCTCCTCAATCCTCAACCAGGGGTTCCTCACAGAGAGAGGAATAAGGGTGCTACAGCTGGAGAATAGAGTCCATGACTCATTCATACAAGCAAAGGTTTTGCCACTTCCCGTGAAGGCTCTGGGCAGCATGATTGAGGAGGAAGAAACAAACAAAGCCAAACTTCTGCTTCTACTTCTGCCTACTCTACTTCCTATCAGTGGGGCAAACAAGGCTCACTTCTATCATCAGGCTAATATCAAATAATTAGAATGTCTCCCACAAGGAGCGCTGCTGCTTATGTTGAATGAGAACATACCCTGCACAAGTAAGCTGGCAATTTGATAGGCCAAAACACAATCATGAAAGACACATTGCAGTGCAAATATAAGATTAGTGGAGCGGTTGGTTATCATGGCTACCAGACACATAGCTGATCTCCTTCCTTCTCCTCCATTCCCTAGGAAAAAATTGAAACATGAAAGCAGGGTAGGAAAACAGAACTGGACAGCAGAGTAGAACTGCAGGCATCACAACAGGCTAGCTGGTTCAAATCCAAAAGTCAGAGGTAATTTCATTTATTGATAACATGTCCAATATTAATAAATGGAGAGTGCAAATCATGCTGGACTTTGTTTAGTTCTGAACACAGATCCAAAATCGGCATATAGCATCCTTTTGGAAGAGTTGGACACAAATAAATTATATTCTCATTGTTGAATACATTCTGGGTTGGCAGGACCTGCCACCACAAAAATACCTGTAATTCATAATCTTAATTGGAAAGAGCATCCATTCCTGATGCATGTTCTGGAGTTAAAGTAGCTAATTTTCAAGCTTGTTCTGGAGCTGAAGTAGCCAATTTTCACCATAGTTTTGTGTTACATCCCAGAATCTGTAAAGCCAGATATCCCTGCTATGTGCCAGAATTTTGCATACATTGATGTCCATTAAACCATGTTTACAAATATTTTAAAACTGGAACGTTGTGGAACAAACTATTTGTGTTTTTCAACCATGAAACATATCACATAGTAGCCATCTTATAAGCCTGAGTCAGTGCCAGTGTTTTAGTTTGAAAACAGTTTACAAAGTTGATCTGGACAAGGAGGTCCACTTTGGTGCTCTTACCTTTCATTGAAATGTGTGATGTACACAGGGAGGAGGAAAGGTGTTCAGACAGCTTCACTGAAATTGTAAATTTCCAGGGACTCAAAGAATTGTTTTAGACTACTGAGATCACAGAAATAGGAAAAAAATTATCCTGATAGTTTGAAATAACTCCAGGATGACTTCTCCAGCCTAACATTGTTCCATATGGGGCTGCCCTTGAAGATAACTTGAAAGCTTCAGCTAGGGCAGAAGGTGTCCATTTGTCTCCTTGTATGTTTTGGAAGGAGTGAAAAATTCTGACAGTTATATTAGCTGCAGTGAGCCTCTGAGCAAAATTCATGGCTTCACTTTTCCATCTTTCGTTGTTTTCTGAAAGGAGCAATTTTGTTGTGGGGTAGCTTTTGGATTGGCAGGCAAGATGCTGCATGTTCTCCTACTGGATGTGATGTTATTTTAGCTTGTATTGTTTCTGTAACGTGCTTGTGGTTTAAATTCTTACTTTATTTTGTTTTGTAAATCATTTTGTTCTTTGGGAAAACAGGTTAAACCATGTGGATTTTGTTTTTCCAGTGTATTTGGTTCTTCTTCAAGAGATACCATCAGTTAATATGCATTCTAGGTACCAGAATGTATTGCTTACCTCAAACTGTGGTTTTCTCAGCACTAATTATGTATGTACTCTGCATTGTTACCTTTTTTCATGGTTCATGATAACATTAACTTTATACAATAACATTTGTCTTTTCCTCTAGCAGGACATACAGCATGTTTCCCTTTTCATATTTAAACAATGTGGTTGACATTCTATCCTTACCAGGTACCTTCCATGTTTTGCTAATCCATGCTTTCCTAATTCTTGTGCTTTGGTTTCCATACCACAGCTACACTGGTTAGCTCTGTCAGTCTATTGAGAACTGTTTAGAAGAACATTTCAGAGGAACATCACCAGTCCAGGTAACATTTACTCTGCATGAGATACCGGGGAGGGGGTATTTTAGCAGAATTGAGAATGACTGTTTTCTTAATTTCAGTGTTCCCAACATGAAGATTCTTTTAAGTTCAGGCAATTTGTATTCTTGACCCATGCCAGCCTAGTATGATTTACACAGAAGCTAGCTGCCTTCTGCACTCCAGGAAGAATATTTATTTATTTATTTGGAAATTATTTTTAGCTATAGAAGTTGGGATTTTTTCACTTGGCAATTGTATTGTGAATATCTCACACCATTTATATATTATCATATATTATTTTGTTGATAGGTGAGAGCTGCCTATTCTCATTGTGTAGGGGGGGGGGGGGTGGATAAGACTTACTTACTTCCCAGGATCGAAGAATGAGTGACAATAAGGATTTTCACCTTGATCCAGAAGAACAATCCATGAGTAAAACAGACTTCCATGCATGGACCTTTGAATCAGAGCCAACTGTGTTCAACGTCTATATATTGCCTGAAAATATTGCAACCAGAATCATTGTTCTTAGACTTGTGTGGACACAAATGCATACTTCTATATGTAGATACTTCTTCAGCATGCTTAAGTGAAGGGTGTTTTTGCTTAAAAATGTAGTGGGCAATATTTCAAACCAACCATTTATCTAAAATGTTCCCTTAGAAATAGATACGAAGTTGATTAAGTTTTATTTGAACAAAATAAAATTATGACATAGAAAGGTAGAGGAGTTCACCCTGTTCCAAGAGTATTAATTGAATAGTCTCCATCACTCAGTGCAGGAGAAGCATTTTTCCTCTTAAATAAGTGAAGTCTGTGCTTTCCATCTGGTGTGATCTCCCCAAGCAGATATTTATGCAGCCAGCTTGTCTGATAGCTGAAAGGAAGCAGGCGGCCTGTCATCTCCAGCTTCACTCAAGAGGAACTGAATGCTATAGTGACACAGTAGATGTTATTTGAAGCTGGTGTGTCAGATGGGGATAGCTCTTCCTCTTCCAAGCAGAAAAGGTAGACTTACCTTACCTTTCAGTTCAAATATCAGCTTCTTCATTTAATTTTCCTCCTGGGTACCTTTCCAGTTTACAGAGTTTTCCAAGTTGACACTAGTGACCTTGAAAGTCTTGTCAGACATTGCTCAGCAATCCTCAAAAGGCTTGGTGGTTTAATGAGATTGCAAGCAGCTCCTCCCTTTTCAGATATTAATCTGAATTATTTTTTGTATCGTGTGGAAAATGCAGTACACACACAATTATGAATAGCTTTTTCATGTAGAAAACAGAAGAAAACCTAAATGTTATCTGGAAACTTGAAAACCCAATTCAGGGACAATGATCATCACAGTTTACAAAAAGCACAGTCCAGGAAAAAGCTTTTGTCATTCAGACAACCCCATTGTTATGTCAATATTATTATGTCCAATCACCATGTAAACCTTTGTTCAAGTTTGAATTTGCCCCTGGAAATCTTCCACCACCTTCTAGAACTATCTTTTATTTTATCTTAGTCAAGCTAATGAACCACCAGTCCTTAGATGCCAGTCTGGCCCCCAACTCTGCCCACCCCCACAGTTCCCAAGCCATAATTCCTCCCCCCCCCCTTTTTTAAGAAAAGTTTTTTTTTAAACCCTAGGAATAAACACACATGTTTATTTTATTTTATCTATTTTAAACAATTTTGTGCTGCCTTTCCACCCAAACATGACCCCCAAGGTGGTGAACATTTAATCATTTAAACATTAAAACAGCATTTAAAATAATATATATAAAATAAGTCAGTAAGAACACATATACACACAAAAACGTAAGTTTCAATAACTTACTAGTCATTTAGGTACCATGACTCTTTTTTGTTTTTCTTGTCACAGAGTAAGCTATCCCACTTAGCCGCAAGCATAAGCCTGGCAACCAGCAGGAGACTCACCAGCTTTGGGGGGAAAGGGGCTCACCAGTAACATGGTGATATTGCCAACGGTGTGAGAATGTCATTTTGGTGCAACCAGAAGTGATGTCATCATATTGCTGGCTCTAGCATTTGGTCTAAACTCTATGGTTTAACCTTAGAGTTCAGGCTGAATGCTACAGCATTGTGAGTGATGCCAATTAGAGATGGGCACGAACAGCGATACGAACAAAAAAAAGCCACGAACAGCCTAATCTGCTGTTCGCAAACAAGCTGTTTGTGAGGCCCCATTCTAAATGAACAGGTGGTCGTTGCAAGCCTCGTTCGTTGCTGTTTGTCAAGCCAGACAGTCTGGCACCTGCAATCAATTTTCTTTGCAACTTAGGCAGGGATTGTCTGAACTCTGTCTGAACTCCTGCTGTTGCCCTGGGAACCCCAGTCTAAGCCTAATTTAGCTTGATAGGCAGGTCTTCCTTTCAAGTGTGGAGCTCCACATTTGTTACAACAAGGGAGCAAAGAGCAAGGGGGAGGGGGGCTCCCAGCTCTGGCTTAGTTTGCAGACAGTGGAGAGGGAGAGAGTTGCTGTTGACATTTTGATAGAGTGCTCTGGGCCAAGCTATTATTTATTATTGGTACCTTTCCTGGTGCCTGCTCAGGTCAGGTTTCTGGGAGTGGTGCAGTAGGGATCTTGACTTGGATGATGGCTGGAGGAGAGCCTGCTGGCCCCCATGAACAGACAACCATGAACATGTTTGTGAACAGGGCCATGTTTGTGGTTGTTCATAAGTCCCCGTTCGTGGATGGCAATGAACATCATGTTCGGGTTTTTTTCTGTTTGTGCCCATCTCTAATGCCAGTCAGCCCCCATTTCCTCCCTTATTTCCTCCTTTTACCCAGCAAGAAGCTGCAGGAAGGAAATGTCCCACTGGCAGCAGGAATCTGGCAATGTTAACCCACACTAGAATGTTCATTGACTCAGAGTGTATTATTACTTTAAACTTGTAAAAAATATTTCTGTTTTTTAATTCTAATTTTATGGCTTGTCTTTAGAGACTGCCTTAAGGCAATAGTTGAAAAATCTAGATGTAAATAAACAAATACTACAGTTTAAAATACAACAGATGTCTTTCATGACTGCTGCACTCATCAGTTCAGGGCTTGCTGAGGGTTTCACCCTGCAGATGGGCAAGATCAATAACTGCCCATACATGTGCTTTTGTTCAGGAGAGCATTTATGTAAAGGTAACTGTTGGTTCAGGAAGGTGGTTTTCACAAAGAATGAGACTGTGGACTAGACCACTGTGTATAGTATGTGCTGTTTGTAACATTATTTTTTCCTGCTGTAAAGCCATTTTGCTGCATTGTATTTGCATTCTGTATCATGTCTAATATTCTATGCCGGTTCAGATTTCTGTAGTCCTAGTCCTAGTATCTTGCTTATTAGATGTCTCATCATATTACTCACATCAATTTACAGTATATAATCCACTTTGAGTCTCAGTGAGATAAGGTGGACTATAAATAAAACAAAACAAATAATAGAGCCACTGAAACTGGTCAATGCAAAGCATTTTTAGATAGTATCACTACTGAAGAAGGTGTACAACTCATCCCTCACCCACATGTTGGACAGCCAACATAGTATAATGATTGGAGCATCGGGATAGATCTGGCAGTCCCAGGTTTAAATTCCCACTTTACCTTGGGCTAGTCACTTCCTCTTAGCTTAACCTACCTCACAGGGTTGCTTCTGTGAGGACAAAGTGGGAGAGTGAAATTGTGGAAGAATGACATTGTAAGCTGCTTCTGGGTCCTTACTGGGGAGAAAAATGAGGTATAAATACCCAAATGAATACATTTATTTAAATATAGTGACTTCTATTTGCCCTCAAGTGCAATGAACATCAACAACTGCTTTACTGATCTATTTACTTCATAAAAATCAAATCATGGTTTCTTGTTCATTGCATAAATAATTCTGAAGAAGAAAGTTCAAAAAAGAGCAAAAGTTAAAACAGGTTGCTTTTGAATATGCATTCTCTTTGTTTATATTTTATCCAAGCTGCTCCTTTTTTAAAAGGAGTAATTAATGAAGCAAGAGCCTATTTGTGACATTATATAAGGGGCAATCTCCTGGCCAACATAACAACTATGAGGGAATCAAGCTAGTTTGTGCTATCTTTGAATTGTTTCATTGTTTTGATAAAACAGTGAAGAGAGCTTACTTTATTTTCTAGAGACATCTTCAAAGCAGCTGTCAGCCTTTGTACTACTGCCTGTCAAATTAGAGTAACATTTTTTGACAACTTTCTGGGAAGATGAAGATTTCATCTGCATACTTTGATGTTTACCTGAGGAAAAAAGCTTTCTCTGGCTTTGCACAGAAGAAATTGATGCTCCAAAAGTTTGTTCTGCTCTGTGATAGCAGCCACCAGTCTTGCCTCAGCATATTGCTGTAGTTAATGAGGCTCGGTCTACATATTACAAAGTCCTCATGCTTGTTGGGGAAAATCACAGGGACTTTGTCTCACATCTGTGATGGGAGTTTTGTGCCTCCCAGACACACACTGGCTCTTTTCTGTTAGAGACTTCCACTCATGGGGGAGAAAAAGCTATAGGCTCCCCCTCCCCCCCCCCCACTGTTTTCTCATCTTCAAACCGCCCAATGAAGCCACTATTGGGTCCATGGTAAAAATCATATTACTGATACGGATACACATACATTGTACAACTTAGCCAATAATGGCTCTATGGGGGCCATTTGAGGATGTGAAACAGCAACAGTGGGGGGAAGGATGCAGCTAATTCTCGCAGCGTGCTGTAATCGCAAGCAGAATCCAGCCCTTCCCAGCCAGTAGATCTGGCTAGTAGGGCTGGGGGTCACCTTTGTCACCCCAGAAGGGGAAAGCAGCAGGGCACGCCTCCAGCCATCTGGGCACTCAAAAGGTGGGACAGAGCAGAATGCTTTAAGTTATTTATTTATGTCATTTATATTCCACCTTTCTCACTGAGACTCAAGGCGGATTACATAGCGTGAGATTAGTACAATTGGTGGCAAGGACAAGGGTAGGCATTTCCATACAGTGTCAAGACCATTTCCATAAACAATGTCATAGGGTAATGAATATAGTAAATGAACCATGTCATATGGTAAATGAATATAGTATTCATTTCCATAAACTATGTCATAGTGTAAATTAATACAAGTTTATGACCCTTCAGTGGTGGCCTCATGCTCAGCCCACCCGCCTGCCCTGCAGCAGTGCAGGTTTCACCAGCCACTGGTTGCCAGGGCCAGGTAGGATTTTTTTCCCCTTTCCACCATTGGCTGTTGGGGAGAGGGTTTTTTGTTTGTGTTTTTGCCTACTTTGTACTGCATTCAGGGGTCGTGGTAATTGGTTCAAGGTAGAGCTGCAAATAGGTTGTTAGTGGCAGGATAGAGTTTGGGAAAAGTCAGTGGGCTGTTGAGCACCCTTGGCATATCCTCATTGGTAGGGAATTGGGGACTGTCAGGAGTGGCTGGCTGCTTCACAGCCCAGTTGTGAAGACAGACTGCCTGCTGGGGAACCCCTGGACAAGTCAGCCCTCCTCCAGCTTCATGGCTGGGTGGTGGAGCTTTAAAGGCGGAACCACTTTGCCTAGCCGGCTGGGTCTCAGCCATGTGCATAGATGGCTCGCATCTGGGGCAGCAGAGCTCACCCAGATAGGTCAGGGTAGAGGTCCAGGTCTAACCCCAGGGACTGATATATACTGCTAGTTAGAGCCTTGCCATGTTAGAGTTTATGTTGTTATCAAATAAAAGTGGCCCATTAGTACCCAATCCTTGTGTCTGCCTCTTTATTCCAACTGGGGGAGGGGGGGCAAAAGAGCCGATGTATGTCTGGGAAGTACAAAACTTCCATCATACATGTTATATAAATTTCTTGTGTAGATCTTCCTCCAAAAATGAGGGAAGTTGTAATGTGTGCATTTTCAAGTATAATACAAACAAAAAACACCCTAACTAAGAAGTCCCCTTTGTTCCTTTTATTTGGAGAACAGCAATGGATGAGAAAATGAAAGAACGGATGGCATAAATTATTCCATTTCTCTGGAGCCCGGCAATGAAATCAAAGGAAGGTAAAGAGTCTCCCTTTTTACTTTCTCTTTCCCTTATCCTTCCTCTCATCCAATATCTTCAAATTCCTTTAAAAATCCAGGGAATATAGACCTTAGCATTTCTAATGTTACTTAGGACCAAACTAGACATGACACATCCCTAGGGCCAGCCTGTAAATGCTGCCACCATTTTAAATCCTAATTAGGTGATTTTAAAATGCTGAAGGGTCTGACCTATATGAGGCACTCTTGTCCCCCCCGCCCCTAACACACACACACTTTTTCAACTACTGATGAAACAGCCTCAGGGGAATGGGGGGGGATGTGGGCCTCAAGACTGGACTCTAATAGCATTTTAAAAATAACCTCATTAGGCTTTAAAATGGCAGTGGCATCCATAGTTTGGACCCATGGACTCCATGGCATCTAGTTTGGCCCTCAGACATGGCACCATGGACTTTGCCCAAACAGCATCTCCAGTGCTTGGGAAAGTGTGTGTGGGGGGTGGGGGAAGCTGACAGTTACTGCCATTCACTGCAAGCCTGGTTCTGCCTTCACTGCAGCAGTAGCCATGCCCCACAACAAGGAGGTGCAATGGGGTGAGAATGAAGAAGGAGAGAATAATAATAATAATAACATTCAATTTATATATCACCCTTCAGGATGACTTAACCCACTCAGAGCGGTTTACAAAGTATATCATTCTTATCCCCACAACAAAACACTCTGTGAGGTGGGTGTGGCTGAGAGAGCTCCAGGAAGCTGTGACTGACCCAAGGTCACCCAGCAGGCTTTAAGTGGAGGAGTGGGGAATAAAACCCGGCCCTCCAGATTAGAGTCCTGTTCTCTTAACCATTACACCAAGAGGAAGATGGCTTTATTAACACTGATTTCAATAGGAATGACAATGATGTAATATAATTAATGTAATAACAAAATAAAATGAATAATAGAACAACATGAATTAAAATACATGTCACAAAATTGAAGAATGCCTTTTTAAACAAACTTGAAAATGAAAAAGGTGCGTTCCTAAGAACTAGTGTTGCCCTCTCATTGGGAGGGGGGACCAGAACTTACCTTTTTCCAATCCTTGCATTCACAAAGCACACACACACGCCTAGCACAGTGTCATGACATCACTGCCTCACTTCACACCAGGCTGATTTGGGCCCCAAATGGGGCTGATTCAGCCCATGTAGGGTCCAAATTGGCTCAGGGCAAAGTGCAAGAGCACTCTCAGTCCCTGCGCAATGATGTCACTCCTGGGAGTGATGCTGTTGCACCATGCCAGGAGAATGCCCAGGAGGCCTGTTCCTCCACCTTTACACTCTTCAGCCAGGTGAGTGGTAGTGGGGGGCAGAGGGTCAGAGCAACGGATCCCCTGCTAAGAACCACCAAAGATACTGAAGCTTTATGATGGAGATTTGGGGTATGGAGCCTCAGGAGAGGTGGGTTTAGGGAGGACAGGGATCTCAGGGCTGTATAATGCTATAAAGTTCACTCTCCAAAGCAGCCATTTTTTCCCAGGAGAATTGATCTTAGCAGTCTGAAGTTGAGCTGTAATCCAGAAGTTCTCCAAGTTCCCCTTGAAAGCTGGCAGTACTATAAATTAAGGAGTTGCGATTGTAAAGGGCCATGCACACAAACTCCCTCTTTCACATGAATACACAGTTGTATGTGTGATCTTCATCTTTCTATATAAAAGACAAGCTGTATTAGTGACAACTTAGTTTTTATCCTGGAAAGCCTGTGCAGGAGCACCTCCGGAGGGTGCCCCTGCAATGGGATGGCCACGTGAGGTGGCCCATCCCTCCAGAGGGTGCCGCCATGGCAGGAAGTCCAGGCAAGGTGGCCTGTCCCTCTGGAGGGCTTTGCTGTGGTGGGAAATCCAGGCTAGGCAGCCCAGCCCTCCAGAGGTCGCTGCAGTGGTGGGAAGCCCAAGCGAGGCAGCCCATCCCTCTGCAGGAAACCCAGCATTCCTGGGCTCCATTTTCTAGGTCCCATTTTTTTAAAAAACAGGCTCTGTTGCTAGTTTCTAGATAATATATTAAAGAAACTGGTGGCCTCTTCACCAGGAGGCCAAATCCCAAAATCAAACATATAATACTGAGTACCAGAGGACCATGGACAATGATCCTAAACCACCAAAGAGCACAGTGCAATTCTCCAATTTTCTTCTTTTGCGGTGCAAAGCCTGGTTCTGCTTACTTATGGTCTACTCCAGGACCCCACTTACTATTCAAAGCAACTTTACTCCAGTTTGCCCAAGCAGGGTGGGGCATTGGGAGAGCACAGTGGATAATCTGACCCTCATCTATTAGAGAGGCACAAAGGACAGGCTTTGAGACATAAGACTGTTATATTGCTACTTCTTTTTTTAAAAGGCCTTTAGGGTCTCTGTAAATGATTAGATAATACTGGATGAGTTTTCTAAGTCATCCCGTGGTGATAAAGAAAATTTATAGTAGGATATTTACAGCTGTTGACTGCAAGAAAGCCAGTGTGGTGTAGTAGCAATGAATTTGAGCTGCATGCTGAGAAATCCCCAAACCTGTCATCTCAGCCTTGAATTCATTAGATATCCTAAGATAAGTAACTGTCCCTCACCCTAAGCTTCGACACTGATGGTAATAGGGTAAGAATAATAAACAGCTAAGGAGCTCTTGTTCATACATGGGATCACTGACTATGGATTATGGCTTGGCAGAAGAAACTGTCTCTGCTGAGTAACCCAGAGATAGGTGTGACCCAACCCATTACTGGCAGGTGGTTCAAGTCAGTGGTAAAGATAGTGAGTACTTCATTCAGCTCTGTTAAAATGCATGGTTTCTGATTAGGAAAACTCCATAAAGGTGCAACAAGGATGCTGATATCATTGGCCCATTGAACAGACTTGGCTAAAAAGCAGCCAAGAATGAACACCGACCCATTCCTGCCCCGCTTCTGCCTCTGCTTTTGCTACACAACTAAGCTGAGTGAACAGTTGCTAATTCATTCATATTTTCCAAATGTTTCATGTCTCTGCTCCTTCTTGTTGCTAGTCTACTTTTGTTAGTATTATATTCTTATGCTGAACAGGTTTTAATTGCAGTTTGCACACTTTACATACAAGCTAAGCAATTTGTATGTTTAATAAATGCACGTTAATACTGATTTATTTACACATAAATAACCTTGAAAATGCACATTTGATAGGAAACATTTCATACAAGAAAACATAAAATAGTACAAAAATTTAAAAAATCATTGTTTCAATTTGCACAACACAGAAATGGAATCAAAACTGGGAGAATTTTTCCATTATCCCTGCTTTGCTGGTAAAAGCATTGTCACCTTCTCCCAAAATTGCCACTCAACAGTGGGGATCTCTAACTCTAGGCAACACTTTCTTAAGAGCTGCCGCTGAGGGTTACTAATATATGAAGTTCTACAAAGGTTCAAAAGTCCTTTATAAATGCAAATAATTATTATTAGTTAAGTATACAATTAGTTAAGAGTCCTACTCCTGTTTTTACAGCATTACTACTGCTGAAGAAAAAGTTACAGAAGAAACATAGGTATTTCTTCTTATTCCTGGCAGAGGGGAAACGGCTTCAGAAGCATTTCAAGCAGATTGAAAGATGATCAAAACGTTTCAGTCAATTGAACAAAATCAAATGACTAGTTTGGAAGCTTCTATGATGGAGAACAGTGGAATGGAAACAGGTAAGCAAAGGGTGGCTTTCATATTTATTATGGGTCATTGATTATTGGCACATATACCTCTGTCTAAGGGAAGAGCAAATGAAGGAGGAATCATCCAACATATAACTTTTCTTCCTTTCATACATATCCCTGTTCCAGTATTTTCAATTATTTTGAATACAACCAAAAAATCAGAGATTACACAATACAGAGGCATAGAAAGAGAATACCTTTTCATACTGGGGAAAGGGGGCTTTTCAATGGAACTGCCTGTATCTCTGAAATTGCCCAGCCCAAAGGCAGACAAGCCAGAACTCTGTTTGATAATAAAAGAAAAAGAAAAAGAGGATGCTGAGATTTCCAGCAAAACTTTAAGGCATAATTCTTCAAACTCTTCTTGCTACAACACCAGTATCTTTTGATGAGATCTTTTAGCAGCTCAGGGAATTTCAAAAGGGCTTTAAATTTCTTTAGACATAAAGAGCTTGTCAAAGATTTCTCTGAAAGGCTAAAGGAAACGTGAAAACAAATACCGATGCTGAATTCATAAATGTTCAGATATTCTGATCATTTTTTAAACCTAATCTAAACTCAGAACATAGAAACATGGCTGAAGCAATACACATTCCTTACTTCCAGCATATATTATTTTTCATCTGCTTTCCTCACTGCAATGTAATTTGAATTGTGATTGCTTCTTTGCAAAGAGAACAAGATTTATTATTTCTGGAGGGAAAGAAAGATCTCTTTAAAAATAAGCACTGGAAATAGGGAACATTCATAACAGGACTTTTTTTCTTTAAAAAAATCTGCCCATGGGATGCTGAAAGAGTTAGAACTATTTTCTCCATTAGTGTTAAATTCATTAAATTCATAAAATGAATCTGTTTATTTCAAAAGGCCTTAAGTATTGAATCCTCTGCGGCGGGGGTGGGGGAAGTGGCTGGTGGAAGTGATTTGGAACAGAAACGTGGTGCATGAAGTTCCCTCCCACAATCTTCTGTTTTTCCTTTAAAAAATAACTGTTGGGTTCAGTTGTATGTACCTATGTGCGATGTGTAGATAGGCGCAAGAGTTCTTACACCCACTGAAGCTAAGACTGTTGTTCTGGAAAAAGGAATACGAGAATTTGGGTAATTCTGTTGTATTTTCTAATGCTTCTATATTGTAGCACATGGGACAATTGTATATCAAACATTTCTGAGCATTTGCCTTTTGCTATAGATTCCTACAATCTAGCAGTACACTTCCCCACTCACATTTTAAAAATATGTGTATGAGAGAGGTGGGGAAGATGTTTTTTTTCAGTGTCCTGTGGGTCAAAAGTAGAACTGATCTCAAATTGTACATTTTGCTAATATTTTGGGTAGTGCAAAATATATTTTTAAAAAATTATTACTCCTTTAAAATATGTTCATTTAATCACTTTCATTACCCTCACTTACAGTTATTGTTGGTTGTCCTTATTTGACATGTGACATCATCATGTAGCCAATATGACTGGCTACGCAGCGTTGCACTAGCATCTCATTCACTGTGTGATTGGATGGAATATGAATCCAAGAAGGATGATGGACAACAACCAGTTACAAAAAAAGAAAAACATTTATGCAGCAGCAGTCAGAGGAAGCAGCAGCGCTAAACAGGTGTGTCTTTGTTTTCGTAAAAGAAGTCAAATAATGAAACTAATGATATGTTTCTGGAGTAGATTTCTGTTCCACCAAAATGGGTAGTTCCAGTCAAGTAGTTAATCAAAAGCTGATGCATCTAATATACAAATATGCACATTTTTAGCCACTACATATGCATTTAAAATGCTAATATGAAGAACAATATGTACAATAGAGGTGGCCCTAAATATGTAGACATTCCTGTTCCAATACAATTTATATTGAAATGTTTCTAGCAATCACTAATGAATCAGGCAAAGCATGAGAAATGGAATAATTCCTGTCTCTGAAACCAAAAATGTAGCCCTTAAAGGGAATGGTTTACGTTATCAGTTGGAAGCCTTCTGGGTATTTTTAAATTCTCTAATTTAAATTAAAAGTCTTTATGCTTGCCTTTGTTACCATTCAATGATTTTTTAAAAAGCAATTAAGATGAGTATCAGTCACAATAACCTCATACTCTCTTCACCAAGTGTAGGTAATTTTGCCTATTTCATTTATTACCTTTGACCTGGTACTAATGTTTCAAGATTTGAGGGGACCAAATATTGAAGAGTTTGTATTTGGGAAGTGACATGTTGACCTCTTTTTTTAAAGGAAAGGTTCTTAAAGAGATGCTGGCTTCTCTGACAATTCACAGTGAAGTTCTTTCAAAAAGATGCTGTTATCTCAACACCCTCAACATTAAATGAGGCACAAGGCACTGATTGGCTGGGGCAGTCAATTGCCCAGTCTGGGGTGGGGGATGGCAAAGAGGAGAGCATAAAAGTGTCTTCTACCTCCACCATGGAGGATTTTTCTGCAAGTTGTTGCCAAGCAACCCTCCCCAGGGACAATATGGGACAGCTAGTTACTTCAAGGCCAAGCAGGAAATTTTACAGTCTCTCATGACTGGCTTTTGAGGGGACTTTCCCCCTTCTGTTTCATGTTGACTCAGGAGCACTTGGAATTACTGGACCTGGTTCCAGAACTGGTTAGACCATAACTAGGTTGACTGGAATAAGGTGGGCTGCTTATTATAGGTAGCTTGAAGTGGTGAGCTCCCTAAAACATAATGCAATAGTGGGGGAATTTCTGAACACCCATCATTTGTTTTACAGTGGGGGGGTAGCTTTGAGAAGGAATATCCTGGGTGCTAAACAGCATCAATCAGACACCAAGTTGTCTATGCAGCTCATTGTGGGAGGGGGGTGGATCTGAGCTCCTCTCAGCACAGTTAACATGCAGATTAGAGAGGTACACTTAAAAATGTCCCTTTTAGTTTCAGATCTGAACCAACTATGCACCATTGCTATTTTTTTTCCAGGTGGAGCATTGCCAGCTTGTATCTAATCCATTTGGGATTTTATTTTATCATGAGTTTTGACCCCGTATTTTGCAATGCAATTTTCCAAGTTCTTTGAGGAACTGCTTTTGCAGTCAACAGCACCAAAATCCCACAGAACACAGTCCTTCCTCTCAGCCATTGACCCACTGGGTTTTTCCTCAGTTATACTACATACACACACAACTACAGACCCTGAAGAAGGCGAGTATTGGAGCACTATGGCAAGAAACTGGCTGACTAAGGGAAAGCAGGGCGGAGGCAGCAGCATTAAAAACAATCCTGCTTTATGTTCACTTTTTTCCTATAGTGCCAATAAACTATTGCCTTTGGTGTCATGTTTCCTTGTGTTTACTCCCAGGGAAGTGTCTTTAGAATTGCAGCCTAGAATTGAAGTCATCTAGGGCTTTTATCAAATTGATTGATTGAACAGTCCATTCCAGCCCCATCCCACCCCCCTCAGCACTTTTCCTCACGGTGACTGTCCAAGTACCCTAATGGGGGTGAGGGAAACAGACCAGAGCCTGCACAGCACTGCAAAACAAACCAAGATGCCCCAGCAGGTCTACTCATATGTAAGTCCTATTTTATTCAATAGTGCTTACTCCTAGGAAAGTAAGAAGACCAGACATGGCCTGGAATAAATGAATCAATATGGCAATAGAAGGACCTTCTTTTGAATGCAACCAAGTCCCAAACTCATGAGTCATTTCTTTCAAATACTGTGCGATCTAACTCATTCCAGAAACATTTAGCATGCTCTAATTTCTTCTGTTTAATTTGAGCTTTATACTGGGACCTAAGCATTGTTAGACTGCTGATCCGAGCCCTATCCCTATTATACTTAGCCTGTCTCATAGTGTAAAGTTCGTTTTTAAGCGCTCTGCTTAAAAAAGTCCCAAACTCGTGAGTCTTTTCTTTCAAATACTGTGCGATCTAACTCATTCCAGAAACATTTAGCATGTTCTAATTTCTTCTGTTTAATTTGAGCTTTATACTGGGACCTAAGCATTGTTAGACTGCTGATTCGAGCCCTATCCCTATTATACTTAGCCTGTGTCATAGTGTAAAGTTCTTTTTTAAGCGCTCTGCATTCATGGTCGAACCAACCACTTTGAGCGTGGAATATCGACTTCATAGGCCTGTTATTTGTTAAAACAAGTTTAAGCTGGGAATTAATTTCATCAAAGATTTTAATCACGTCTGTGGTGTTTTGTAAAAGAGATGATCACAGTCTATTCACTTCCAAGGATGACAAGGTATTGGATATAATGCAATGTAGTTTCCAGGACCATTTGAGCCTCCTAAGATTGGGATTCATGCTCTCAGCAAGGTCTGGTACTGGTTTCGCTAGGACACTAACATTGGCAGTAAGAGACAGTCTCAAAGGACAGTGATCACTTAATGTTACATCTAAAACCTCGAAGTTAAAAACCCGGTTAAATAGCTCAGGGGATATGGCTATGTAGTCAACAGTGCTGGTACCAGATGCCGCCACGTATGTAAAGGACCCCTCTGTGGAATCAAAAGAGGTGCCATGCAAGATATGCAGGTTAGACAGAGAAAGCATTTTCAGTAGTTTAAGGCCAAACTTATTTACTACTGAATCCTTTGCTGAGCGCTCTAAGACATGGGCATTTGTAGCAATCTGTGCACTCACACCATCTCTTGCCACAAACTTGCCCACCCCAATTCTTGCGTTGAAGTCTCCGCATAGAATAACATGTGCATTTGGGTATCGAGAAGTTAGCCTATCCATCATGTCAGATAGAAGATCCCAGATACACTCACTTTTCTGGGGTGATAAGCCCCTAGGAGAGAGATATACGTTAACACGGAGTATACTTCTAAAATGATCACCTTGGAGAAGTAGGACCTGAAAATTATTAGGGCAGTATCTTTTATGAAAGTATCTTTTGAATTGCAGCCTAGGATTGAAGTCTGCACATCCCTCCTTCCACACATTTCCAAAGCTGACAGGTGGGGAAACATCTCCCTTTGCAAGGACTCACCTGATTGGCAGGGAGACAATGCTATTGCCCAGGTAGCAAAGGGAGAAAAAGGTGCATTAATGTGCACTGCTCTCATTCCCCCTTCCTGTGAAGAGTTAATAATGAAAGGGCTTTCTCCTCTTGGGATCCAATTGGTGAATGCCTTTAAGGAAAACAAGATGCTGCCATGAGAGCCCAGTGTCTAGTCCTGCTGCCGCCGCTGCTGTGAAGTATGAAGTGAAATGAAACACAAACACTTTATGGTGGGAGTCTGCCATTACAGCTTGGTTTCCCACATTTGGTTCACCATTCTGGAAGCTGCTTTAACAAAACAAACCAGTGATTTCTGGGTGCATTTCCAGCTTTTTGTTTTGTTTTGCACACTCCTAATGCATGCTGTGTTCGGAGTGAAGATGATGTTTCCAAAATGGAGGTAGCCATGAAAGCCTAGCACAGCCCATCCTTAAATAGGTAATACTTTATTATGCTGATCAGCCATTTAAACAAACTAGCTAAATACAAGTTATATTTGTCTTTTGTCATTATTTTGAGAAGGAGCTGGGAACAATAAATTATTAGTCCATTTTAGCCTATGCAATTATGTGCCCATTATGTAGGCCAAGGAATCAAAAAACAATACCCTAAAATATAACTGAAGTAAAGTATTAGTTAGATGCGTATTGGTACTATATTAGGATCTTGTTTTATGGCTATTATAAGCTTAATCAAGATTTGAATACAGTTTTGACAGTTCTAAGATAGTTTATTAATGTATATGTATTAGAACATTCTGGTAATAAGTTTAATTAATTAATAGATGAATTCATGGAAGTCACAGATAGAGATGGGCATGAACCAAAAAAACTTAACAAACCAGCGGATTGTGGTTCGGTGCCGGTGATGAGCACAAATTAATGAACCGCAACGAACATCTCCCATTCCTGAACCGGATTGTGGATCGTGGATCGTGGAGGCCAAAGCAGGGCACGCTGAGCTATGTGGGAAGGTGGGTGCTGGTGGCGGCCGCTGGGCCTGGTGGGCACGGGGAGGCGGCGACGAGCCGCCTCCCCTCAGGGGGCAGGGAGTCTGGCCGCTCGCTGGCATCACCCCCCATGTGCCTACCCGCCAGGCCAAACTGGAGCGCACTGGTATTCCCAGCAAGAAAGGAATGGTGGGTACTGGTGGCGGCCACCAGGCCTGGCGAGCATGGGGAGGCGGTGGAGAGCTGCCTCCCCTCAGGGGGTGGGGGGTCTGGCTGCTTGCCAGCAGCACCCTACATGTGCCCACCCGCCAGGCCAAAAAGGAGCGTGCTGGTATTCCTGACGCAGTCCGGAAGGTGGGTGCTGGTGGCGGCTGCTGGGCCTGGCGGGCATGGGGAGGCGGTGGTGAGCCGCCTCCCCTCAGGGGGCGGGGGGTCTGGCTGCTCACTGGCAGCACCCCGCATGTGCCTGCCCGCCAGGCCAAAGAAGAGCGTGCTGGTATTCCCTGCAACGGCAGGAAGGTGGTTGATGACGGCGGCTGCCGGGCCTGGCAGACACGGGGAGGCGGCGGAGAGCTGCCTCCCCTCAGGGGGCAGGGGGTCTGGCCTTTCGCCAGTGGCACCCCCCATGTGCCCGCCCACCAGGCCAAACTGGAGCACGCTGGTATTCCTAGCGATACATGAATGGTGGGTGCTGGCGGCAGCGGCCGGGCCTGGCGGGCACAGGGAGATGGCGGAGAGCCACCTCCCCTCAGGGGGCAGGAGGTCTGGCTGCTCGCCGGTGGCACCCCCCATGTGCCCGCCCACCAGGCCAAACTGGAGCGCGCTGGTATTCCAGGCGAGAAAGGAATGTGGGTGTGGACAGTGGCCGCCAGTCCTGGCAGGCACAGGGAGGCGGCGTAGAGCCACCTCTCCTCAGGGGATGGGGGGGTCTGGCTGCTCACCGGCGGCACCCCCCATGTGCCCACCCACCAGGCCAAAAAGGAGCACACTGGTATTCCCGGAGTGGGTGGGAGAGGACCTGTCATCATGAGGAGGGGGAAGGGGAATATCCCCCAGCATCCACGGGTCCTCACCCGAGGGTTCCACTGAGGAACAGTGTGCTGGAGGCAGCCAACAGTACACACCTTCCTGCCTTTCCGGAAAGGATGGGAGGGAGAGGACCTGTCATGTGGTGGGTAAGTGGGAAGATCCCACCCCCAACCACCCCCAACTCTACATTCAGTTCTCCAACCACATACCATTCTCTAACTAACATTCATTCTCTAATGTTTGTGCATACATTCTAGTGTCTTGCATTACACTGATACATTCTATACGGTTTGTCTCTCTCTGTTTTTGATTTTCAGTCCTTTTCTCCATGGATGTGGTGTGTTCTGTTTGATTCTATATCTCATTGATGCATTCGCATTCTATTTCTTCTTCTAGAACGGTTGATATCTGTGTGCCCCTTTCTATCTGTTTCTCTGTTTCTCCCTCTCACCATCTGTTTGCAACTTTCAATCTTTCTCTGTCTCTTCCTATGTGATTCCACCTATTTATCTGAATCTCTCTCTTTCTACATATATATCTGTCCTTTATTATTTCTTTCCATCTCTAGCTGTCTTTTTTTCTCTTTCAATAACTATGTTCTTTTCTATTTTCCTTTCTCTATCATCATCCATCTGTAGGCTTGTGTTTCCATCTTTTCCCAGTGGTTTTGTTGTTGTTTTTCAATACATCTTTCTATCTGTCTCTCTGTCTTGTTCTGTCTGACATGAGGAGGGGGAGGGGGAAGATCCCCCAGCAGCTACGGGTCCTCACCCGAGGGTCCCACTGAGGAACAGTGCGGCGGCAGCTGCCTCCTGAGCCATCAGCCTCAAGGTTGTAAGTGGCGCTGTCCCAGACCCTGAGGGAACAACCTCCACCAGCATGGCCTGCCGGAGCGCTCTGCTCTCACCAGCATCACCCTCAGGGCAAAGTGATCCTCCCACTGACCTCTGCTCAGAAGAGCGGGTGGCCCCCTTTCTCCCCCCAATGGATGTTTCACTGGGTGAGGAGGGAGACAGGCTCGGGTGGTGCCTCTTCAGGTGCCAAGTCAGGGCCGTCGAACACAGGTGCTTCGGGTTTTTGCCCCTGCGCACCAGGACATCAGAGGCACAACACCGCACCACACGGGGGTCATCAGGAAGGGCCCGAAAGTGCCTCCATACGGAGGCCTTGTAACACCGACCACTAACTGTCCCATGGGAAGGAGGACAAATGGTTACAGGCTGCGCTGCAGGGCTGGACACAGACGACAGGGTGAGGGATGGACTGCGGGGGGGACACCACCAAGAATTTGGGATGGGGACAGGAGGGATCTTTTATAACACACATACCATTCCTCCAGGGATCCATCGCCCGCCCACCCCTCCTCAAAATGTTGAGAGAGATTCTCTCCCTACTGCGCAAATTTAATTTAATTTTAATTAATTTTAATTTAATTTAATTTAATTTATTATATTTATATTCCGCCCTCCCTGCTTTCGCAGGCTCAGGGCGGATAACAAATACAAACATGTTTAAAAACATTTAAAAACATTAAATAATACATTTAAAAACATTTAAAAACATTAAATATAACAATTCATGCTGCCCAGTGGTTCATACATGCCTCTGTGTTTGCATAGGGGTGATGGTTTAACCCCCCCTTCACGGGGCGGGGCGGGCACTGCCTGGCGTTAGCCATATGCCTGGCGGAATAGCTCTGTCTTACAGGCCCGGCGAAATGCAAGCAAATCTTGCCGGGCCCTTGTCTCGCAAGACAGAGCATTCCACCAGGTCGGGGCCAGGACTGAAAAGGCCCTTGCCCTGGTCGATGCCAGGCGGGCCTCCCTAGGGCCAGGGACACTTAAAAGATGTTTTCCGCCAGAGCGGAGAGTCCTCCGGGGCTCATATGGTGAGAGACGGTCCCTCAGATACGTCGGTCCCAGTCCGCGTAGGGCTTTGTAGGTTAACACCAAAACCTTGAACCTGATTCGGTACTCCACTGGCAGCCAATGCAGCTGGCGTAGCACCGGTGTAATATGCTCCCACACCGGTGCTCCAGCAATGACCCGCGCTGCTGCATTCTGTACCAGCTGTAACCGCCGGATCAGGCCCATGGGAAGCCCAGCGTAGAGCGCGTTACAGTAATCCAACCTAGAGGTGACCATTGCTTGGACCACTGTAGTCATGTCACGGGGAGACAAATAAGGGGCCACTGTAGTCATGTCACGGGGAGACAAATAAGGGGCAAGCTGCCTGGCCTGCCGAAGATAATAAAAGGAAGACCTGGCAACTGCAGTGATCTGGTCCTCCATCTTCAAGGAGGAATCCAGAATCACCCCCAGGCTCCTAACCCTCGGGGCCAGTGTAAGTGCTGCCCCATCAAGTGTAGGAAGCTGGGGTCCCAAAGCCATCTCCCCACGACCCACATACAGGACCTCCGTCTTCGTGGGATTCAATTTCAGCCGACTTTGTCTCAACCAACCAGCCACAGCCTCAAAAGCACGCTCCAGGGCATCAGGGGCCGATCCAGGCTGCCCGTCCAACAACAGATAAAGCTGGGTGTCATCCGCGTATTGGTGACACCCAAGCCCGAAACTCCGCACCAGCTGGGCGAGGGGGCGCATATAGATATTAAATAATAATGGAGAGAGTATCGCTCCCTGTGGCACACCACAAACCAGTGGCCTACGAGATGACACCCTCTCCCCGAGCGCCACCCTCTGTCCCCGATCGTGGAGAAAGGAGACCAGCCACTGCAGTGCTGTCCCCTGAATCCCCACATCGGCAAGGCGGTGGGTCAAAAGCTCATGATCGACCGTATCAAACGCTGCTGACAGATCCAGCAAAATCAGCAGTGCTGATCCGCCCTGATCCAGATGTCTGCGGAGATCGTCTGTGAGGGCGACCAACAATGTCTCGACCCCATGTCCCGGGCGGAAACCAGACTGGAAGGGGTCTAGGGCAAAGACCTCTTGGGCCTCCACAGCCCACACAGGTGAATTGGGGGGAGTGGCAGGACTTCCTGTGGCCCCCAAGCCACACCCACTACTGCTTTCCACAAGTGAACCTGGAGGACTGCCATTGCACTTCCTCCCACAACCACCCTTGGCAGCCAACACAGGAAGACTCATTGTGCCACCGAACTAGAATTAAGGATAACAGAAAAGGAGATGACTCTGTGTGCCCTCCTCCATGGTGCCCTCTGAGCTCGTCCCCAGGGCCTGGCAGCAGCCCTGGCACCAGAGGGAGGGAGGGACTAGAGCCCTAGCCCACCACGCCCACAGATCTGAACAGAACAGGCACTAATAACACTGTATGAGCCCTCAGTTGAGATGCCCACTGAGCTTGGCCCCAGGGCCTGGCAGCAGCACTGGAACCAGAGGCTGGGGCTACAGCCATAGCCCAGCACACCAAGATGCCTGGGCAGAACAGGGACAGTGACTAAGTATAATAATAGTAATAATAAGAATCATAATTAAAATGATTAGGATTGTGATAATAATATGAATCATTTGGTGAGCCCTCCGCCCAGGTGCCCACCTAGCTAGGCCCCAGGGCCTGGCAGCAGCCCTGGCACCAGAGGGAGGGAGGAACTAGAGCCCTAGCCCACCACTCCCACAGATCTGAACAGATCAGGCACTAATGTGAGCCCTCAGCCGAGGTGCCCACTGAGCTTGGCCCCAGAGCCAGCAGCAGCCCTGGAACCAGAGGAGATAGATCCCTATCCACCAAAGCCAAGCTCAATTGTACTCTCTCATTCTCTCTCTCCAAAGGCTAGCAAGTGGCAAGCAAGAGCTCTGTCCCACTCCACTGCTCACAGAAAGTGAAACCCAGCCTGGGAGCCCATGGTTATTTATAAGCATGGGTCCCATTCAGCAACATAGGAGATCTGTGTTTGGCCGTCAGAGCTGCCTATCAGGGTTTGCAGGGATGAGATTGGAGTGCCCATGGCTACAGAACACCCCCTTCCCCCTCCCTCCCCTGAGTGTCTTCTCCCAACTTATAACCGCTTTGCAGCTCTGTGGTTGGAAGGAAGCCCTGCTGATCAAGGAAAGCTGGGCTTCCATTCGGGTTTCCAGGGCGACAGAGGGAGCTCAGGCATTCCCCTGGCTCTGTTGCCAGGGGAATAGATTGCTGGCGCCTGAGTGTCTGGCTTTGCGAACCATGCCCAAACGCCCCAAACTGGGCCTCTCCCGACAACTGGTTCATTGGCCGTGGCCGATCACAATCCACCGGGTCACGATCGCACGATCGCTATTTTCATGGGGTTTTGACGTTCGTAATGCGGTTCGGGTCCATCTCTAGTCACAGACTATAGTACGGTATTTCCACTATGGCACAATGGTATCATCAACTAAATGTTACTCACTCAGATACTGAAGACATTTTCCTCAAGGGCTGGATCAGAGAACTCACAAAGGCTGATCACATCTTCCTCCAGGTAGCAGTGCCATAACTTCTCTTCTTGTAGATGTCCATATCCAGTGCTAGAATGCTGGCACGCACGACTGGGGCAGATTTCATAAGTGATGTCATTTACATGCTTCCAGCACTACAGGCACATGACTGACCTTGCAGAGTTCAGAATCACAGTGTTCCAGTCCTAGACATCTATACTTCAAAAAATTCCAAAGCATTCTTCCATATGATGGTTGTTGTGGGTTTTCCGGGATGTATTGCCGTGGTCTTGGCATTGTAGTTCCTGACGTTTCGCCAGCAGCTGTGGCTGGCATCTTCAAAGGTGTAGCACCAAAAGACAGAGATCTCTGAGAGACCACGGCAGAGACCACGGCAATACAGCCCAGAAAACCCACAACAACCATCGTTCTCCGGCCGTGAAAGCCTTCAACAATACATTCTTCCATATGCATTGAGTTTTTGACAGGTTAAGCTGCCAAGATTTAAAATCTGCAACTTTAAATTAAGCATTACTTATCTTACATTCCTTATTCATTCTTTAAATTCTAATTCCCTTCATATGTTGAGAATCAGCATTCCCATTCTCCAGAGTAAACTATCTAATCTATATTGTACTGTATGTATGTATTTATTTACAAAATATCTAGCAAGGGCCACTAAGATGGCTAATAGATTGAATACATGTCTTAAAACCATAAAATCAAATAAAAACACTTCATTTAAATAATTAAAATCCAGCTGAAATATTCATGCAAAAACATAAAAACAACTATTAAAACAGAGCAGGAAAAAGAACAATTAAAACACAGGGCACTAAGGGAGTGCCAAACAAAACATAGGTCTTTATCTGCTGACAGATGGCTACAGGAAAAGGAAATGGGTGTGTCTTTCTGGGAAACAGTCTTAAGTCCAAAAGGGATGCCTAGCTAATCTGAGCTCACGAGCTTCCTGTTTAACTGAAGTGTCTGAACACTTTTCAAGATGAGGTCCAGGAGAATCAATTGAGTTGCATTTCCACTGAATATCACAGCACAGGTCAACCTAGGCTGTTTCAGAGCCAAACTACATGAGACGAATGATGTGAGTTTCTGCGAGTGATTAGAACTTCATGTGCTCCAACATGCCTGTTTCGACTTTTCCCCTAGTTCGGCACATGTCCTGTAATTTCAGTCTCAGCATGTCTTGTAACTGCAGTCTATGCATGTAGCTGCGTTTGCGAGTGTCCATGGTCATAATCAGTGAGTCGCGGTTGCAGAAAGTCGATTTGGGGTAGCTTCTGCTTTCCTCTCCCCTCTTTTTGCCCTTAGATCCATCTTACCCCCAAGCTGTTCTGCTTTTAATCTGGCATATTTTAAATTCTCCCATTTTCTAATTGATGGCGCTGCCTCCCTACGCCTTCCTGCACCCTCCTTCTCCCTTAACTTTCTCCTCCTCCTCTCCAAGCAGCATCTTTGGTCAGAATAAGGAGGAGGTGCCAAGAAAGACTGTGGCAATGTGATTAAGCATCTGAACAAAAGTTCAGAAAAATGTCTGATACATGAACCTGAAAAGGACGGTGTGTGGGGGGGTATTCATTCTCCAGTTCAGCTTGGCAATACAGAGCAAATTTGGTAAAATTTGGCAATTCTTTCTAATGGGAAATGCTATTAGGGGCTTTCTGGAGGCCTGGGGATGCATTTTACAACCAAATTTGCTGCGGACCTACTCCTAATTGTCTTCTAATGACCCCCCCCCCCACATTTCAAGGAGATTGGACCCTGAGGAAGCCATGATCCATGTATTTCTGCAATGGTTGCCAGTTTTTCCCCACAATAGAAAGAGGTTGGCTGGGGGCACCTTCTTTGGGGGGCCATAAAATTACCCCCAGCTCCAATCTTCATGAAACATGGGGGGAGGGTCTTTAGAAGACAATTGGGAGTATGTCCACTGAACATTTTGTAGGGTGTTTTTTTTTTTTTGCAAAATGCCACCCCACCCCCCTGGATAGCCTCCATAGTTTCCCCCATAGGGAATAATGGAGATCAGAGGTGGCTGGGGGCAAACAGGCAGGAAACAATGATTCTGGCTGACAGCAAGAAATGCTGCTGCTGTGGATCCTGAAATTTACTGTGCTGTGCAGTGTAGTGCAGTCCCTCCCCCATGCATGGCACCCAACTGACAGCCTTGAAAGGATAGGAGGAAAGCCCTCTCATCCATCAATGGACCAGTCTTATGTATAGAGGGGAAAAAAGAGGAGTCTTTCCTGGGAACAAGGAGGGTGCTTGGAAAGTGGGGATTCCCAAACCCCCTTTGCATAGATGCCCCCCTTCCTGGCGAGCTGCAAGATCTCAGCAAAGGTGTGGAACCCCTGCTTTGTAGCCATCCCCCCCCCCACCAGAAAACCAGGATAGTTTTTTCCCCTGATATGTCCAATTGAGTAAACAACTCTCCCTCACAGAAAAGTTACAGAGGATAGTTTGAGAAGGTGCAAAGAGAAGGTGCATCATGGGATACTATCCCTCATCCGGGAGGAATGGGGAAGAAACCTGTGCCAGTCCAAGCACGGGATCAAGTTCACTGTGTGACTGCAGTGTGTACATGAACAGGAAAGCAATGGGGAAACAAATGTAAGTGTATTCACGTGCATGTAATTCATCTCATATAATTTAGCTCTCAGTCATATAACCATGCCTGGAACCAGAACGGTAATGATCCACACAATCTGCTTCATCCAGGAATGCTTGAAAGTACGTAACCACCACTTGTGGTGGTGAAATCACTACTTCTGATTAGTTGTGCTGATGTGATAACTTAGAAAGTTCAGAGATATCCCAATTGCTTATGCAGCAAAACTGTTCAATTGTTTACTGTGCAGCTTCTGTGGGAGTAGTGAAATATGTCCGTTTTGGAAACTACTGGGAAAAAAAAAACAACACCCTTAGCCAATTGTAGATTTCCCACTTCACTCCTAGTCTGAGAAACAACTCAAGGCATTTAAACTTGGTGATCATAGGTTTATTTAGCAATAAGCCTGATGCAGTCAATTAGGTTACTGAATGCATACAGGAAAGCACCTGTATTTTTTACCTTTCAATTGAAATAGAAAAAATGTATATAGTTCATAAGATCTCATACAGTTCTGTAAACAAACAGCCAGTTCTTACAAACAATCAAGCCAAGATACATGATCGTGGATTGAATATGGTGGATTGACAGGTCATAGCCAGCATTCAGAAGGAATACAGTTAAAAAAACATTCCTAGATGGCACCATTAACAGAAACTCATAGAAGCTTTAAGAACAGGAGTAACCATGGGGCTGGCTGAAGACTCTGAAGAGTTCCCCAGAGTCTAAGGAGCAGAGCTGAATGAAAGCTGGAGAGTAGACAGTGAAGAACATAAATGAAGGTAAAGAAGTCTTCAGTTTGTTAGGTGGAGGATTTTGCCATTTGTAGCTTCCATTGTCATTCCAACATTGTGTGTGGCAATGCAAAAGGAACAACAAGGATCAAGAAATGTCATGGGAGGGGCTGAATTTCACATATTGATTTGATATATTGATTTGAACTTCTAATACATTCTTAATATAATTCATTCTTAACATTTGGGGCACAAGGATGTTATTTATTTAAATATTTATTCCCCCAATTTTCTCCCCAGTGGGGATCCAAAGCAGTTTACAGAATCATTCTCTCCTCTTCCCTTTCACCATCACTACAACCACCATGTGAGGTTGGTTAGGCTCAGAGCCAAGCTACAAGTGACTTTTTTCACGTGGAGAACACTTGATCATTTTTGCAGTTTTTCCTGGGAACTGAAGTCCTAGTGTCCTTCCCCTCTCTGTTAGAATCGCTGCCTGAAGAGCCAGAGAAAGCCAGCTGCAGCAGCAGCTTTTGCAAATCGTTCCTCCAATCACAAGCCTGCTCTCAATGATCTTTGGGGGCAGGCAGCTGCCACTTTCTCCCTGGGTGTCCTGCTCCCGGGGAGCTGCTCTGGAGAAAGCCGCCATGTCAGTGAAGCTTCAGCCGCAGCGACAGTGGAAGAATCTGCTGCTGCTCTAACATGCTTCCACTGTTGCTGCGGCTGGAGCTTCACCGACATGGCAGCTTTCTCCAGAGCAGCTCCCCGGGAGCAGGACACCCAGGGAGAAAGTGGCAGCTGCCTGCCCCCAAAGATCATTGAGAGCAGGCTTGTGACTGGAGGAACGATTTGCAAAAGCTGCTGCTGCAGTCGACTTTCTCTGGCTCTTCAGGCAACGATTCTAACAGAGAGGGGAAGGACACTCGAACTTCAGTTACCAGGAAAACTTGCAAAAACAATCGAGTGTTCTCCACGTGAAAAAAGTCACCTGTAGCTTGGCTCTGAGGGCCAAGCTACAAGTGACGAATGACACTTGAATAGCAAGTGGATCAAGTGGAGGGCAAGTGAACAGGGAGGAATGCACTTGCCGTTCAAGTGTCATTTGTCACTTGTAGTTAGGCCCTAAGACAGAGCAACAAGCCAGAGGTCACCCAAAGAGTTTCCATGGAAGAGTGGGGATTTTAACCTGAGTCTTCCAACAGTCCGACCACTATACCAACTACTTAAAAGTAAAATTCATAATCAATGCATTAATAGTAAAGTACAGAACTAACTACTTATCATTGCAAAGATATTGTAGCTACAATCTAATTGCTATTTATTTTGTGTAATAATATAAAGCAGAATTAAGGATGCTCAGGAAGTATGTAATTTGGACTCTTTATCAACGTTCTTTTTCTTTCACATCCTGAATTCATCTGCATACTTTCCAGTGCAATAGCAACTTGAATTTAAAGCCATATTGCCTCTTTGACAGTGCAAACGTACTTGAATTTTGAATATATAGTTTATTCTCTGAACAGAACACTGACCTTATCCCGGAAAAGCAGCTCATATCCATTCATTATAATCCCATTCAAGTCAATTAGACTTTTCACCGTGAAGATTTATAAAGGCAAGTAAAAGTTTGGAGATTTGGGCGGCTTTTATATAAAGGCAGTGAAATATAACTTCACAGCCTCATCCATTTATACCTCTTAAGCTGCTGAGACTGCACAATTTGAAAAGTGTCAGGATTTTATTTTTCATGGAAAAACTCTGCCGCCCTTTGTGTGAAGGACTGACATAAGTTTTAAAGGCTACTCAGCAGGGTAGATTGCTTTCCTTTATTACAAAGGGATACATAAAGTGAGAGAGTGACTTAGGCCTGGTATGGTGTTTATCACAGAATTGTCAACTGTCCCTAGGTGTGAACTCGAAGTGTGATATAAGGAAAGTTAAGAAGCTTTTAGGAAATCCACATACCGATTTTTCATGTAGAAGTTTGTTGAAGTAAAATTTAATTGAAGTAAAAACTTAATGAGCAGTGTAAGCTAACTTTAGAACTGGTAGTGTTAAAACTGCAAATCAGAAGGTTGTGGCTAGAAGTATATTTCTGGCAGCCAGTCCATGTCCAGTAAACTCATTTCTCTAGGCAAAGGGGGGAAAAGCTGGCACTGGGAGGAGGGGTGCTAATCTCTTGTTCCTGCCGGCTGTTTTCTCCTGCATCTTCTCCTCCATCAGTCATTTAACCACAGCCATGGCTACAGACCTGATCATCTAATGCAGAGGTCCCTAACCTTTCCAAGCCTGCAGACTCCTTTGGAATTCTGACACAGGGGGGTGGGTGCAAGCACTGCGACAGGAGGCAGAACCACCACTAAATGGCTACTGCAGAAGGCGGAGCCAACCACAAGATGTCAGTGAATTAAATTATGCATCACTCCAATAGTAATTCTCAGTATTTCAGGCAGAAGTTCTGCTTTAGAGATGTGTGCTCAGATACATACAGTTTAAATAAAAACACACAAATACACACACCCCAAATACTTGTATTTTTTATGTATATTCAAGTATCTGGATGACATTCAGGATTCTCAAGAATACTGGTTTCTGGATAATGATCCTAGGCCTATTTCTTCTTTCAATTTAATAAAGTTTCCTGGGCAATGTGGGGAAGGGAGAGGGATGTATCTCTCCCACGCAAATGGGATCACTCTCCCCAATCATGACAATTCTCTCATAGCTCATAGCTTTCTGACAACAGGCAAAGAGGACAGAAAGCATGCCTGGGTGCTTGACTCCATTTCAGGGAAAGAAGTTTTGGAGTACTGGTGAACCTCTGGCTGCTCTGATCTTTCTGTTCTTTGGATTAATTCTGCTGTCTGCTGCTGCAGTTCTGGAAAGACCTTGTTTTGTGCCAGGACTGGATTGCACTTTGCTTTAAAATGTTATTTAAAATATTATTTCACATGTATCTCTGTTTTAGCTTGGTAGGTTGTACTGGGGAAATCTTTCTTTCTTTCAGTTCCATTTTGTGCTTTTGGGGGTTTCAAAGGCTTGTGCTGTATTGTTGAGGTCACTTCTCTTAGCATATTTTAGAATTCTTAACTGGTTTTCATTTTAATTTTTAAAGGGTTTGTACAACTGGCACTAAGAAGGGTGAAGGGCACTGCCGGACCAACTATTGCCAGGCTTTGCTCCATGCCAAAGTACTGGACAATGCACACATGCTGGCCAACACCTCTGCTGCCATTGAGAAGCAGTTAGTGGCATGAGTAGACAGGGATGTCTTCATGGGTTACATAGTGAATGATGGCAGCACTAATCTAGGCCAGCAGCATAGGCTGAGGACTTGAAGCACATTTATGGAATGATCCACCTACTTCACCTGTTGGTGAAGAATGCCCTCTGTTTGCATTCTGTAGAGAATTCTGAATTGGACGCTGCAACTTGTGACTTCCAGCATCTGATCCAGAACCGATAGAATCTCACAAGTCACTTCTTGCACTGTTTGAAGGCTACCCATGTCCTGCTTCAGAAGCAGATGGTGATGGGTGTGCCAGACCACTGCTTGATCAGTGACATCAGCATAGGCATGAACTCCACCTACACCATGCTTGGTGCAGCTAAAGAGCATCCTGGACAAGGTAGCCTCAGATGATGACATTGTCTGGGGGGGTGGGGGTGGGGAGAGTTCAGCAAAAAGGAGTGGCTGGTTACATCCTAGATGGTGAATGCTCTTAAGCACTTTAAGGAATTCATCAAAGCATCTCATCTGACTCAGCAAGCTTGAGTCTTGACATTCTCTTGATCCAAATGCTTCAGGTGAAGCTGGTCACCTTTCTGAATCCAGGAGTAGGATGAGCAGACATTGTTCCAGTGGTACATGCTCTGGCGCAGAGGCTGCAAGAGTGTACTGCATCCCACCTGAAACCTCTCACCAAGCACCACCACATGTTGGTGACCATGTGTGACTCATACATCAAGGGCAGCTTTGTCCCGTGGGCCAGCCAGCTCACTGACTAGAGACATGAGCTCTCTCAACAATTACAGCATTTGCATCCAAGAGGGGCATGCTGCCTCCAGTAGAGGAGGAGTGGGATAGCAGTTCTTCTCCTCCCACAGCCACTACCGTGATGTCCATGGAAATGCAAGCTATCAGGGAGGCTGTTCCACAAAGAGGTTGCAGGAGTGGAAGGTATATGAGCCATGCTTCGGTGGAAACAAAGGTGAGGGACAACCTGTCTGAGCCTTACAAGTTGTGTTCTGCCAATCCCCAGAGCTACTGGGCTAGGAAAGGGATGATCTGGCCAGACATGTCTGTTGTGGCTCAAAGGTTCCTCTCATGCCCTCTGATGATCATGCAGAGAGAGCATAGTTTCTTCCCCGAAAGATGACATTGTCAGCACACACTGCTCATGTTTGCTCCCTTGCAAGATTGAGCCATTGGTCTTCCTGAAGGTCAACTTTCTGCTCTTCAAGTACCTAGTACTGGATTTGAGAGTGAGTGAAGGGAGGACATGGTTGTGTCCACAGCCTCTCAGTCTGTGTTAGGAAGTCAAGGGGAGTTGCTCTTCCCAAAATTTAAAACTCAGAAGTAGAAAAAAAAAAACCAGAGAAATCAATCTGGTTTGATTGGCACTGTATTCCCAATTGTGTTCTTTTTTAAAAAAAATTCAACTGAACTCTATTTGCTGTGCAGCATGGGGATGATTGTGGAGCTCAGCACCTCTTGTGTAGAAAATAAGTAAGTAAGGTGACAAAAATGTTATTGCCAGTCTCATTAAAAAATAAGTATCATTGGGAAAGTGATGTTAGGAAAGTACTTACTTTAATGACACTGCTCATGCAGCCTATTCGGCTCTGAGCAGTGCCACACTAGAATTAGAATTAAAAGGCAAAGTTTTTAATATGTAATCTGTTTAGTATTAAAATTTAAAAATTTAGTAAGTTTTTTCCTTAAGCAATTGGGAAAGAAACTTGGCTACTGCTAAAGTAGTACTAAAATCCACCCTTGCTAAAAGAAGCCTTAAATTATCCTCTATTCTTCCTGGGTCCTGGATATAGGGCTTGATCCAGCTGTCTCTTGCCACGTTTAGAATATTGCATTCAAGTAAACAATGTTGAAGAGTGTCTATTTGGCCAGAGCCACATTGGCAGAGTTGCTCAGAGTAGGAAACCTTATTTAAGCGTCCCAGCAACTCTCCTGATGGAATGGCATTCAGTCTGGCTAACATAAATAATCGTTGATAATGTGGAACTGTCAGGAATTCAAAATATGCTGGAAGAGATAGTGACAATGTTAGGCCCAAGTATATCGGTGAGCATACTCTACGTGCTCTTATCATAGTACTTCTGTAGTCCAGATTGCTCAGATTACCTAAAATCAAGGAAAGAGCTGCTGAAGGCCCTTGTTTTTTCAGATTATGAGGGTTAATACCCAAGGCCTGGACACGGTTTTCGATCAGCTTACTCCAAGGGCTTTGGTAAGAATCGGTTTGTAGCAGGTGCAAATAGCCATTTGACTCTATAGAGAATAGGGTTTTAATAGGGTTTTAAACCTAAAAGTTGCAGCCCATACCCGTGCTTCAAAGGACCTGAGTCCTAGTTCTGCCCTCAATGATACTCCAGCTACACAGTTAGAAGCACCAGTGATTTTCCGAAGAAAATGATGGAGGAGGGAGTCAATCGATTCTCCGCAGGCTTTGGCCCACACAGGTGCTCCGTATAAAAATTGCGAGCCTACTTTACTGTTAAAAACAGTGATGGCAGCTGGGATGTATTGTCTGCCTTTAGAGTAGAAAAACCGGATTATTGCCTTCATGGTTATAAGAGCTATGGTTCAGGCATTTCTAATGTGGGCTGTCCAAGACATATTTGAGCAAAAGTAAATCCCAAGATATTTGAACATAGTAACTTGTTCAATAAGTTTTCCATTTACACGCCAAAGATAATTCTTCTGGCATAAGGCTCTAGAGAATTGCAGCACTTTGGATTTGTTGTAATTTACAATCAAACCCTCTGAGGCACAATATTCTGCAAAGGAGGATAGAAGTCGGCGTAGACCCACTGGGGTTCTAGATAACAACACAGAATCATCAGCATACAGTAATACTGGGATAGCAGTGTTTGACAGTACAGGGGGATGAAACTGTTTGTCGTTTAGTTTGCAAGCCATGTCATTGATGTAAAGGTTAAACAGAACGGGGGCCAGCAAACACCCTTGTCTCACTCCTTTCTGCAGAGGGAAAAGATTTGTCAGATGCCCTTTTGAGCTATAACGGACCTGGGCAGCCAAGGGTTCATAAAAGCTTTGTATTAGCCACAGAAGTCTCCAGTCCATCGATGTCTTCCCTAATTTTTCCCAGAATCGCTTCCTTGGTATTGAATCGAAGGCTGTCTGTAAATCCATAAAAGCCACATATAGCCAGATGATGTAATAGTATACAGTGGTCAGTTGTCGATCACCCTTTTATAAAACCTGCCTGTTCAGGGCCAACAATGTTCTCAAGGAGGATCCAATCGAGTAGACGGTGTAACAAAATGGAGGCATATATTTTTCCCAATATGGATAATAGAATAATGGGCCGATAATTACTTGGATCATTTTTATTCCCTTTCTTATAGATAGGGACAATTATTGCTCTTCACCATATATTAGGAAATTGGCCTGTCTGATTAATGATAGCAAAAATGGGTGCCAGAGGATCACACCACCAATCAAGGTTAGATGAGAAAAATTCCAGTGGTACCAAATCTGGCCCAGGGGCTCTTCCAGACTTAGTTCCCCTAATGATTTCTCCAACTTCCTCTTTTGTTATTGGTGACCAGGATGGTAAATTCCCAGGCTGTTTTGGCGTAGTATTCACTGAATCATTTGATGAATATAATGCCGAGAAGTATTGTTCCCATACTGGGGGGGGGGGGGGCAGATTCCAAAAGTCACTAGTTTAGCTGTGGGTTGAATAGAAGAAAGTAATGTCCAAAATAGTTTAGAATTACTATTCCTTGAAGCATTAATTAAGGCATTCCATCCATTATAAATAGCTTCACGTTTTTTCCTATGGATCATGGCTTTATATTTCTTTTTTGTTTGAAGAAACTCTTGAAGCAATAGAGGGTTACGATAATCTCTGAATCTTCGATGTTTCCTTTGAGTGAGTTTTTTCATTTCCTTACATTCATTGTCGAACCATGAGCAGTGAGATGATGGAGTTCTTGATGGTTTACAAGTAAAGACTGGTGTCAACAAATCTAATAACTTAACCAAAATTGATGGAGTGTTTACTGTATTCTGTCTGTCCTGTAGCTCACTAATAAGTGTTTGAGCTTCAGGGGTGTCAAGAAGAGTGTTAGCTCTTGCTTCCATGTGGTGGGCCCAACAGGCTGGCTTCAATAAATTGCCCTCTTGGCAAAGGGGGACCTCACGGGCTAATAGTAGAACCTCAAAATTCCCTTCAATTGAAAGTGAAAGGGGGTTAGGAAAGTACAAGGCAAAACCCCCACCTTGTCCTACCTACTTTCTAAAATCATTTGGTGGGTGCCAGGAAAGGTGTGGGCAGGTACCAATTAATGAGGAATACTCCTCTTAGATTGATTTTCAGTTTAGAGTACTAGTGACCAATGAGATTTTCTGTTTAGAGTACCTGTCATGGCCCAGTCTGAGAGTGAGGTCTCCTCTGGAGGAGCCTCGTGTAGCCAGCCAGGACTCCTCAGGAGAAGAGGAGCCCTGTGTAGCCAGCCCTAGCCCTGACTCAGCAGAAGCCAGCAATCAGGAGCAACAGCTGCTGGCTGATCAGAGCTTACAGCCAGCAGCTGAGGCACCAGCACCCTCCAGCTCCAATACTACAGAGGAAGCTCAGCCAGGGACTTCTACAGGTGCAGCGCAGCCAAGAGCCTCCACCCCCCCAGGTTCACCCACACCCAAGGAACGCCGCAGGCAGCGCCAGAGACTGGAACTGCAGGAGAGACAGCGCAGTGCTCGCCTCTTAAGCCAACGCCAGCTGCTGGAGAGTGATGATGAGTAGTGGCAGGATAGAGCCCCAGCAGCTGGCTGAAAACCACGCCTGGCTATAAGAGCCAGTCTGGAGGAACTGCTGGGCATGGAAGCAATGTGTCTCCTGCTTGTAACCACTCTGTGTTTTGTGAACCTTGCCCGTGCCTGCTTTTGGACCTGACACTATTGGTGACTGACCTTGGACTGTGCCTGACCTTGCTTTTGGACTCTGGACTCACTCCTGGCTTTATCTTGTGCTCTGACCACCGGTTTGACTTGGCTTTTGCTCTTGGAACTCCCCTTTGACTTTGGCTTTAAGGTTTGGACTTGAACCACCCTGCTTGGGCTGGCCCAGCCCGTGACAGTACCAGTGACTAATAAGTTTTCAAGAGACAAGCTCCCTTTGTCAAATAGCTTATACCCTGGAAAATCTCATTGGTCTTTAAGGTGCTACTGGACTTGAATCTTGGACTTCTACTGCAGACCAACATGGCTACCCACCCAAGAGTACCAGTGAGACCTTTCATAGCCTTTCAAAAAGAATATGATGGAACATAATAATAAAGAGAATGTGTGGATATTCTGATTTTTCTGGCAAACACTGAAAACAAGGCCACAATGATTACTCTTGCACCTGTGCTGAGATGTAGTCCCATGGCCGGCCAGAAATACTTGTGAGGAAACCCCTTCCCACTGACTGTGATGTGTTAGGGCTTCTGCTTGGCTGTGTCAGAAAAAGAGTTGTTATTTTAAACGTTTTTATGAAGGTGTCAAAGGAGGGGCAGAGGCAGCCTGCAGCACCCTATATTATTCTTCCAGTTGTAATTGCTTTTGACGGTGAGAGGGTGTAGGTCAATTTTATGGCAGGTGAAGCAGATCTGAATGTCCCGTTGCCTCCTCCTGGATCATGCTGAACTTCTAGTGTTAAATGAATCCTTTACAGGAAAACCAGTGTGAGCAAGAAAAATACTAATTTTTCTTTTAAATAAGCAGAGTTCTTCAATATACTTTTCTGTTCCTCATGATAACCCTCTTTCCATTTTCCTGTTAAATGAACTGAGATGAAGCAGGGAACCTGGCGAGTTCAGTGTATATTGATTTCATATATACCCCACTTTTTCTCAATGGGGACCCTTTGGGAAAAAATGGGTGGTTTACAGAATTCTCCCCTCTTCCATTATATCCAGTATATGTTACTGCTTGAACCAAAATGTTCTGTAAAACCAAATAGGTTTTTTGGGGGGGGGGACATTATAGATCCTTATATCTGTGTGTTTGTGTGTTGTTTTAAAACACATTTAAGGAACGTTTTGAAAGGTCGCCATATGGAGATGCTAATGGATGAGATAAGAGGCAATAAGATGAAGCAATAAAGCTGCTTGTGTTTTTCATGACCTTTTAAAATGTATTCTTCATACAGTATTGTGGCAAATCTTGTTAAAGACTTGATGCTATTGCTGTTGTGAGTGGAAGAATCTCGAGCAGCTCATCCACTTACTACCGATGCTTTCTGGCAGGGTCAGATAATAAGAGTCTTGCCTGTGAATTGAAACCCAAAGTGAGTTATTGGTTACTTGGAAATGGAAACAGGGTTAGCTCATTATTTACTCTTTCTCCTCTAGAGGAGAATGCCAGTGCTTCATGCAGTGGTAAGAGCATCAACCTGGAATCAAGGAGATCTCATTTCAACTCCACACGGCAAAGCAGACTTTTAACATTAATTTTAGCCTAGTTATTATATCATTCAGTGTATTGGGGCTTGTGACCTGTGCCTGCAAAATGATGATAATAGTATTGTCCTATCTTTTCAGTGGGACAAATGCAGTAGGAATTCAAGATACTATTAATCCAGACTAAGGACTTCTTGGAGCATTTTGCTTTAGTGATCGTTCTTTTTTCTCTGCAACATTTTCAGAGGAGCAGAAGTACAGACATCCATACTCGCAGAGTAGATGGATGCACATACCGCATTGAGGGGAACTACAAAGCTTCATAAGCAAAGGACAGAACATTCCATAGGTTTCATAAAGGGGCACCAAGCACTGCTTGAGCCACTTCTTTCACTCCAGAACTAAACCTATTACCCACTTAACAGAAGCCAAATAACCAGCTAAAGAGTATAAAGGCCTGATTTGACAGTCAGCTTAATTTGACAGAGCTGAGGTTGACAGTGCCACATATCTTTGGCCTACTGATATTACTCTGCAGCAGCTCTTACCAAAAGTGGTATTCAGAACTACTTCAGTAGAAGCCATAAGAATATCTACTGTCTTGTCTATCTAACGCAGATAGCAAGTCCTCTTGGCAGGGGCAATGTGACCAGAGTTCTTCCATACCGAATCCAGCACATCACTAGTTTAACAGCAGCAGCCTCTATAGTAATCTGCAATAAAAACAAATTTAATAATATTCTGGGCAATAAAATATATGGATCTCCATAGTTGTTGCAAATGCAGCTATAAATGGATCTAAGTGCACTGATGGTCCAAATCTAATGAGAGTTAAGCATGATTTACACTGGAATCCTAAACTGAGTTACACTCTTCTAAATCCATTGAAGTAGTAAACCTAGTAAAACCAAATGGTATTTAACTCTAGGGCTTACCCCTGATGTTCATTACATCCCAGGATGTGATAGGAGGACAGTTGACATGTTGGAACTAAGCAGGCCTGGGTCTGGGGATACTTTGCATGAGGGTATGTAAACAACATAGTAAACGTGATGGAAGAATGGTAGGATAGAAATGCAGTTGAATGAATAAATAATGAAAATTAGTTGTGCTACTCAGTCCAACAAGCTTTAAGTTAGCCTAAGCCTTTGTTTAATTCAGTCCATTCAATAAATCAGCATCTCTCACTATAAAAACATTACCTACAAGTGAGTTCTACTGCAGTTAGCTAGATAAACTTTCAAGCAAGCAAGTTTAGCTTTCAGCACCATTGGTTAAATGGCAGACTGAAATATTTTTAACTGAAACATTTTTTTCACTATCCCAATATTTGAGGAATTACAGTAGCAACACAGATGCTTTTCCTCTTTGCTGACCTCCCCACAGTGATGTTATTTGCTTACCTGTTTTGTTCACAGATTATACATATTTGGGGCGGGGAGGGGAGGTTGAATAGCACCTTTCAAAAATCATTTAAAGAGGTTATTATTACTGAAATGTCGACAGCCAGCCAGCCACATATAATTTAAGAGAAAATAAGATGACTATAGTAGCCAACTGCATTGTTTAAAAGAGGGAGCAGATCTTGACATATGGGAAAATAACCATCCCTTAGAAAGCTAGTAGTGACTATGTTGGAGACCTTTGATAAAAGGAATATTTGCAATGTACACAAGACATATTCCTTTTTTATTGTTCAAAAACAAAATTCTTTACAATTTCTCTTTTAATGTTTTATTCTATCATGTGATAAAAAGCTTGAAGAAATTGCTCTTGAATTCCTCAAGTAAGTTTCTGTACACCATTTCCAGCTTTGATCTGTATCAGGACTGCAAATGAAAAACAGAAAATTGCAACTGGTCGAGAAAAAACAGAGGCATACATATATGGTGATATGATTTCACTGTATGCTATAGAAAAAATTATCAGATTCCATTCTTAATTGCTCCTTTTGTTCAGTATAAGGCATTTATGATGGCAATCAAGCTTTCTCTTTCAGCCCAAGTGATGTTGGTAACCATATAAACAACCTGCCAGACCATAAAACCCTACTGCTAACTGCCAGTACAGTCACAGGAAAAGCAGAAGCCATCCAGAATTTAATCCTGAAAGTAAGTGCTGACCTGGAAAATATCACTGAGACTTGCTGGAAGTGGAGTTAATCTAGATATGCCAGTTCCCCCCTGGCAATTGTGGGTTTGAGGAAGGTGAATGTGGGTGGGCACTGATTATTCATCCTTTTGCATGTGTATGGGGCTTATGCATGCTCCATGGCACCCCACGATGATGTCACTTCTAGTGTGACCTGGAAAAGGTGGCATTGCACCAGGGCTGATTCCTTACAATGCTGTCCCTTCCAGATCATACTGGAAGCGATATCATCGCAGGGTATAGTGGAGTGCATCTAGGGTTGCCAGGCCCCCTCAATCTCCCAGCGGGAGATTGGGGCCTGGCTCTTACCTGGGGGGGGTACGCATGTGTGCACTCCTCCAAGCCCCCTGGCTTGTGCCGTTGGGGGTTGCTGCGGAGCACAGGAACGCTCCTGCACTTCGCAGCAGCCCAAAATGGGCCCAATCCATGCCAAAATGGGCGCGGATTGGGCCCGTTTTGGCGTGGATCAGGCCCATTTTGGGCTCCTGCGGAGCACAGGAGCATTCCTGCGCTCCGCAGGGGCCCACAACGGGCCTGATCCGAGCCCGTTTTGGCGTGGATTGGGCCCATTTTGGCGCGGATCAGGCCCTTTGTGGGCCCCTGCGGAGCGTGGGAGCATTCCTGCGCTCCGCAGGGGCCCACAACGGACCCGATCCATGTCAAAACGGGCCCCATCCATGCCCATCCATGCCCATGGGCCAGATCGGGCCCATTTTGGCACAGATTGGGCCCATTTTGGGCTCCCGCGGAGCGCGGGAGTGTTCTTGTGCTCCGCAGGGGCCCACAACGGGCCCGATCCGCACCCGTTTTGGCACAGATTGGGCCCATTTGCCACGGATCGGGCCCGTTGTGGGCCCCTGCGGAGCACAGGAATGCTCCTGTGCTCCACAGTGGCCCCAATCCAGGCCAAAAGAAGCATCCTGGCAGCGGCTCTGCGTGGGGGTGTGTGGCACTGCAGGGGGGCACGCATGGAAGGTGCGCCCCCCCCGCTGACCTGGTAAGTAGGGGTGGGGGTGGGACAGTGGGGGCGGGGAATCCCCCGCCCCCCCGGGGGTCTGGCAGGCCTAAGTGCATCCCCGCCCCCGGGTATGTGGTGATACATCCGCACAGGTCTGGCTAAATGAAAGTGGAGTCATTGTAGTATATAAGGATGCTATGCCCCTAGCACAAGGTAGAAGGCTAGGGCAACAGTGGAGTAGGACTCGGGCTGAAGCCAATAAGACATGGGTGAACGTTCATTTAAAGCATATTCCATAGACATGATGGCAGCAGAGAAACAGCACTTTTCTGCCACCACTGCATCGGCACGGTGTAGGCCAGCAGAACTGTTCCAGGTGGTTAGAAATCTGTTGGGATCTGGCCTGCAGGTGGAGGTGGCCTGCTTGGTGGCTCTCTATCAGGTGGTGCCAAGACACTGGCTTGTCCAGCTGTTTGGAATACTTTGCAGTTTATTCAATCTGAGGATCTGGATAGTATTCTTGGAATTTTGAGGCCTGCTACCTACCTGTATGCCCCTTGCCCTTCCTGACTATTAAAATCTACTCAGGGGGGGCAGCTGGCTGACTGGTCCAAGAGGTAGTTAATACCTCCTTGGGAGATCTGACCACTGCATTGCATGCCCTGTTTATATCTAGATTACATTTCTGCAATTCAAATGTTTGGAAGCTTCAATTGGTACAGAATGCTGCAACCAGGATGTTGACTGGAGGAGGTTGTAGAGACCATATTGCTTAAGTCTTGGTCTATTTACACTGACATCCAATCTGTTTCCTGGTAGGTTTAAAGCTGCAGTTGATGATTTTTGGGGGCCAAGATACCTGAAAGACTGCCTACTCCCTTATGAACCTACCCATCCGCTGCTGTCAACTTCAGAGACTCTGCTTCTGATGCCCCTACCTTCTGAGATCAGGAAGACAGCAACCTAGGAGAGAGTCTTCTTGGTCTCATGGTACCAAAACTCTAGCACTCTCTCCAGACAGGACTTCTCTGCCCCCCTTTCTGTTGCCCTCTTCTGCCAGCTGGTGAAGACTTCTTTTCGTTTTTGATCTGGCATTCCCTCAGTGCTTCCTCTCACTGGCTGTGTTAGTCACCTGAATGCCTAAAGATAAAATCCATCTACAGAATCAGTTCTTTTCCAGTTTAAACTGAATTAAAAATTCTTTGTATAAGAACTACAATAACAGGAGCAAGCATGCTTTAGTTTTCTTCCTGGCAAAGCAATATCATTATTGTAGATTAGACAGTGTGTTCTTTTAACTTTTTGGCTGTCTTGATGTAGCAAACTGCCCCCTATCACGCGAAAGGGCTTTTAAACAGTCAATTCACACCATTTATACCAGTAAAACAATTTAAGTTCAATCTGGACATCATATCAACTGAATTGCTATAATTTCGTTCTGATCTTTCTGGTCCATTTTCTTTCATACCCTGTGACTTACAAAAGTACCGACTCAAGATTTTTGCCTTCTTTCTTTTAGAAATGTGTTCTGGATATAGGCCTTCTCTTCACACTATGAATCTAGGGATTGTTTTCTTCCCAAATGTGTTTAAGAGACAAATGGAAGATGAGATTTACACACACTACAAGTCAGCTGAGAAATGTATGTTCAGACATACAGCCAGGGCCCTTTTTGAGCCGGAACACCCTGGAACGGCATTCTGGCACCTCTTTAAAATACCCACGTGACAGGTGTCACATGGGTATTTTTTAAATAGCCTGTTTGGGCCATTTTTTGCCTGTTTGGGCCCAGCTCAGGCTTAAAACAGCCTGGATCAGGCCACTACCAGGCGGGGGAGGGTTCCCCCACCTGGCAGCAGCCCCTTCCAGGCCATTTTGGCCCTGATCTGGGCCATTTCAGTGCCATTTTGGCCATTTGGGGCCCAGATTGGGCATAAAACAGCCTGGATCAGGGCCAAAATGGCCAGGATTTGGCCAGTGCTGGGCGGAGGAGGGTTACCCCACCTGGCAGAGACCTGTCCCAGGCCATTTTTGCCCCAATCCTGATCTTTTGGGGGCCATTTTGGGCCCAATTTTGGCCCGGATTGGGGCTGAGACGACCTGGATTGGGGCCAAAATAGCAAGGCCAGTGCCAGGCAGGGGAGGGGAGGGTTCCAGCTGAATTCTGATTTTACGCATAACCACACTAATCTTCAGAATGGTTGGGGGGGGGGAATGGGTTTGTGAGCAAGTATGTGGCGGAAGGATTCGTAGGTCCCTGGTTTTACCCAGCATAATTTTGCAGATACAAAAGAGCCATGGAGTGCAAAGTATTTTTCTGACTTGTCTTTTTCATGTGTTTGCCCATGAAACATGTATCTCCAGCAGTAAGAAAAACAGCCTGTCCTCCCACAGCTGCATAGTGCACCTGGTGGATGACACCTCTCCTTCCTTCATAGTCACTCCCAAGCCCATTCCCCACCCCCGCTCCCCCCACACACACTAACCATTTTGAAGGTGAGTGTGGTCACATGTAAAATGTGAGTTCAGTTATACATGAGAATTCAGTTACACATGTAATCAGATCCTAATAGGCATGATATAGTACAATAAAAAATCAATATGGGGAGACATTGAATGAGCGATATACAAGGACTAGGATTACCAAATAACTAGCATTCTCTCCCAATCCATTTGTCACAGTGACATCATCATCATTAACTATAGACAATGACAGAGGTGGGATTTAAAAGGGAGACCTCTGAAACTACATTTCATTTGCCTAGTCACTATGCTACACCAGAATTATATTTCCATGTTAAGTTTACTATAGACTGATCAAATAGTCACACCAACCATAATATTGTTGAACCTGGGCCGTCAGTCCAGTCAATACTCAAATGAAAACAGTCAGTTGTATTTTGAAGATGTTGTTCTCCTTTTATCTACTGTCATCTATAAGTTATGTCATCTCAGGTTATGAGATTTAATACTAAAAAGAGGATAACAAAAGATTTACAAAAGAAATATGGTGGCAAGATGGATTTAAAACCATCCCCCTTTTTTAAAAAAAGGTCCAGATTGGTGATAATTTGTGATAAATCCTTTCCTTCTTTGACCCGAAATGGGAAGCCAACAGAGCCAGTCATAGATAGCATGCAAAAGAAAGAAAGAAAATCTATGTTTAAAGCAGGCACTGCAGAGCATGAAATTCCTAAGAAAACCCTGTATGCTTGTATGGACTTACAAGTAAGTTAGAACACTTTCATGATTTCATAGGAGACTTTCTAGTACAACTCAGGGATCTGATTTATACACAAATACTTCAGAGATTAGTGTGTTAGAGGATATAAGTATTGCTTTTCAGGTTTAAAGTTTCTGCAGAAGTCATTATCCATAAGAGATTAAATCGGTAAATTTAAACAGACAGAGTCAATGGGCAGTTGTTCAAATACCAGATAAAAATGATTAGCGATATCCAAGAGTTCAGTCATCTGTGTACAGCAGCCTGCAGTACAATGCAGTTTGGGTGTTCCTCTTCAGGTAAGCTTCAGTTTTAAAGCATGTTGATGGTTTTGTTGGTTAGCGCTGCCACAACAAGCTCTCATTTGTGCTTAGGAAGGAACAACAATTCAGTGTTTTTCTAAGGGATCTTTCTTAGACCTATTGTAGTACATTGGAAGTTCAGCAACAGGTGAACTGCCAACTTTCCCCCTTACTCACTTTGGAATCAGAACAAATCAAGCTATTTGCTGATAAATTGGCAGGTGTAACTTAAGATATTCTGAGACCAATTATAAGGACTAAGAGCCCTAAGACTCCTGTTGCACTTCCAATGATGTCATTGGAAGCATTGTGAAATTCTGAGCAACTCAAAACCTCATCCCTATCAGTTTTCATGCAGATACATAAGGTGGCAGGCCAGCCAAGAAGAAGGAAGATTCTATTCTACAGCCTCTCTTTTTCCTTCTGTCTCTAGCTTCTCCCCAGGTATCTCAGATACACAGCAGTTGAGACACCTGGTGCAATTTGGGAAGAATAGCGTAAGTAGAAACTTTTTATCCAAGGCCCCTAGAGGAGGAGGGAGAAAGAAGTTCCCTTCTGCTTCCTTGCCAACATCACTGACACTAGATGCTTCCACAGCAGTAAGTAAATGAATAAGCGCTGTTGGAGTACAGTCTGATCCTTTCAGCTGGTGAAGCAGAGTAGCTGCTTAGAACTGAGTGACCCATCACATCTAGGCTTGATCCCAACTCTACATGGCTGATACCTTCTAGCCAAGTCAGACTGGTTGCATATCCAGTATGGAATAAATGATCTGCTACAGGAGGATATAATTCCAACCACTTTGAAATAAACAGTGTTCAGAACCCTCATGAAGAAGACATCTTTGAACCTCTATTTATATACATAGGGGTATGCAATCTAGGATTTGTGATCTGGTTAGAAAGCTAATTTATGCCAATACAGCATAATTCGGCTATGCTGGATCACAATGGAGATCCAGGAAGCCAAACTCTGCTGGGCCAGATTATTTGGTTGCAGGCAGCTGCAGTGGAGCCAGAACAGCAATGAGTGAGAGGGCAACAGCATGAAATGGAAGCAAGCTCCGTACCATGAAAGTAGAGTCCTGCTAGGCTGGCAGGTACAGGGGGCTGCAGAGAGAGTGGATTCCCATCCCTGCCCAAGCCCCAAAAGATCCCTTCGAGCCACTGCCAGCTGCCTTTTAAACTCCACGGCTGCAGCGATCCTTACCCCTCCCCCCCACTTCAGTTAGGGATTCTCTTATTTTACATTGGAGTTCTTTGGTTTGACATTGGTTCCCCTCCTTCACTGTGGTTCTGTTGGGCTTTATTGGTTCAGCTTTCATGGAAGTGGGACTTGCATTTGGCACTGGCTTTTGGCCAGGGGTTGCCTTTGTTTAAGGTCTCCCTTTGCCTGGAAAGCCTTGGAAATCCCTCCCCACCACACACACCCCTTAGGAAATAATGGAAAGTGGCTGGGGGCAGCTTGTTCAAGGGCCCATAGAATTGGGGCTCAGGGTCCAATCTTCCTGAAACTTGGGTACTCTTTTTTGGAAAGGAAGGACTAGGTTCCCTGCAAAAATTTGGTGTTGCTTGAAAATGACCCCCCACACCCACACCCCACAGTCCTCCAAATAATTTCCCCCACATGGAATAATGGCTGGATAAATTCAAGATCCTCTAACCAGATTAGAGAATTTGACCTGAATTTCAGGGATACCATTTTTTTTAATCACTTTAAGGATACACAAAGCTACACGCTAACATCTAGTGAACAAAAGCTTGGGTCTCCTGTTTTTAGATTGGTGTGGCTGCTGGGGAATTAAGCAGAGGGAAAATAGAGGCCAGAATGCATGGTTAACAGAACTGCAATCAGTTCAGAGAGGCAGTTGTCTTCAGCTGCTTCCTTCTAAGATCTCTCTCCTTCTCTTTTTTTCTTCCCCATTACATAAGAGAAGCACCACGAACAGAAAACTAGTGGCAGCCCAAACCTGTAGCCACCATCAAAATAAAAATAGTAGTGACAACAATAGCTGACTCTCACAGATCCTCTCTCTCATATGGTCCACCTTCCCTGCTAAGATCATTTCCCCTAGCCCTGGTCTGCGTGTCCCTGTCTGCAGGTGAGGTGGGTGGCTACCAGAGGCAAGGCTTTTCCAGTAATGGCCTTCTCCCCTGAGGCTTACCATGGCAAGTTCCCAGGCCCAAACTTTCCCCTTTGCTTTTAAAATTGAAGATTCCATCATTCAAAGCTCAGCACTGTTTTACAAACATCATTCTAATGGTGCCTCTCTGGCTCTTCATGGCTTGTTTTAATACTGATGTTTTAAAGGTTGTTTATATGATTTTATTTACAAAAATAAACTTTGTAAAGTGCCTCAGGCAGATCTTTGTAAAGGCAGCATATAATTTTTAAGTTTAAGGAGGAAGAGAGGAGAAAAGAGAATGGATGGGAAATTGTGCAGACATACCATCTGAGCCAGAGAAAAATGTGAGGGATGTACTGTTTGGCTTTGGTCACTTTAAAAATGAGCTCTATGAACTGCTGAAGCTCATATTCTGAACCAAAGGAACATGAATTTCAGCAGTATTTCCCATTGGAACCAAATCTGCCTCTGGTTCCTGCTAGCATCAGCCCAACTTACCCCACAGAGAGATCATGTAGATCAAAATGGAAAGTATCATATATTCCACTATGCGCTCCTTTGGTGTAGGGTGAAGTTTATGACAGGATGAACCTTGCCAGTAGTCTATATAGTACTTTGCAGAAAAATAGTAATGTGACTTTTTACTTCCCCATGCTTTCTTGATGCAAAGAATACTTCCTCTTAGAACAGCAAACAAACAAGAAAGGAAGCTGTAACTGCAGGTGTGGTGTACATAATATGACAAAAAGTGTATCTGAATAGAGAGAGTAAACAAAAAGGCTTCTGCCTCAAGCACCATTCCCAGGGCTCAGTCCCTGACAAAATACTTACATACTACATAGCTGATGTTAAAGACAGGCAAAGAAATGCCAAGGAATCACAGGGTAAGTAACAGGGGTTAGGGAAGGCCTCTGCTGGGACTACAAAGCATGGGTGACCTCTAACTGTACATTAGAATGTGGTAGTTCTTCAGGGATAAATAGAGTGCAAGACAGAAATCCTAACAGAAAGCAACTGGCTGGTGTTGCAAGAAAGAAAACTATTTTGAAGAATGCTTACAAATTGGGCAGGTGAAAAGGGCCAACAATGCACAGAAATCCACAGTCAAGTATTTTGGAACTATAAAGTTATGTATCTATTGCCAACACAAGTATCAAAGGTTAAGTCGGTTTCCTTCAGCCACATATTCTATTTCCATCAGTCTGCTTCAGGATAAGCAATTCGTGGGTTGCGGCCTAAATATCTTAGTGACCACAGGTTGTTTGTCTTCTGCTATTTGAAAGCAACCTGTCTTGTAATCTCTGGAGACAGAAACAGAGTCTGGGTTTTCTGACATTGCAGTGCGGACTCAGTTACAGAAGTTTTCACATCCTTTACTTGAAGGAATTGCACACTGAACTGTGTCATTCAGTATATTGCAGAGATGCAGGCAGGAGACACCCACGGGTAATAGGAATTTGTCAGCAACTCATTTGCCACCAGATAAGACTTAACAGAATCATTTTAATTGAAGAAGTGATAAGTTTGCACAGCATGTGGCTGTTACATGCAAGGCTAAAACTGAGCATCAACTGAATTCTCTCTAGGGGATCTTGCGATTGCTGAATTAGAACCACAAGGAGTGAATCTGAACGCCATTAACTATGGAGCTGGCTTCCCATATAATATATTCATTTAGTCTTCCAATTACTATTACACTATGGGCAGTGGGGTTCAAGTGGCAGATTGTTGTTGAATGGGGGATTTACTCCAAAGAATCCATCATTTCCATAAATAATGCAATAATTCTCCTGAGTGTTAAAACATGTAATTGTTTTTCTGACATTGACTTAAACAATAATCTGTGTGTAAACAAGACATTGTCATGCATTCCACTAATGACTGCTAATTAAATATGCCCTGTTGTTACAACTTTCCAAAAATAATTCAACTGCCTGGAGTTGTTCTGTATTACTAGAAGGTTTTGCTTGCATGATTAAGGGAGTAGCATTAAATAATAAGCCATGAGCACCGATAAGCTTTTAATTGCTAACCTTTCCGTTGAACTTCTCCATTTTAGTATTCCCTTTACCCTAGTATTCATTAGATATCTGTCATTTTTTAAATATAGTCATTAATTGCACTAGAAGCACAAATGAGTTCTGTTTTTAGCTTCCTCTGGTGTATAATATAATACAGAGAGAATAAAAGCATGAGTAATTATTAGGTAAACTGAGAAATTTATCTTGGAGCTTGATCCTATGGACTACAGAGCTCGTGAAACAATCCAGGCCTCCAGCCTTTAAAGAAAGAGGCATTGTTGCTTGTTTGAGTGCTGGGTACAGGCAGAACCAGACCAGTGCATCGTCAGATACTATGCTATTGCAGCTTAGGCAGTACTTGAATGTTATTGTTGGATTTTTTAACCAAAAAAATAACAGGAAAAGGGCAATATCAAACTTTTATTTATTAAAAAGTTTTACCCCACATGTCAAATACAGTTTAGGGCAGTTTACAAAATACTAAGTAAAATACAGAATGAGATTATTTTTGCATGTTAAATCAACACAAGCTAAGTGAAAAGGTAGCCAATGAAACAACTTTTGCAAAGTATTCTGAGGCCTGTAGAGTGGAGATGAAGTAAATAAATTAAGAAAATATATAATCATTATAGCTGAAGATGAGAAGGCAGATTAAAAAGTAGGTTGGTTGTTGGGTGGGAAGAACAGAGGAAAGCAGGGAAAGGTGAGGGTATGTGGGTTGCCAGAAGAAGAGGAAGAGTAAATGGTGTGAGAAAGAGGAGATGGAGGAACATGAGGTGCCCCTCACAAGTCCTTGTGAGTTTCTCACCGGGCAATTGGGCCTTGCTGGATGACCAGCACTGCACACCTAGGCCACAGTTTTCGTGGAGGATGGAAGGATGGAAATCTGAAGATGAGGGGGCATATAAAGATAGATTGGCAGGTGGGTGAGAAGGACAGAAGGAAGGAGAGAAAGGGAAAAAGCAACAGAGGCTTTCATGGAAAGGAAAAAGGAAATATTAGTAGAGTGGGAAGTGGCATGCCCTTACAAGTCCTTGTAGGTTCTAGCAAGGATTTTCAGGAGGGATCTCATTTCCCTCTCTCACATTATTTCCTCTTTCCCTTCTCTGAAAGTCTACAGCTTTTCCTCTATCTCTGCTTCTTCCTCTCCTTCACACCTACCTGCCAACCTAGTTTTTATCTGCCCATCTGTCTGCTGCTTTCCCTCTCTAACAGCCTCTGTCCAGGAAAACTATGAACAATTATACTGTGCCAGCTGCCAGATCTAGTAATGTGGTGTGGAACCCACAAGGATTTTCAGGGTAATCACCTTCTCCCATAACCCCCTCCATACAGTTTTCCTTCTTCCTAGCAAGCCTCATATCTTCTTTCCCTGCTTCTTTCTCTCCTTCCCACCCACCTACCTTTCATCTGCCCCCTTCCCATCTTCAGCTACATTTATCATTTATTTACATCGTTTATACCCCAACTAGCAGTGGCCACAGAGGGCGCTTCCTAAAGCTTCAGCTGCTGATTCTATTTTTTGTTGTTTCAGATTTTTCTGTAAGCCTGGGGCTTTCTCAGGATTGTCGAAAGATCTGTCTTGTCTGTTCATGGCTCCAGTCTCCAGATTTAAGTAGCTATAGATTTGGCCACATTGAGAATTAAATATATTGACAAGCAAGAGACCCTCAAGGACTTGCAAGGGGCATCTCATTTTCCCCTTCCCCACTTTCTCTTTTCTGACAACATCCACAGCCTCTCTCCTTTTCTTGCTTCCTTCTCTCCCTCCCACTCACTCACCTACTTTTTATCTACCCCCCTCTGCTGTTTGGTGTAGTAGTTAAGAGCGCGGGACTCTAATTTGGAGAACCGGCTTTGATTCCTCACTCCTTCACTTGAAGCCAGCTGGGTGACCTTGGGCTAGTCACAGCTTCTAGGAGCTCTCTCAGGCCCACCCACCTCACAGGGTGTTTTGTTGTGGGGATAATAATGACATAGTTTGTAAACCACTCTGAGTGGGTGTTAAGTCATCCTGAAGGGCGGTATATAAATCAGATGTTGTTGTTGTTATTATTTATTAATTATTTACTCGCTTCATTTATATGCCATCTCTCTCTACAATGGTCCCATAACAACACACATCATTCTCCTCTCCACCAGAGCTAGAAAGGGCCCTCCCCACCCTCCCACACCTTTTACTGACAGAAACCAAAACTTGAAGGCTTGCAATACTGTGTTGTTGCCTAGCAATGGCCATTGAGAGCCTTTATTTCTTAAAGCTACGCTGTTGTATGATTTTGTAGCTATTTAAAAAATATATGTTTTTAGATTTCAGATTTTTCTGCAAACCTGGGGCTGCATTTTTGAAGTTTGTAGAAAGATATCTTGCTTCAGTCTCTGGATCCACAGACTTGGCTATGTTGAGAATTAAATATTGGCAAGTGGGGACCCACAAGGATTTGCAGGGGACATCTCATTTTCCCCTACCCCACCATGTCCTTTTCCCTTCCTTTCCCCCTCATAGTCTCTCCCCCTTTTCCAGCTTCCTTCTCTCCTGCTCACCCACCTTCGTCTGCTCCCCTGTTTTCACCTTTCTTCCTTATCCCCACTTGGCAACCTCTCTCCTATGGCCCAATTGTGTGGTGCCGGCATAGCCAGTCCCAGTTGAATGTTGGGGAATCTGTAAGGACTCGCAGAAGGTACTTCACTTTTCCCTCTATCTCCTTCCACACACTATTTACTCTTTCCCTCCTCCTTGCAGCCTCCATATGCTTACCTTTCCCTCTATTCTTCTCTCCTTCAAACTCACTAAACAACTTACCTTTTATCTGCCCATTTTCACCTAAATTCATTTATATACTGCCTTTCTCCTCAATAGAGACCCAAAGCAGATTACATCATTTTCATTGCCTCCATATTATCCTCACAACAACCCTTATTTGTAGGTTAGGCTGAGAGTGTGTGACTGGATCAGTTATCTAGTGAGCTGCCACAGCAGAGTGGTGATTTGAACTTGGGTCTCTGGATCCTATTCTGAAAGTCTAACCACTATACTACTCTGGGTTTTGGGGGGGAGTGGGAGTGCTGAACAGTAGCAAGCAAGTGGTCAAGGTGAGTCATACAGGTTGTGTGGTAGGAAGTTACCTGTGGTTGTTGGTAGGCCTGGCCCCAATAAGACCTCCATCAAAGATCCAAAAAGCCCTGGAAATAGCCCTGCCCCCTCCCCCTGCCTTTTTCTGACTAACCATGCCTGGTATACTGGCTAAATTGTTATGGTTGCCTAGCAACTTCCACTGAGGGCATCTGGTTAAAGCTACAGGAACTCCTTTTATGATTTTGGAGGTTTTTTAAAACCCCTTAATTTTTAAAAAGAGATTTCAGATTTTTATGTGAACCTGGATCATTTTTCAGGTGTGTAGGAAGATCTCTTTTGTCCTCAGACCATGTCCACTTGGCTAATAGTATATAAAGATTGTATGTGTCTAATATAATTGTATGCCCTGACCTGGATGGCCCAGGCGAGCCTGATCTCATCAGATCTCAGAAGTTAAGCAGGGTTGGCCTTGGTTAATAATTGGATGGGAGACCTCCAATGAAGACCAGGGTTGCAGAGTTAGGCAATGACAAACCACCTCTCTTAGTCTCTTGCCATGAAAACCCCACCAGGGGTAACCATAGGTCAACTATGACTTGAGGGCACTCTCCACCACCACCAGTATAATTGTATGTATAAAATATCATATAAGTTGCATATAAAAGGCATAGAACAAATGATTCCCACAGTCAACAGCAGTAACTGTTGACCAAAATATAAATAAATATTTTAAAAGGAACATCTTATCTCTATTATGGTACAAGAACACAGCTCCTAACATCTGGGCAGCCCTGCACCAGTGAGTAGCTATCAAAGAGGCTTTCTCTTGTCTTTAATGAAAAAAGAAGAGGAAAACAAGAGGGTTAGTTGAGTTCTGTTCTGCTGTATTCACATGGGAAAAGCTATAGATGTAGATGTTTTATCAGAGACTTCACAATTAAGGCTGCCAAAAAAGGGAGAGTCAGAGGGGGCAAAATTACAGCGGTCCTGGCCATCAGTGGAGCCATATGAACTGATCAAGACCTAACTTTTTCCCATATGACATTTAGGTTGGGTCTGTTAGAGTGAGGGTGGACTCAGAGGGAAACGGCCTGGAGATTCATGATGGCTCTCAGAAGCCTTCTTAACGGTACACAAATATGAGTTGTGAATGGTTGTAATTTTTTTCCATTTTTATAGCACAGAAAATTTCCAACCAACAAAAATCAAATGTCAAAAAAAATCGTATCCATTAATCCAATCCTCTACAAGTTTTGAATGTGAAAGATGAATTCCTAATTTAGATCCAATGGGAAGCAGGTCCAATTGGCTACTTCTGTTCTTTCATAATTGTGCAATTACTCAACTTTAGTAATTGTTAGCATTCCATTTTGTTCAGCATTCAGTTCACTCAGACTTTTCTCTGACATAATAAGCTAGATCAGGGGTGGCCAAACTGTGGCTCGGGAGCCACATGCGGCTCTTCTAGACATATTGTGCGGCTCCCGGAGGTCTCTGACTATCGCCGTGGCTGTATAGTTTATTTTATTTTAGTTTATTTTCCTCCCTCCCTTCCCTTTCCTTCTTTCTTTCCATGTCTTTCCCTCCCTCTCTTTCCTTCTTTCTTTCCCCGTCTTTCAGATTTTCAATAAAAATGTTGGAGTTACCAAGTCCAACTCAGAAAATACCTGGGGACTTTGGGGATGAAGCCTATCAAGGATGTGATGTCACTTTTGTCAAAGGTCAGGTGATGGCTCTTCCCAAGCTCCACCCCTTCCAATTACGTCACTTCCAGCATACTGCATCAAAACCCAACCCCTTCCTGTGATGCCACTTTCAAGACACTCCCCTAAACTCGCCTCTTCCTCTGAAGTCACTTCAATGCATCTTGTCCTGCGGCTCTCAAACATCTGACATTTATTCTATGTGGCTCTCACATTAAGCAAGTTTGGCCACCCCTGAGCTAGATATTTGTTTGCAAACATTTCATAATATTTTTATCAGGCCAGATGCCAATACCAATATTAAAGTTCACTGGTCTTCAAACTATATTTGTTGCCAGCTGTATCCACAGTATGGATGTACACTTGCAGTGCAATCTTAAGAAGAGTTACTACAGGCTTAGTCTGGAGTAACTCTGTTTAAGATTGCACTATTAATTAACTAATGAAAATCCAAACCAAGCCCCCTTTTTCTTAAATCATTTTTTACCTTCACAAAAATAGAAAAGACAAATTTCATTAAGACCTAACATATGATATTATTAATTTATTTAAAATGTTAGCAAGACTATGAAAACATTTGCAAATACATGCAAGAAAAAAAATAAATATTGGTATCGAATTATTTATTACATAATATCTCTTAGTACTGTCAGACTTACTAACATTAGTGAGAATGTTAATACTTCATTCTCTTATACAATAACAGAACTATCAAAACACTGTATAGTATTAAGTAAAAGACCTATCATTCCTCCCACACAATTCAGTTTTTCTCTTGCTTCCATTACCCTCTGATTTACAAATGCTGCTCTCTTGTACTTAAAAAATTCTAAGGGGAAAAAATCAATTCTTACTTTCTCTGTATTCCAATACTGAAAGAATTTCTAAAATATGGCCACAACGTTATATAGCTAGTTTTCTCTAAATCTTAAATAATGTTAGTAATAAACAAATCGAACATTCCAACTTTTGATCTCTCAGTCCTCAGTCCTATATTGCACAATGAACATTTTTGTTGCCTCTATTAAACTGAAAACCAGATCTTTTTCATGCCTTTCTTTTTAAAATATCCCAAGCCTATGAAATTCTGAATCCAACAGGACTGTGAAAACCGTAAGATCCTGAACTCTACTTAACACAAACTGCTAATAATTTTACTCATGAGGACATTGCTTTAAAAATGCATTAAATTAGAGTTTATAAATCCACAACACAAACTGTTGAAATGATTACACAGACAGGGTTTAAGTGTTAAGAATCATTATATTATTATTTATGGAGAGTGTTTCATTCTTTTTTTCCCACATATTTGACTATGTTTCACTCTCCATATCTTCCCCAAGATCCTTTAAAGGAAATTATTACCTTTCTTAGTTATACTATCATTGAGCATCAGATATATCTTTGAAAGCATGTCCTGTTTCTCAACAATTTCTCAAACAGGTTTTCTTCGGTAAGCAGATTTCTTCCAATATTATCCCAACTGCTGATTTGAAAATTCTGGAAAATATCAAAATCTGTGTATTGCCTTTACCTTTTCCTTCTTTTTTTCTTTTAATATATCCATCTGATTTTTTAAAAAAATCTCTAAAAAGTATATGCTTCTCACAGTCACCAAAGGTAGCATTGCAGAGACTGATGATAGTCTCAGCCAGTAATTTAAGTCACAGTGAATCTCCTAACCCAGAGAGCAACTGTTCTCAGCAAAGATGATCATCCAATAGGTGTTTGCATTGCTTTATTTATTTATTTTTAAAAAGTTCCAGTACTTATATATTTCTACCAATTTGATTTTCACCAATTCCCCCCTCAGTACTTAGAGCATCATCCTATTTGCCCTGTCAAGGTTCAGTTAATTTAAAGTTTTAAACCAGCAAGGGCAGCAGGGCAAAGGCTTTGGAAGGGTAGACAGTCCAGCAAAGGTGGTGGAGGGCTGTGAGAGAATCTGTCCCCTCTGGAGCGATCTCCATCAGCTCCGTCATTTAAAACAACACTTCCCAGCTAAAATTGCATCTCCCAACAGATGAAGAACAGTGTCAAAAGTCTTGTGTAGGGACTAGAGAGACTCTCAAGATGGTCATAGAGGTTGAGTTCAGGGCCAGGGGCCTGTGGGACCATGGAGATCACTTGCCAAGCCTGTCATCTTCCACATGGTAGGTAGTCTCTGCCATCATTGGTGATTCTACTTCCAGAGGTGGTCCAGCCCACCTGGAGATTGGCAGCCCAGGTAGCAGGCAGGTTCCTGGCGGGGTGGCAAAATACTACTCTATGTGAGTACAGAAGAGTATACATCAGTGCTCACCTGGGTGGGCTGCCCTGGGTTCTTTTGGGGCTGATCATGGTGGTGGGTGGGTCTTGCAGTGGTTTCCCAGATTGTTGTGATTGGTGACAACCCCTGACCAGGCAAGTGCTGTGCTGCTGTCTGTCCTGTGGCCTTGTACTGCTTCTTTAGGGGAAACTTTGAGTCTTTCTGCTTTCTTAATGAAAAAGAGTAATCCTAGTACAGTGGCTCTGCAACAGCCTTCTTGCCTTGCAGGAAGTACGGACAAAATATTTGCCTCTCTCTCTCACCAGGAAGCATGCTGCCCATAATGTAGCCTAGCATCTGCCTCTAGCCTCACCACTCTTCAGCTATCTGCTTTCCAGGGAGTGCACATAAATGTTCTCTCTAGATTCTCCTTTCAGTTCTATGAAAGAAACAAAAAAAATGCCTAGAAATGAGAGGGGGGGAGTAGGTAATTTGCAATTCAATCCTATGCATGTTTCTTGAGGGAAGTCCCACTTTATGCAATGAGGCTTACTTTCAGGTAAATATACAGCCTTAATCGATTGTGTCTCCCTTCCAAGACAGAGGGAAGTTCCTTTATATAGTAGATGCCATTGTTCAGTTTCTCTTCCCGTATCCTTTCGTTAGTGAATTTGTCAATACGGATCAGGGCTACACTGAATGTTCAGGTCCACATTAGTGCTTTCAGGAGGGAAGGTATTAATACCCCCCCCCCGCCCCCAAAAAACCCACATTATATTATGAGAATGTTCACATATTATCCTCTTTGCTGCCATTGTTTTATCCTCACTACTTTTGGTTCAGCACCTTTCCTCCCTCATTACTGCATGTTTTTCTTCCTTGAATCTAACCAGCCAAGGCTTATGTGGTAAATAGGATGATATCACACTGCTGCATAAACCATCAGATTTGGCTACATATTGACAGCGCTGACAGAAAATGAAGTCACTTCAGATGGACGGTAGATATAGGGAAGTGCCTTGCTCTTGGTGTTGTCTTTTCCTAATGCCACAAGGAGGCTGAAAATTAGTGGGGCATATTGCGTGGGTTTTGTGGATTTCATTAAGTGCTGCCCATTCCCTTCCTAATTCAAGAATGGTAAAGAAGTTTGAGTCATATGTTATTATTGTCATGACTTTTACTGCACAATAAACATTATAACTAAGCTTTCACTCTATAACTCTTCAGCCTAGCTGCTGAAGTAATAGCCCTAATTTCATGTCCTTGTAACTCACTTTTGGTTGATGTTGCTGAAAGTGCAGAACCTGAAGGTAATGGCATAAAATAAAGGCTTTTCTCTGTGGGTTATTTTCTTGACGTTTGAGATTTGATTTGCTCAAATTCAGAGCCTCTGGCAATGGACTAACAATATGAGACTTCACTGAAACATATATCATACAAAGGACTAGGACAAATCATAATGACACGCTTGTAGAGGTAGCTTGTGAGAATGAAAAAAAAATGTGTGGTTCATTGATGGTATCACATGGCAGAGAGAATTACCTCCAAATTACATCTACCCATCAACTTATTTGAAAAAAAAGCCAAGAGAGTTCTAGGAAATAGTGCTTTTGAAAGCAGACATTGTATTTGTGCTGAATGTAAATCCAGCAATATTGACTTCTGAGACCCTGATCACATAAACACTTACACAAGAGCTAAATGCTAATAATACATACCTCTTACCATTACCATGGTACTTGAAGTAGGCAAACTACTTCAAGTCTTCTGTGTACAAAATGTTCCCCAGGTGCAGGTAAATCTGTAGGAATTGTTAAAATGTTTGAAAGAGCCATTTGTTTTCTTGATGTGATCCTTTCCTGGAAGGGACAAGGGAACATAGCTAAAAAATGGCTGTGTGAATTGGGCTGTTTTGTGGCTGCAAGCTACAACAGCCAGCAGTCATTTCTGTATTCACAGTATATGGCAAACTAGTATGGAGCAGGCATTGCTAGCCATACAAATGTCATGTGAGCAGTGCAATATCTCCATGTAGTCCTCTTATGTGAGTCCCATAATATGATAGGAGGGCACACTCAGCATACCACTTTGCACACACACCCCAGTTGAAATGAAAGGCAGACACAAAGCTTGGGATTAAAATTGGGCCACTTTATTGATTGCAACATAACTTGTCACTACAGCAAAGGATCTAGCTAACTAGCGGTACAGGTCAAGTGCTGGGGTCACCTCGGACCTCCACCTTGACCTGTCTGGGTGAGCCCCCACTGCCCCAGGGGTGAGCCATCCGATTAATGGCTGTACCCGGCGGCCAGGCAAATGGTTCCCCCTCCAAGTCTACAACACCTCGCCATACAGCAGGAGGGCCTTACTTATACAGGGGAGCCATGCGGCAGTCTGCCCTCGCCAGGGGCTACCGTACAGCCCACCAGCTGCTCCGGACAGACCCCAATTCCTCACCAATGAGGATGTGCGAAGGGGTCACCGGCCCGCTCATTTTGCCATCCTAACATGCCAACGCCAAGGGTGAAGCCTCTGCTTAGACCCTTGCACCCCACAGATGGCTTATGGCCAACCTGAGCCCTTGCCGTAGATCATTCAAGAATGTGTTGTTGCCCACCCCCAAGAGGTGGACCCCATCACCCCTATAAAGCTCAGCCCGCTCAGCCTGAATCAAGGGGTGTGGCAAGTAAATCCCCAGGCCCTGCGCTAGGGCTCTCTCAAGGGCTTTGTTGGCCTTACGCCTAGCCTGCTCCATCCTCGCAGGATGTAACACTTCCCGCCAAACCTGGTGTGGAAGCATCGCTGACCAAATGATCAGCACCTCAGGCCAGGATGTGCCTATCAACAGGAAGTCCTCACGGGCCTGTAAAGACAGGGGTTTGCCCTTAACCAACCCAAGGTCATTACCACCTAGATGAATGACCAAGATGTGAGGAGATGGACCAGCTCTCCCTTCAAAGAGGAGTGGCAGCAACCCTGGCCAACGCAGGCCTCTTCGTCCCTGCCACTCGACCGTGGCCCACTCACTAAGGCCAAGTTGAGACCTGATTGGAGTCCTTCTGGCTTGGTGGGCTGCCCAAAAGACCATACTGTGCCCACAGATGAGGATCCGAAGCCTCTTGCAGTGAGACACAGCACCTGAAGAAGAAAAGAACCAACAAATTACAAGGATGTCAGGGGTCACATGTAACCCTTGTACGCAGAGGACTGCCAATGCTCCACCTTCTAGATGGCAGGCCCAGGAAAGCCCATGTCAGCTGCTGTTGAAGCAGCCCCAATCCTAAAGGAATAGGTGCCAAATCTAACACCCGTCAAACCTAGTCTGGTGAGAGCCTTGCCTGTAACTGCCCAAAACTGATATCTGGTGAGAGGGGTGCCATCCCCATGATGGAAAAGTAAACCCTCACCTTCCCCTCTCAACTCAACATAGCGCTTAAGCATGCTCACAGGACATAATCCTGGCTCAGAGCAGGCACTTCACTGAACTAACGTCCCTTTACCCCTCTGGTCTGTTTTAGATCGTCTGATCCTAAGGGTAACTACATTGCCAATGAATCTGAGGTCTTGCACCATAAGGGCACGACCTGACTCATCCCTAAGGGATTGGGTCACCAATTCACTGACACGCAGAGCCCCAAAAAATGCTGTGAGAGCAGCCACATGAAATAACGCCGCCTCAAAATCTGAGTGGCACACTCTCCACACAAAGCAGAGGCCCCAGAGCACAGAAGGAGAAATGGGTCGCCTAACATCGGCCCTTATTCCCTGTTCATGCGACCAACCCTCAAGCATCTTTCTTAACCTGAAATCTCCAGTGGTGTCCCCCAATCATCTAGCCTTGCTCTCAAAAGCTACCGCCGCTAGCTGGCTCCTTATAGACTTGACTGCTAGCCCCTTACCTCTTTGCTCAACACAAAATCGCATAAGGTGCTTCACCAGTATGGGCCATACCTGTGGCAGTCCGGCCACCCATCTAAAGCCTGAAAATTGATGCACCGCCCGGCCGTAAGATCACCGGATACTAGGGGCAATAGCCAATTGGATGGCCCTTTGCGCCTCTACCATCCAAGGCTCCACAGCTCCTGGGGCATCTGAGCCAGCTGCAAGTCGGCCTCTGGGGCAAGCTGCCAAAACCGTTCCATCTGCAAGCGAGACAGAGCATCTGCCACGTCATTATTTACACCCGGAACGTGTCTTGCCAAAAACGAAATGTTTAGCCTCAAACACTGAAGCGTGAATGCCCTGACCAGCCTCATAACACAAGGAGATATAGATGTGAGGGAATGAAGTATGCATACCACTGCCTGGTTATCACACCAAAAATGGACAGTACGGTCCACCAGGTCGGCCCCCCACAAATAAACCTCCACTAATATGGGAAAAAATTCTTAAAAGGTCAGGTCTGTAGTGAGCCCAAGATGTATCCAGCATTCAGGCCACTGCTCAGCACACCAGTGCCCCCCAAAAAACACCCCAAAACCTGTGGACCCAGATGAATCAGAGGACACCTGCAACTCTGCCTCCAACAGGAGACACTCCCTCCAGAAAGTTACCCTGTTATATTGAGTCAAAAACTCCTGCCAGACCACCAGGTCGGCACTCATAGCTCGGCTAATCCGCAGCCTGTGATGAGGTAATCTAAGGCCTCCCATGGCATCACAAAGGTGTCGTAAAAAACGCCCGACCGGGTGCCACCACCCTACATGCAAAGTTTAGATGACCAACTAGTTGCTGGAGCTCTAACAGGGAAACGTTTCTCTCCAAAAAATAGGCCACTCGAGCCCGAAGCTCCTCTAGCTTCTGGGGTGGCAGACATGAAGTCTGATGCACGGTATCTAATTCTACACCCAAGAAGGTAAGTACCACTGATGGGCCCTCAATTTTCTCATGGGCCAAAGGAACCCCAAGTTCCTCAGCTAGGCCAATGAAGCCAGCTAAAAGGTGGGCACACTGGGCAGTGCCCAGTGATCCCACAAAAAGAAAATCATCTAAATAATGGACGGTGTCCCAGCACTCCAGCCGAGACCTCAAGGCCCATTCCAGGAAGGTGTTAAAACGTTCAAAAGCCACACATGAAATAGAGCATCCCATAGGGAGGGCCCTATCCATGTAATATTGGCCTTCAAAAGAAAGTCCCAGGAGTTCAAAATCTTCAGGATGAACAGGCAGGAGGCGAAATGCAGACTTGATGTCACATTTGGCCATTTCTGCCCCAACCCCACACCTCCTAACCACTTTGACTGCTTTGTCAAAGGATGTGTAATGCACTGAACATGTCGTCATTCATGTCGTCAGGAATGTCGTCATTCACTGACCCTCCCCTGGGATAAGACAGGTGGTGAATAAGGCGAAACTCACCAACCACCTTCTTTGGCACCATACCTAAAGGGAAGACTCTAAAGTTTGCCACTGGTGGGATACTAAAAGGGCCTAAAACATGCCCCTCCCTATATTCCTTTGCTATCTTAGAACATACAACATCCTCCATGCCGACAACAGAACGTAAATTGGTCGACATAAAGGGGGCCCTAGAGCCCAGAAATGGTATTCTAAAACCAAGGGTAAAACCCTCTAACAAATAACGAGCATCTTGACGCTTTGGATAACCAGCCAAGAGGCGGCTAAGAACCCTCACCCTTACGGGGCTGGAACCCTTTTCCAGACGAATGGGAACTACCGCCCCGCCTCCTCTCTTTCCCCATTTTCGTGGCTGTCGTGGACAGGCCGCAAAAGGATGGGGGCCACCACAGATAAGGCACTGATGTTTGAAACCACAGGCCTTTTTGGAACAAGATCCCTTGGAGCTGTACTCCCAACAAAGCAGGTGAGGTTGAACCAACTGCCCCACCTGAGGGCAGGGACTCTGAGCCGCTTGCTGCCATTGCACTATATGGCCACTGTCAGAACGGTCACCCATATTTGGCCTGGTGGGGGACATAACCTGCAGCCAAAGCTGCTGGTGCACCTGGTCCCAAGACAGGTTGGGATTGAGGGCAGCACGCATACAGAACTCCTCATCATACTGCTGCCAAGCAGCGCCCAAGAAGTCCGAATACCCTCTATAGATTATATCAATATACTGAATTAAGGATGCAGCCTGCCAAGGCTGCACCCTTGCAATCATTCCCACATAAATAAGCATGCCTGGTAGCCAATTTGCCCAAGTGCAAGCCATCTTCCTGCACTTCAAGCGCTCCTTTTCCCTATCATCAAGGTCCTCCTTCTCTTTTTTCTCCAATTTTCTGAATAGGAGGCCAAAAAATCCACATATTCCCCTTTAAGTATTTTTTCCCTTGTCGTGGGAGTTAAGTGATCTCCCAAAGGCATAGCCATGTCCCCAAATGGAAGGGCCCTAAATGGGACAGCCCTATAAGGCGAAACATAAGGCATAGCAGCACTCCAAGAAGTCGCAAGATACTGACCCCAAGGGGTGGAATGGCTAGAATGAGGCTAGAATGAGGCCCTGCTCTTCCGCACGATCCTGAACACCAAGATCGGCACTCGCAGCCTGTACACCAGGCACATCTCTTGCTTGCTCTCTAGAGGTACCTTCCAAAACAGACACGCGGTCAAGCACTTCCCGTTGAAAAGTAGCTGTAGACATAGCCCCAGAGGGCCTAGCCCGCTTTGGCCGACTGGCTGTTGCTGTGGTGCTGCCTCTTGCCTGCTCTAAGGCAGCAAGCCTTGATAATATCTCTTGCCTTTCCAAATCTACCTCATCATCCTCAGATGAGGATAACGCAAGCACTGGCCTCTTTGGAGGCGCACGCTTGGCGGGTTGCTTACCCTTGGATGGGCCTTTTCCCTTAGGCATGGCTAACACACTAAATGCAAGCAAATAGGGCTAAATCTGTAGAAGGATTTTCCTATATTATTATTGTTGTTGTTGTTGATATTAATATATTATTATGCCAACAATCCCACTGTTTGTGAATGCAAATATAGCAGTAAGCTACAGTTGTAAGGAAGGGGGGCAGCGTTATTCTTAAATGTAGGCCCCACTCCAAATGGCAAGTGACATAAAGCCTCAATACCGAGGGCAACTTAAAATGGCCACCAAGTACCTAAAATGGCTGCCAATCTGCCACCCTGTAGCCCAGCAGCCTAAAATGGCCACCTGCAGTCTAAAATGGCTGCCCAACTGCCACCCTAAGACATAAAGGGGAGGGGAAGCATGGGGCAAACCGTGTATAACAGAAACCTAAATTTCCCTCTCCAATTTTTTTTAAATAAGATGAGCCTCTTTAAACCTCTTTCAAGTGCTGTAGCCCTCAACTGCCTAAAATAAACAATACCGGTGCCACACAGCTGACAAATGGCACGCAAACACAGCCAAAGAAGCGTTTAAAACGCAGCCGCTCAGGCAAGCCTCCCCAATGCTATCGCACAGGTGTCCCCTCAAACAGAGTAACAAAATAGAGCAGCCTGGGCTGCAAAGGGGTAACTTCTTGATGAGGTGTGGGTAGATGTAGAAAAGGAGGGGAGCTGAAGCAGCCTTTAAAACGCTGCTTAAACAAATGGCCAGCAAAGCAGCCGCGATTATTCAGGACAGCACCCAAAAGGAGCGAGGGCGAGAGGGCAGTTCAAACTGCATTTAAGTGAAGCCTGAAGCACAAACACGTCCCCCAAAGTGTCTAAAATGCTGCCACGGTGCCTGAGTAAAGAGGTTGCAGCTGTTCAAGCAAGCCAACCCACACCTAGCCTCCCACACTAACACCAAACCGCAAAAGGAACAAGTGACAGATTTAAGCCACTGCCGCAGGCCGCGCAAACAGCAGTGAGCCAACACAGCCAAGCACAAAGAGGCCGGCACAAGCCTCCTGATGCCGTCAACACTGATGCGGGGGAAAAATCCCCAACAGGGACGTACGGAGCCGAGTGCTCAGCAGGCTGCATGGGAGTCAGACAAATGCCGAGACAACAGAGCAAGCAGTCCGAGCACCCGAGCAACCCAGCGTCCTGCTGCCAAGAGGAGGCGGCGGAGACGGTTTATAAGCCCTTAGCTCCGCCCTCCCTGAACACCTGTATGCCGGGGAGAAGGGAACCGCCTTTCCTTCATCCACGGTGGCCAAAGCAGCCCCCACCCTAGCCGCTGTACTTTCGGATGGGAAGGGGCCGACTTTCCTCTTCTATGGGTAGAATAATCAACAGAGATTCCCCCCACCCTAGTAATGAGAGAAGTATACCACTGAGAGCTAAACTACACAAGACACCCAACTCGTGTTAGGTTCTAGCAAGCTTAACTGGGTAGTGTAGTCAGGCCAGCAGCACAAGCAGAACAGGAGGGAAAGAGTCAGTGAGGGGAGCCCAAGGCTGCCAGACGGCTAGCAGTGGTAGAAGGAGCTGCTGCTACTTCCGCCACTGCTAGACTCAACCATCCCTCAGCAGCTCCTTCTGCCACTGCTAGCCACCTGTCAGCTTTGGGCTCGGCACTCTTCAGCCTCCTCTCACTGACTCTTTCCCTCCCATCCTTCTGGCTCTGCTGCTCTGCAAAAATCCGCTCCACACAGGTTTTCTTCCAGGAGCTCAGAAGCGGGCAGCATGTCTGAGCAGGAGAAATGGAGCTGGAGCTAGTCCTGTCCATCACAGTCCTTTTCTCTGACATCATACGGCTTACATCAGTTACACTACTCACATGAGCAGTACACTACTCACCTGAGTAAACCTGCTCAAAAATAGCATCTGAACCACCTCTTAATCACAGCAAAGTTTACCCAGATTATTACCAGCCACAACATGCTATACAGCCTGGTTTATGTAAATAATTTCATGCAGTTATTTATCTGGGAATCTCCTATTTGAACATCTGAACTAATCCCAGGCCCAAAATATGAATCTTACTTCAGAAAAAGAGGAAAGAGGGAGGAGAAACAACTTATATCCTATATCATGAAGGACTTCAGATACTTCACATGACCTACAAAATGCAGTGATTTTTTTTTTATAGATAATTCTGCACAGACCAATCAGATCCTGGGGAAAAGAAGAGGGGGGGAGAAGAGAACCAGAAGGGGAGTATAAATGTTCTCACTGACACTGATGTGTCAGCCAAAACTTGGCAGCAGCTTCAAAATAAACTTGCAGTATGTTCACGCGCGCGGGGCGGGGGGTTCGAGGATGCCATGGACAAACATCAGTCGGGCGTCCTGTAACTACCTTGCAAGTGTGAAAGTCTCACAAAGATGGAAAGCAGAAAAGGTGCTGAAAGGCTTTAAAGTCCCAGTGTGAAAAGGACCTAGGTCTGGCATATTTCCCTTCTGACAAAAACTTTAGTAGAAGCAGGGCAGGCAGAAAATCAACAACTGCAGCATTATCTACCAATGTGTCCTCATGCTGGAGAAACCATGTATTCTGAACTTCTGTCTGTCACATTGCATTTAGAAATACAGTACTTTGTTGAGGGGCGGGGGCATAATGACCTATTTTGCATTCACAGTTACAAATATATAATAGGTTTAACATTCCACCCCTAAATAGGTAGGGAATCAGGAAAAAGTAGTAAAACAACTTGGAACCAATTACATACATTTTGTTGGATTACTTTTCTCTGTGCAGCACACATGCTCCCAATGCCTTTTTTTGAGGCAATAAATCCTCCTGACCTTTCTCTGAAATGAAGTTGAAATGAGGAAAGAAGTTCTGGATTATGCTTATAGCCCAACAGATATTTAACCAACATGGAACCCAAGGGGCAGGCAGTGTCTTAGTTCCTTTCAGTCTTACAATTAATTGCAGTAAAGTTGTATAAGATTACAATTAAAAGGATAAAAAGTACAAAGTACTTGAGTGAGTTGGGCAAATTATATTGAAGCAAGTTGTCTGGTGGTTGCCTCCTGGGCCTGATCCCACAGAGTCTTACCTCCAGGGCAGAGAGGATGGAAGGGTGGACAGACAAGCCAAAATAGCCCTAAAAAGGACCTTGCTGTCCTGCTTTTTACTGACAGAAACCAAGGTTTGAAGATAATAGTGTTGTAGTTGCTTAACAATTGCCACAGGGGTTACTGAGACCTTAGAGGACATCTATTTCTTAAGGCAACAGGCAATGTTAACCTTCCAATGTTTTTTCCCCATTTCAGGTTTTTCTGCAAACATAGGGAACTTTCTCAGCCTTGTCCCTGGTGGAGCCTGGGGATGGCAGAGTTTTGGGAGGGGGGGACCTCAGTGAGTATAATGCCATAGAGTCCCCTCTCTACAGCAGCCATTTTCTCTAGGGGAACTGATCTTTGTAGTCTGGCGATCTGTTGTCTTCTATGGAATATTCCAAATTATTCTAAAAAATTGACACCCACAGCAACCAATTGGATCCAAATCTGTTTTTATTCTGTAAAGGTAATCATGTTCCTAGTAAAGTAAGAAATTCAAATCAATTCTTGAATCTATTTATATTGTATCTGCTAGAATCAGGTGCCCACCAGTGGTGGGCAACTCCCAGTGGTTTCCCCCCGATGATTGGCCACCCAGCCATTGCTTGCTACTGGCTGGCAACCCGAGCAAAATGCATTAAATGATCCTGGCCAGGCACAACAACATCAGTTCTGGAAGTAACATTATCACACTGTTCATGGGAGTGCTCCTGCATTTTGTGCAGGGCTCATTTCAGCCCCAAACAAGCCAACTCTTAAAGAAGACCAGTAGGTACCACCTCGCCTCCTGCCAGTTGCCAAGGAAACCTGGCAACCCTAGTTAGAACCAAGGCATTTTTTTTAAATTACAAAAACATTTAATAAAAAAACTGAGGTAAAGAGTTAATATGTCACATGCTATGTGTCCCATTTAATATTAAATACTGCTCTTGACATTCAGGCTGAATTCATATTGCAAACTATTCATAGACATGTGCAATTCTTTCATTATTAATTATAATAATTACATATTAATTACAATAATTACAAAAATTGGTTTTTTGTAATTATAGTAATTAATATGAAAATAAAACAAATTTCTTACCTAAACAGCCTGTAACAAAAGAAACCCATAATTTCTTTTGTTTTGATTAGCAGTTTTCATTATTGCAAGAGGGAGTTTGTTTTTCTCTGTCTCTACTGTGTTTTCCTAATAAGGGCATTCAAAACTGTGTTCCTTAGGAGGAGAGGCAGGGGAAGAGAGCCTCTGGGTTTTCTTGAGTGATTGCAGATAGTAGCCACTAAAATTACACATATGCATGAGGTAGTCCAATCCTGAAGCGAAAGAGTTGGTTTTGCATACTGCAGCTTGCCTGTTTGTCGTAAAAAGGGAAGCAACTCAAAGGAAGAGGAATAGTTTGCTAGTTTTTTGTGCCAAAGTACACTATTATTTTATACTATACTAGCTTGATGCCCGTGCTTCACTATGATATTTAACTACTTTAAATCCAGTTATAATACTTATGGATATGTAATATTTTTTGGTTGGGGGGGGCATTGAGTTGTTTTTGTGGTATAATAGCATAGTACCTGAGTTTCATAAAGGTGTTTGAATAAAGCTAAGCACGTTGATACTGAAAACCAATGAAGTGAATTTCAAAATGTAACATTTATTGAAGAGATTTTAAAAGGAAAAGGTTGTAGTGCAATAAATAAAGTAAAAAATAAGTACAACTGGGTTTTTTTTCTACTGAAGGACCTCTTTGTAGACCACATTGGTGGTTTTCTCCTCAGGTGCTAGGATCACCATGCTGCTGGGTGAGCTCACTCTGCAGCAGGCCACATAAAACTGCCCATGTGAGAAGCAGTCCTTCCTCAAGTCAATTCCTGTCACCTTCAGTGTCTGACCCTGGGACTTGATGATTGTCATAGCAAAGCAGACCTTGAGGGGGAACTGCAGTTTCTTGAACTCAAAGGGGTTCTCTGATGGTATGAGTGGTATGCGTGGTATGAACACCGACTCCCTCCGAGCACTACCGATGAACAATGTGGCCTCGCTGACGTTCCTGTGGAGGGCTTTCACTCACAGACTGGTGCCATTGCAGAGTTTGGGTGGGTTGAGGTTCTGGAGCAGCACCACTGGAGCCCCCACTTTGAGGAGAAGCTTGTGGGCTGGGAAGCCAGGAGGGTTGAACATGTTGAGGAACTCCACAGGTTAGTGGACCGCGTCATTCATTTGCACCACTAAGTCCACAGATCTGTACTCCATTTCTGCCCCTTCGAGGGAGTTAAGTTGTGTTTCATTAATGATGGTAGCTTTGTCGTTCTTGGGGGTCAGGCATGTTTGCACAGCCAGTCCATGGACTTCTCCATTATAGTGGCGATATCAGGGTATATTGTGGCTCTTACGTCTGCTGGGGTCGTCACTACTCTGCCCAGACCTGCAGGAATGGTCACCTTTCCCTTGGACTCAGGATACTCTCCGTCCCCTATTTTTAGCAGGAGTTCAGAGAATTCCCCAGCAGGCACTTCGCCTCTCAAGTGGACCCTCATGTTCTTTCTTAGTAAAAGTTTCCTGATGAGGGGCCACAGATATGATGCCTTGACACACACGGTAACCTCATCAGCTCAAGTTTCCCTTGGGACTACTGGCAGAGTCTGCCAGAAGTCTCCAGCCAGCAGCACAGTGACTTCCCTCATCACTCTCTCATTGCCCCTGACATCTTTGAGGGTTATGCTCAGTGCCTCAAACTACACATTGTGCGCCATGTTGCTCTCATCCCAAACAATGAGCTTACAGTTCCACAGCACTTGGACCAGGTTGCTTTGTTTTGAGATGCTGAACAGGGGTGTTTCTGCATGGATGAGGTTAAGAGGTAGCTTGAAGGTAACGAAGGATCATAGGCCATGCCCAACTGAGCCTTGATCTTCCATAGAAGTAAGCACCTCTCTACTCTGCCACTCTGTGCACCTCGGGGTGATCTTGCTGGTACTTGGCCACTGCTGCTCGGTGCACCACAGGAGTATGTATGTATGTATGTATGAATGTATGTATGTATGTATGTATGTATGTATTTCAATTTATATTCTGCCCTCCCCGCATCAGCAGGCTCAGGGCAGATTACAATCGATACAGTACTTTAAAATACATACAACTTTAAAACCAATAAAGTATGATGTGCATATTTCTTTGCTGCATCTCTAAGTTGCTTCCTCCTTTTAGCATCAGTGTATCTTGCATGACGTCTGCCAGGAGGCTTCTGAGGAGCAGTAAGAAGTGATGGCTGTGAGAGGTGTGAGGTAGAATTGGACTGAGGGAGGGATGGTGTGGTAGGCACACTGGCAGGTTCATGTGAGAGGTTCGCATTGAAATGCCCCTAGAAAGGTCGTACACCATCTCCCCATGAACATTTAAAAACTCAGTTGCCATGCTAACTTTTATATAAAATCCCTATTCATGAGTTTTGTACTGTCTTTCTTCAATTGTCTGCCATTTCCTTGACCTGATTTTTACCTCAGAACACGGAATTCCATAGCTGACCCATTAGAGAGAGGGGGGTGCAAGCAGGCAGGCCTCATAGTAGGGTTGCCTGGTCCAGGTTAAGAAATTCCTAGAGATTTGGGGGGTGGAGCTTGGATAGAGTGGGGTTTGGGGAGGGGAGGGGACTCAGAATGGTATAATACCATAGAGTCCACTCTCCAAAGCAGCCATTTTCTCCAGAGGAACTGATCTCTGTCACCTGGAGATCAGTTGTAACTCCAGCCACCACCTGGAGGCTGGCAACCCTACATCACAGGGAGACTGGCAACCCCAGTGAACTTTTAGGGGAAGACTGGGAGGTGCATTTTACCTCAGGACACATTCCATGATTCTCTTAGCAACTGCATACTGTTTAGAATGTTGGGCTGAGCCCCAATCAGGCCACATATGCAAATGACCTTGAAAGCTAGCCCAATCAGGGAAGAGTGGCCAAGTTGGCAGTTGGGGTGGGGAGCAGGAAACTGCCTGCCAGCTACACAGGGAAGCTATATCCCTATGGGAAAACACATTTTACCCCTTTTTACCGCCATAGGGGGCGAATTTATTAAAATCCCTTCTTAGTGAGCCTCTACATCACAAAAGGAACGTTCTTCCCAAATTTCACATTTCTAGGTCCAGGGGTTTGGGCTGGGTGTTGATGAGTCAGTCAGGACACTTATATAGAGAGATTATTCCTTTCTTCTTGAATGTAGTTTCTGCTTTTGTGTGGGTGGGTGGGTTTTAATTCTTTCTGAAGCTTTTTTGCTTGGGGCTTGCTCCTCTCCTCTTCCTTGCCTTATTATTTGATTTGTGGCTTGCTTTGTGGTTTCCTTCTGTCACTTCTGGCTGTTCGGAGCCCACTTTTTTAATTTAACCTCCCCCCACCTTTGCTTTGTTATTTCCTTGTTTCAGTGTGTGACTTGCTGGGTGTCTTGCCTTGATGTCCTTCTCCTTCTCCCTTTAATTTTTAACTGTGCCCTCCCCCCCCCCCACACACACTGAGGCTGCTATGGTTCTTTCGGAATTACAATTAATTTGGGATTTGTCTGTCTTGTCTAACTCAGTCTATGTTGTATGTCAGGGTGTCCCAAGTGTAACCCAACCATATCATTTTAATTTTATTTATTTTTTCACACAGTCCAGTAATAAAATTACATATATTTCATACACACATTAAGGTATCTTATTTGAAATCTGTGCACAAACACAGCACACCATGACTGGCAGGTGATCTTTTAGCTCTGGTGTGAAGAATGTGCAGCATATTAAGGGCAGTTCTGAGAGAATGAGAAGAAGGAGTGATGATGTTGAAAAAGCAGCAGCAATCAACAGCAGTCTACCTGGTGCTGAAAGTTCTCTCCGCCCTGCAAGTTCAAGCTACTTTCTTCAAGCTAAGTGGTCGCTGTGCCTGCTCCACTAGCTGCTTTACGTGTTACTGTTTCCTTTTTCTATCAATACTCCCATAGATTTCAATGTTAAACATGGGTACATTTCATGCCTCAGAAAGGGGGGCATTTTTATTCTATCTGTCTGATATTTGGTAGTGTAGATGTCCTAGTGGAATACTGCAATCCCGCCCCCCTCCCCGAGATTTGTCCAGTTCAGATGGAAAACCAGGAAGTTACACACCCAATCAAAACCAATGGGAAATAATAACAAAATAGAATTATGAAAACAACACAATAACAAAAGAAACAATAATGAACCGAAAGCATACAAAACATCACATTAACAAAACAGTCTCTTTGGGAATTAATAATAAAAATAAAAGAAAACAAACTCCCATGCACAGGTCAATTATTTATCCTGCTAGAAATAATTTGATATATGCTTTCATATATTTAGTTTTACAGCAGTACCAATAGTTGGCTAGTTTCATTGCCTTTTCTCTATAGGCTTTTTTCTGGTTTCACTAGGGAACAAATTAGGATTAGACCAAGATGTCTATATTTGTACAAAGCATGAAACCATAGGTAAGATTAACTGTGGTTAATAAACCAGCTTCATCCTGGCTTAACTGACCCTAACTAGCCATAGTCACTGAAGTAGCCTATCCCCAGAAAATCACACTAACCATAGTTATTGCCATCAATTTTAATAGGAAGGGAGATCAGTGGGTTTGATGCGGAAGAAGTGTAAGAAGGTCAGTCAGCAGAAGATTAGGGTAACCTATACATAAGGAAGGATTTAGCAAAAGCAGTGGACATAAAAAAGACAAGACAGAGATGTCTCGACAGCTAAAGAAGAAGGTATGGTGAAAAGAACACCACAGATAAAAGTACAAAGGCAAGAATAGGTGAAAAGAACAAAAGGAGACAGGAACAGATACAGTTGTTGGGAGCTGAAAGAATATGAAATGAAATATGAGAAGGCAGAGTAATGGCCATGATTGAAGGAGATACTCAAAAGTGAGGGCCAGAAGTAAAGGGTTCTGTACAGAGTAAGAAGTTGCACGAGCGAAGAAAATTGATTTAAGAGCAGGGCAGGGCAGGAAGTGTAGAATCGGTCAAGCAATCTACTTTGGCTGGCACATTCCAGATAGAAGGTAGCCATTTTCTATCCCATCCAACCCCTTTCTCTGTGCCATTAAGAGATAATTCAATTTAAAATAATTTCATACAGTTTTGTCTTACTTCAGGTATGAAAATATCAAGGTAGATCCAACTGTCCTGCAAAGAGCCGCCTTCCAGCATAAGTGGCTCTTTCTCCAGCAGAAGAGCACTTACATTAGAAGGAGATAGATCCAGAGGAGTTAGCCATGTTAGTCTGTATTTGCAAAATAGTAAAGAGTCCACTAGCATTTTTAAGACTAACTTATTTGTAGCATAAGCTTTCAAGAATCACAGCTCTCTTCGTCAGATGCATCGAGGGAGCTCCCTTAGGCTGGAGGACGGCTTCAGACTTTGTTCAGTGAGTGGAAGAACAGGAGCATAATCTAAAATTAACCCTATAGATACAGATATGGGTTTTCTTTTTCTTTATATGCATGGGGAACTGATAAAGAGGGAATGTATCAAGGAGCTAGTCACAGCCACCTGCAGGCTCTTGAGTGAACAAACAGGAAATAGAAAGTGGAGTACTGCTGGTACCAAGACAGCCTTTTAAAAGTTATTAGGGAACCTTTGTAGTAACTATATTCCTACCCTTCTTTCAAGACACTCAGAGCAGCATACATGGTTATCCACATCACTATATTATCATCACACCAATCCTGTTAAAGGGTAGGCTCAATATTTATGCAGCCAGTTAGTGCAGTATGTTAGAAGAAGGGACTGGCGATGTCTCTTGCTCAGGCCCTTAGGATGGCCAGCAGAGAAGAAGGAAGGCAACAACCATAGAGTCAATTAGATAGATAGGCTGCTACCCTTCCTGCCAGGGGAACTTCCTTCCTTCCCTTCTCTCCCCCCTCCTCTCTCTCTTCTTCCCTGCATGCACCAGGAGAGGCAACATGGTGTCTCCTCCTGGGAGAGATGGCCTACTTTCAATCTAAAGCCATCCTAGCTAGTTAGATCAGTTACTAGTTCTTTCTCTCCACTAAACTTATGTAAATGTTTTTTTAGATAAATAAACAGTTATTGGTTCTCTAACTTGGATGAGAGCTTTTTGCATGCAGTTTGTTTAGTTAACGTACCTTAACTAAAACCCAATATAGCTGATTGGGTGGAGTGTGGAGAGTGCCCTCAAGTCATAGCCGACTTATGGCAACGGGTATTTGGGACCAATTCCTGTCTCACACTAGCCACTACTCCACACTGTGCTTTCTTCCATTTCAGTCAAGCCATGGGGTGGTGGGGGGAGGCATTCGTAACCTTTTACTGCAAATGTAATTCTTTCTGTTATTCTTGGTCTTTTCTTCTTCTTTCTTGTCTCTTCCCATGCCACATCTTTCTGCTTCATGACTTCTTTCTCCTACTCATTAAAAGGCAAGCAAAAATAATGGTTATGCCCTTGTGTTACTCACCTTTTGTGTCTCAACCCACTACTTCATATCCAATGGTTTAAGTGAAATAACTAAACAGGGCATATACAAAAGATGTATGCAAATCAGAAAGGGAAGAAATCAAAAGGAGGGGAAACCAGTCCATAGAATGAAGTTTGCATTGAAAAGTACAGGGCTCTCACTTCTCAGTACTCACTTTAAGACGTGAAAGTTTTTTAGAAAGGCAAAACAAACAGTAAAAATTACTTGTAAGGAAATCAAAAAAAGGTAGCACTAGCAGTTAAGAAGATCTGAATAGCCTGTTCTATAGTAAATGTTTCTTTGTAAATACATTATTTCAGAAAACAGAGTGTTAGGTGCAGATGCTGACTGACTCCTTGAAATTTAAGTTGAACATGTGTATTAAGAAATCAGATATCTAATTCTGAACTTGGCAAGAGTGCAGATCAACAAATCCACACAATGGGCCAGGTGCAGAAAAGCAGATGATGGTGACAGCTCACCTGCTAACATTGCCCCCGGTGACATGCTGTCAGAGCCTAGAGGATTCCTAGAAAGTGAGAAATGAGTTCTTTTTAGTTTGCCTGAGGATAGTGCAAAGCTGGGACTGTTCTCTACTTTGCAACCAACCCTTAGCAACCAAAAAATAATCCACAATATTTGTTACAGGGCTCCTCTCAGTTATTTCTAATGTTGATCTCATCAGTTCTTGGAAGATAAGCAGGCTTGGCCCTGACAAGTACTTGGGAGACTACCAAGGAAGTCCAGGGTTGCTAGACAGCAGCAGGCAATGGAAACCCACTTTTGCATCACTTGCCTTGAAAACCCTACAGGGTTGCCATAAATCAGCTACAACTTGATGCACTTTCCACCACCTCTGTGAGAAAGGGAAATCTATCATATCAGAATGAGCACTAATGACTATGTCGTGGCAAACCTGTCCTTTCTAACGACATGTGTTGTTCTTTGGTGTGTGTGCCTCATAAAATCTCTATTATAAACAGTGTTGAAAACATATTGGACTATTAAGAGTTTCCATTATTTCAAGTATACCTCATAAACCTGTGAAATTACTGATACAGTTTTTTAAAGTACTTGTTTGTGAAGTACTCTGGCTTCACAAAATTTGCCAGAGAAGGATGATGTTGGTACACCAGGAACCTCCAACAAGTAGATTGTGAGTTATCAGTAGAGATGGGCACGAACAGCAATACGAACAAAAAAATGCCACAAACAACCCAATCCGCTGTTTGCAAACAAACTGTTCGTGATGCCCCATTCTAAACGAATAGGTGATCGTTGCAAGCCTCGTTCATTGCTGTTTGTTGCTGTTCGTCAAGCCAGACAGTCTGGCACCTGCAAGAAATTCCCTTGGCAGCTTAGGCAGGGATTGTCTGAACTCCTGTCTGAGCTCCTGCTGTTGCCCTGGAAACCCCAATCTAAGCCCAATTTAGCTTGATAGGCAGGTCTTCCTTTCAAGTGTGGAGCTTCAAATTTGTTACAAGGGAGCAAAAAGCAGGGGGGAGGGGGGCTCCCAGCTCTGACTTAGTTTGCGGATAGTGGAGAGGGAGAGACAGTTGCTGTTGGCATTTTGATAGAGAGAGTGCATTGGTGCTTGAATTTTCTTTGTGTGTGGTGGGATAGGGATCTACCCCTTCAAGTTCCAGGGCTGCTGCCAGGCTTTGGGCCAAGCTATTATTTATTATTGGCACCTTTCCTGCTGCCTGCTCCGGTAAGGTTTCTGGGAGTGGTGCAGTAGGGATCTTAACTTGGATGATGGCTGGAGGAGAGCCTGCTGGCCCCCATGAACAGCCAACCACAAACATGTTCGTGAACAGGGCCATGTTCGTGGTTGTTCATGAGTCCCTGTTCATGTATGGCAATGAACATTATGTTCAGGTTTTTTTTCTGTTCGTGCCCATCTCTAGTTATCAGTACCTTGGCAGCTGCTGTACAATAGAACATAAAAAGAACCCTGCTGGATCAGACCAGTGGTCCATCTAAGTCCAGCACCCTGATTCATACAGCAGCCAGCCAGTTGTCCTGGGGGGCCAACAAACAAGACATAAAGTGCTGATCTTGTCTCCTACTACTCTCTCTGAATATTTTATTTTATTCATTCAATTTATAGCTCATCTATACCCTTAAGCAGGTTTAGGGTGGGTTACAACAACAATAAATACTATACAAATAAAATATATCCACATTAAACAACAGTCTACATTATAAAATCCCAAATAGGTACAAACAGTCAATTAAATACAACAGTCAAGAGCGTCTGCCAACAAATCCAGGTAAAATGGCTGCAGAGAAGCCAGAAAATGCATCTCAATGATCAAGTATGCCAAGATATCCAAGGTGGAACAAGGGGGCCAACCAGGACAGATCGCCAATGCCTCAACCATATGTCTGGTGGAACATCTCCGTCTTACAGGCCCTACGGAACTGTAACAGATCCCGAAGGGCCTGGATTTCCATTGGGAGATCATTTCACCAGGCTGGCACCAGAACAAAAAAGCTCTGGCTCTGGTCAAGGCCCAGTGAACATCCTTCAGGCTGGGGACAATCAGTAGGTTCTAATCTGAAGAAGTTTCCCTTTAGATACCATGGCTAGTAGGCCTATCTTCCATGAATCTGTCTAACCCCATTTTAAAGCTTTCTATTCTTTTGGCCATCACTACTTCCTCTGGTAGTGAACACTACTGTTGTGTTTTGTTGTTTGCTCCATACTCAATAACCATAATTTAATTATTCTTTGAGTAAAGAAGTCCTTCCTGTTGCCTGTCCTGAATATATTGCCCATCAGTTTTATGGGATGTGCCCCCCTGCTAGTTTGAGTAATATGAGAGGTGGAGAAAAAATTCTCTGTGGGCTTTTCCATGTGAGAGGCCGTTTTTTCTTTTTTAAGCTGTTGCTCCAATAGCAATAGAATTCCATCGTGCATTGAGCTTTGCACATCTTCCCTCCCTCCATAGATTTCCAGCCACGCCAGGATATTTTCTTCCAGGTGTACCTCCATTTGATGGAGTTTTCCAAGCGAGAGGTCTTTCATCACCTCCAGTAGTACAGCACTATCTCTTAATGCAAATGCACTGTATCAATATATGTCAACCAACTGCTAGGAGAGGAGCTAGGTCTTGCCCCCTTCCTCCTGCACATGCATGAGAATTACCCTATTGTCCCTGTGGAGAAATGCCTCCCACTCTAAGGTTCACCCAGATAGTTGGATGTTTGAGGCTGCAAACTGGTTTTTAAAAGTTTACCTGTCAACAGACAACAGGTAATTGAAAGGTCAGGACCTTTCAAGACAGCCAGGCAGAAAGTAAAGGCCAGAAAGAACAATGAGCACTCATGTGCCTTCACAGATAGAGAAAACACTTGGTTTGGTTTTGATTTGTGTCAAAGGAAATCAGAAAAATCTGATAGTGTATGGAAGCAAATGGTTGCAGCAAACAAAAAAAAATTCTTTTTCAGGACAGAAAAAAATAAAGGTACCAAGTGTGTGGAGAGAGCAATGATCACTCCTCTGCCTTACAGTGATGCAATGATGTCAGACAAGTTTTTCTTTAAATTAATAGCTGAAAAATTGTCAATGCAAGGGATGAAAAAATCCTTATTACTGGAGGGTGGGGCACAGAGTGGGAATAGAAGACTTGGGAAAAGATTGCAAAACTGTCACTAAATCTTTGTCTGTGCTACTTGGCTGATAGCTTCTATTCCAATAGTTTTCATAGTCCATAACCTGTTTTGAGAACTAAACAAAGCTTGGTAACATTGGGGGGGGGGGGACTAGCTCAGAATAAAAAGTGATACTGATTATGAATAAAATTTCATTAAGAACTCTCAAGGCTTCTCTAAGTGTTCATTAAGAACACTCAAGGCTTTGGAGCCAAGTCTCTGAGCAAAAGGCCATTTTGGGTATATTTGCACAAAGGATGAATGCCATTTTGGTAAACAAAACTAAGTGTTTCACAAATGCTTTATCGATCTACCTATGATCTAGTATCATTATTCAGGTTCAGAAAGATGTGGATGAAACAACAAATCATACATGACAGAAAAAATGTAAACACTAATGTAACACTTAATACAGTGCAGGCCATCATGATGTTCAAACTGGAATTAACAATGGGCAGAATGTTCAGTCTCTATTTTCTGTTTACTTATACATAATTAATCAGGAAATCTGATGGTGGACTTTACATCTCTTCGCATGGATTAATTCTCTTTTTAAAATAATGTTTCATTTTACCTCTCCGAATACCTTGCCTAAAATTTCTTTGTTCCTCTTCATCAGCTCTATGACAATGTGTTGTTTCCCCTCCCACAACACTTTTGGCCACCTGTCATACGACCAAAATTAAAACCAGAGACTGATTAAACAACTCTCTGTGGTGCAGTTCAGGCAGCTTCATTAGTGCTTCAGTTTATTGTCGCTGAGTGAGCCACACTGCTGTAACTTTATACGCTTTATAGGAAGCCGATTTGGAAGCACAGGATGTGGGGTACACAATTTTGCACAGTTGCAAACTTTTGATTGCATGAATTATACATGAGGACTGGCCCACTGCCGACACTCAGTGGTGGTAGATCAGAACTGGCATCGAACAGCTTTCCTTTTCTTCTTTCAAAGGAAAAGAGGGAGGCTTATCATAATATAAACCTCTAACCCACCCAATCCCATGGCCTAGATAAAAACTCAGATCTCTGTCCTACTTGTCTCTGAGCTTTCCATGTTATACTGAGAACGGCAGGGAGAAAGAGAGAGATTCAGGGCTATGGCTGCAGATTTTTGCACACATCAATGGTTTCTCTAGCATGAACACAGCAAGCATCTCTGAAAGCTCTCAATGTCACTTTGCTGAAGATGAGAGGCTCATCTTCACCAATTGTCTGTGCTCTGTCACATGTAACAATTTATTAAAGTGTTCAGGGCCCTTGCTTTTCTCTCCTGCAGCAGAAGATGTTGGAAAAGGTAAAATATAAGTGGGTAGAAACAGCCAGGTATAATTTTCCAAAAGAAAATCTTTTGATTGTTGCTGTTAATTATTATTCCATCCAACTCCTTATTGTGCGCATGCCAATCAGAAAAGAAAAAGGTTGTTTTCTTATGAATTTGAAGATGATGTGGAACTCTGCAGTACTCTCATTCAGACTGCATAAAACTTGAATGCAAATCTGCACTGCAGCATGTAGAGACAGTGGATGCAAATGCATTCCAGTGATGGTGCCCTGCACATGCAAGTTCAACTACTCCTGCAGCAGCAACAAAGAACACCGAATGCCAGTACTAGCAATGGTAGTTTTCAAGGAGCTCTGTATCACAGTCGTTATTGGTTATACCTATTTAAAATCAGCATAGTCTCTCTCAACCAATGATCTATGTGTCTCCATATTCTATGAACAAGTCACAGTAATGGCATCATCTGTATCACACCGTAACAAAAGCCTTGATGTTCAGTTTTGGTATTTCAACCATACGTAATGGAACTTGTGACTCCCACAATCCTCTTGATAGGCACTGTCATAATTTGTGTGTGAATACCAATATTGATACATATACAGTGCAATCCTAAGAAGAGTTGCTCCAGTCTAAACCCATTGATAATCATGTAATCCCAATCATGTAAGCTCAAAAATCCAATTCTTACCAATTGAATCTGGAACATATACTCATTGACACAAAATGGTGACCACACACATTGGGAAGAGTACATATGGTATGCCCCCATTACATGCAGTTGGAGCACCCAAATCTAATGTCTGAAAAGAGTTAATTTAAAAAATTACATATTTGCAAGTACTTGTGTGAATCTGCTCTAATGCTCCTATACAAAGCAATGCTAAGAGGAGGAACTAGGGAAACAAATTCCTGGGGGCCTTAATTACCTAGATGGTCTTAGGGAGCCAGGCAAGGCATCACTGATGTATAGTTATGAAGCCCTTTACTGAGGTGGTGAGAATGAGCAATGTGATCTTGGGCCAGTCAGGGCCAGATCTAGGGTCCTCAGTACCCGGGCCAACCCAAGTCTGGCTGCGCTCGTGCGTGTGCTGTGCGTGCGCGTGCTCCCAGCACTGCATGGTGATGTCACTTTGTGACATCATCACACAGGGCAGGTGTGCCACCAGCGGAGCAGCAGCATCACCAGTGGCTGAGAGGCTGCCCGCGCCATTCACCTGCCCCGCTGAGGGGGCGGCCAGCTTGCAGCATGCTCCCTGTCCTGCGGGGCAGGTGAACGGCGCGGGCGGCCTCCCGGCCCTCTGTGCCACTCACTTGCCCGGCTGAGGGGGCGGCCAGCTTGCTGTGCGTTCCCTGTCCTGCTGAGCAAGCAAATGGCGCGGGTTGCCGCTCAGCCGCCCGCACTGCCGCCAGCGTGCTCCCGGTGGCTGGCAGCTGCGCCTGGCATCCCCTCTTTGGTGGTACCGGGGGAAGACTACCCCCTGCCCCCCCTTGATCCAGCCCTGGGGCCAGTCACTCCCTCTCAGCCTAACCCACCTCAAGTGGTTAATGTAAGGATAAAATAATGGGAACCAAGTATACTGTCCTAAGCTCACTGGAACAAGGAAGGTTATAAATGTGAGGAATGGAATGGAGAACAGAATTCCTGTGCACCTCAAGATAACCAGCCATTAACCTATTTATGGTAACAGCAAATCATGTGACTTGTTTCCAAATGATGTTCGGGTTAGTTCTAAATGGTGGGAAAGGGACCCTGAGGAGAATATTTTTCTAGGGTTCACAGCGGCTCTTGGCAGGCTTGCCTGTGTTCCCATCTTTGTTCTCTCAACTCTTCACTTGGAAAAAAATTCCTCTACTTGCTTATCAGCTAATCTCCTTTAATATTTTTAGAATGAAAAAATGTCTCAGCATCTCCAGCTGCCAATGGCTTAGCTTCCCTGATATCACCACCACAGGACTTGGCAACTGCGTGCTAAGGAAACTGAGGAGAATTTAGAATTCAAATTGCAAGGTCCGTGAGTAATACAAATATTGTACTACTGCCCAAATGTGCAACCTGTTTGAAAACTAACAGCAAAGTTGTTTTCAAACAGGTTGCACATTTGGGCAGTAGTACTAATTTGAGAACATCCTAATAAAAAAGACAAAGCTTGCTCTTTATATAGTAGGTTATTTGTTGCTTCAGAAAAAGTGAATATGTTGATCAGTAATTTGTTCCAAATAAAAATAGCTACCACTATGAGATCGTTCTAGAAAAGGTACATGTAGAAATATTTTTGTTTTTTTCTTTAGAAAAATGTTTTCTTTATTATCTTAATTACCTTTGTTTGTTTTGTTCCTTATGTGTCTTAATTATCTTAATTGCAAGTATTTGTTTTGTTGCTTATGTATGCTATTCATTTCCTTGGGCTCATATTTTTTCCACAGACATAAGATGAAATTGTTATGGATGACGCCCAATGGATCTTCCATGGAAGTTTCAGGAATATAGGAGAAAATGTCCTCACTTTATAAGTGACTATAATTTTGACTTACAAAGGGGCAGAAGCAGATGATAGGCAACTCAACAAAACAGGTGGTGGTGGTGGACATGGAGTATCCTGCCTGCCATTTGAGAGAATCAACTCTGGCTCTGGTATATTGACATGGTCTGAAGCACAGTGAGTAAGCGCTCTGGAAAGGGCCTTATCTGTTGTGGCATCAGCACTTTGGAATTCCCTCCCCAATGATGTGTACCTAGTGTTAATTACAGGCTTTTAGATACTCTGGGGTGACTTATTTTATTTTCACAAGTTTTTTATTAGTATACCCACTATTTGACTTTTCAACTTTGTCATTTTATTTTCCTCTTTTATCTGAGCTGGTTTTATAGGAGCTATACTTTCTAATTTTAGGGTGATTAGGGCTGTAGATAATGGTTTAAGTTTTTCAGATTTGCCTGCCGCACTTTGATAGAAAGCATATGATGAAAAAATGCAAATCAATCAGTCAGCATCCAATAAAGATGCTGCAACTTTCTCAAAAAGTGTGATCAATAACTGAACTTGCCTTGTTTGAAATGTCCTTATTTTGTTGAGACTAACCTCTCTCTTGATCTCCATGAAGATTTGTTCAGAATTCATAATGAGCAACCAGAACTGCAACAGTTTTCTGTCTGTACAGTAGAAGCATTTGGCATGGTGGCCCGCTAACTATTTGCTGATGGTGCATGCTTGATTACCATGTCTTGGGTCATCATGGGATATCTCATTTAAAAGCAGCTAACTTAGGCTATGTGCAATTTTCCCACTTGTGCAATTGGCAGCATTCATCAGTCAGCGAAATTACTCTTTCCTTACTTTCCACAGCAGGAACTTTTCTTTTCCTTTTATTTTCATTCCCTATTCCCTCAAAGGGCACAATTCTGCAGCTCAGAAAGCTTTAGCCAATTTGGTTTTCAATACACTGGGAAAGCACTTGATGTATTAGTTTGTACGGAATTGTAGATGGAGACTAGGAACTTGTCTGGAGCTAGCTGCAAAGGTATCTAAGAGCCAAACTACAAGTGACGTCTTGCACAGGTTGGACACTAGTCGGCTTCCCTCAAGTTTTGATGGGAAATGTAGGCATCCTGGTCTTGCAGCTGTAATGGAGAGCCAAGCTGTAAAACCAGGGTGCCTACATTTCCCATCAAAACTTGAGGGAAGCTGACAAGTGTCCAACCTGTGTAAGGCGTCACTTGTAGTTTGGCTCTAAGACAAAAGAGAGGTTCTTGGCTGCTGAGATCTCATCCCTTGTTCAGACCATTTTTCCTTGGTGCTTTGGACAGATGGATTCAGATGAAGTGGTGGAGGGGAAACCATTGTGGCACTTCACTTGAGCAACGTATTTTGGGCACTTTCAAATGTTTCAAAATCCACGCCTCTTCTTGAATGTTTCAGTTTGCTGAACAGAGAAGTGACAATAACCAGGTCATACATAATATGGGTATTCTCATGAGCCCACCCATTTATTAATCTACCAGTATGTCTAAAGGAAGAGCTAGAAGGTTTCTTTTAAATCAAAATGTGGCAACTGTGCCATCTCAAGCAAACTTCTTCACTATGCACCAGTATTTGAAGAATTTTTCTTCCGCCAGAGTCCAACTTCAGAAGTGATCTGAGAAAGAAGAAATAGATAGAGCAAGGTCACTGTAGGACAGCGAAGGGTTCGGCTCCCCTTGCCTGTACTCCTTTTGGTTTAAAAGTAGACCCATCACCAGGAAATTGTCTCTTTTTTTCTACCTGGGCTGAGATAATAGCAGCTGTGAGATTGTTTGTATTGAGAAAATGGCACAAGGGGAAGGTTAACCTCACCCTAAAATCACCTGCCTTGTGGCAAATTTTAAAGAAGGGATCTCATATCTTCTTCATCCATGATCTCTCATACCTTTATTTGTTAGGTAGTAATCTTCTCTCCCCCTTCTACAAGTTACAGATTGCCATATGCACAGTTTAAAATTTCACAACATATGCTGGGTGTGGGAGACATGTGGTACTTGCTTCCACATGCCCCACCACATCTGCAACACTGCCTCCCTGAATACTAGCCTATACAAACAATATGCTTCTTTCTGCCTGGCTAGTGACTATGCTGTCTAACCCAAGGTGAGAGGCAGGTATGGCATTTGCTTTCATTCCCCTCTATTGCTGGTTGTCTGTATGCTAATGTATGCCAGCAAAAGCTGTCAGTGTAAGTCAAGCATAGCACAAGGATGCAGCTACTGAAAGGGCAAAAAGTCACTACCATTATTGCCTTCACTGGTCATGTCCCCTGCTATCAGCCTCTTCCTTCTCTCATCCTCTTCCATTTCTCCCACCCCTAATTGTGCTATACTATGACTCCTGGGAGAAAACAGTGTTCCATTAATTTTCTCCCAGCTCTCCCTCACCCCACCCCACCCCACTAGCCTTATATAGATGATCCATCCACATTTTCAATCACTGTGCAGGGAGGTAGAGCAGGCACAAGCATATGACCTTTCCCCCATGGAGGAAGTCCCTGTGAGTGAACCCTCTCCCCATGATCAGCAATATTCCAAAAGCAGTGTCCCTGATCACAGGAAGGGAGAATATCCATGGACACTTGCTCCATGCATTCCCCCCACCCCACCCATGCAGACCACCTGATGATCCCATGAGGCGAGGGGGGCAGGGAATAGAGTCAGCATGCTCATCCTCAGTCTATTTCCTCATGCACTGAGGGAACACATGGACAGGTCATTTGTATTAGGGCTACTGTCCCCTCAGCTCCAGTGGCATTTTCAATGTTTCTCCACCTCCTTCTTTCCAGTCAGCAGAATCACACCCGTTTTCTTTCTTTCCTTTATTTATTTTACAATATTTATATTCTGCCTTTCTTCTCAACCAGGGCCACCAAGACAGATAACACTTAGAACAAACTTAATAAAAATACATCATAAAAACAATTAAAATGCATATGTAAAACCTAAATGGCAAATTAAAACACAAGGTGCAAATGTAAGGTAAACTTTCTCTCCCCTTCTATATTGAAAGAGTAACATCCTTTGTGTCAGAGGCCATAACCAGCTGGCTATAGCTCTTTTGACTTACCTGTAAGTGTATCACATTAGTCCCTCAGATCAGTCACAGAGCATCACACTAGACAATACTGCATCCCCAAGTCTGTCATGCATCTGGAGTACCATTTATGTGTGGATTTTTTTGCTCTTGAAAATGGTTGGGAGGGGGGGAGGGACAGGAGCCCCTCATCCCCCTGTGCCATGATATTTGGAAAAGTTGAAAAAATCTCTAAAATGCTGCTGCATCTCCATGGCAGACTCAGGGATGTAGTATCATTTAGTCTGGCACAGATTTGTTACCGTATGTACCTCATGCCCATTTTAGAATTAAGAGAAGTGAATGCCAGAAGCATTTTCCTCCTGTTGTCCCATGTTTTCCTTAATTATGGAACCCCCTCTGCACCATAATTCACCTGACATCAAAGTACCAGGAGAAACATCCCCGGCACTCGGCTTTTTAATTTTTTTTCTTCCTATTATGTGTTTGCTAGCTACACGTTTCATCCTTCTAAATCAATTGCTTCTACTTATTTACCTGTTGATTTTATTATTGACTGCTTTTTTAGTGTTGTTTTAATTTTTTGTTCTTGGAAAACACCTCATAAAATTTTCTAAGAAGTCATGTAATATGATGCAGAGTATAAATACTTTTAAGAATAATAATTTAATAATATAAAAACCACAATTTAGGAACATCATAGTACACAAAAGAAAGGGAGAGGGAGAAAATTTAAGAGAAAATAGTGTATTTTTTTAGGACCAACAGTCCCCCACTCCTTTAAAGTAACCCCACTCCTTTAAAGTAATTCCCATGCATTTTACAGCATATTGGTCTACATACAGCGAGGTCAGTCACAACAAATCAATTTCACTATGATTGCATTTTAGCCACAGTCATATTTTTCCTGGAAATCTTGCCTGAATCAGCTGTTCAGTGGGTGGGAACATTGATTTCCCTTCTATTCCCTTTTCCCTCCACCTCTCTTTGATCCTTCTGAATACCACTTTAAAACACATCAAGGGAGAGCAGCCTGTTCCAAACATGTCTCTGCTGACAAGCTGGTAGTACTTCCAAGGGAGAAAAATACCTCATACCCTCATGAAAAGGTGCTAATGACCTGTATTTCTCTCACAGCTGTAAAAAAGGCCATCAGTCACTAGAACTACAGGAAGAAATGAGTTTGAAAAAGAGCCTTTTCAATAGGTGAAAAGCAACTGCCGTCCTTCTGGGTTATATTTTATGTGTCTGGAACAACTGAACCTTGGCTATTCAGAGAATATTTGCTCAAGCTCCAGCAGATCTCAACATCACACTGGAACCTGAAGGGCCAAAGAAACTTTTCAGATTTGGAAGATTAGGAGTGTTGATTTTTGTCTCTGGACAGCACATAAGGAGGCACACAAAGCTGTCGGTGCCATCCTAGACAGTTACATTCTCAATTAGGATTGTACTGTGCGTTATCCAGAATAAAGGAGTCAGTTGCATAAAGGAAGAAAAAGGTAGTAAGATACAATACACTCAATCATACCAGTGTTCATACTAATTTTATTTTATTATTTTATTTTTATTTATGTCATTTATAGTCCACCTTTCTCACTGAGACTCAAAGTGGATTACACAGTATGAGCTTAGTACAATCAGTATCAAGTACATTTCCATAGAGTGTCAAGGGCATTTCCATAAACAATGCTATAGGATAAATATAAACAAGTTTACAAAGACATACCATTAGCAAGGATCCAATACAGAGTAGAAGAAATGCTGAAACAGAACATAATGAATTCTAGGACTGACAATAGGCAACATGAAGCTGAAACAGAACATAATCAATTCCAGGACTAACATTTGGCAACATGAAGCACGGTAGTGCATAGGAGTACATTTTTAAAGCAGCAGATAGTATGTGAGGCAACATGGTGAAGTCTATGGTCCCTAACTCATTAGTAAAGCATCTGAGACCCCCTCCCTACAATACTTCCCTCCTATCTGAGTAAAAAGCCTTTTTGAATAATTCTGTTTTGCATCATTTGCAGAAAGCCAGGAGAGTGGGGGCTCTCTTGACATCCTCAGGTAGACCATTCCTAAAGGAAATTTCTCTTTGCATGGGGAATTTGATACAAGAAGTTGAGGAGATAATGTTCTTTAAAAAGAGAAAAAGATCTCTGGAGCTCAGTTCTCTGGAGCTCTCTCAACCCCACCCGCCTCACAGGATGTATGTTGCGGGGATAATAATGACATATTTTGTAAACCGCTCTGAGTGGACATTAAGTTGTTCTGAAGGGCGGTATATAAATCGAATGTTGTTGTTGTTGTCATCGTCTTGAGAAACAACAGGCAGTAGGAGTCTAGTTTTATCAACTTCCATCCACATTGTTTCACTTCTTTTACACATGCCAATGCATAACTGCTGTACCCGAGGGCAAAACTAGAGTAATTACATCCACAGGACTGAACTGTGGATATTGCAGGATTGGGCCCTCGTGGCATTTTTAAATCACTTAAAAATGGCAGCTGCATCCACAGATTGGACCAGTGAATGCCATCACATCTAGTTTTGGCTCTGTGAGATACACGTTTACTTGCAGTATAATCAGGTCTGTTTGGTTGTTGATCTGTGATAAGGGATGTATTGATTCCAGAAAAGATTATTTGACTACAGCTATCTATGGTCAAATAATATCTGCTGGTATCAGTGCAGCCCTCATCACCAGCTTAGATTATTTGACCATAGGTAGCTGTAGTCAAATAAATTTTCTGGAATCAGCACAACCCTGATCACCGATCAATGGCTAAATAAACATACAGTAGCATCCTAAGCAGAGTTATACCCTTCTAAGCCATTAACATGGACTTGGAGGTGTGTAAATCCTCGTGGAATGCCACTGTTAGTTCCCTTCAACTTCCAGTTAACTAATTTACTCCGTTCTAAGGTTAACTATTTCAAAACAATTTACATCTATGCCAGCCTTATGAATATATTTCAAAATACTATCTGAAAGAGAATTTCCTCCTTCCCCAGTGGGAAACCTAAATACCCACTCAAAAATAAAGGAATCCATGGTAGTTAAAAGAATATATTTAGCTTGAAAGCTACACAGCAGGATCTGTCCCCAGGATGTCTTTGAAAGATAGGCAAACACTAAACAGCCAGCATTCTACTGCCTTCTTTCTCCAACTTGCAATCTGAATCAGGGATAAATTGGTGAACATGCTTCCAGTTCATCATAATAGCCAATCGTACTTCCTCTGTCCTACATTTGCAATTTTGGGCTTTTATTTTAAATGAAGAAAATGGTGGAGAATCTGGCTCATTAAATACAGGAGCATCAAACCCTTCATATCAATTACGTAGAATATACTATGTGAGAAATTCTGCCTTTGAAGAACTTTCTGTACAATGACACATTAATGAGATATCCTTGCAGTCGCCCTCCTTTTCATAATGTTCTTTTTAATCAAAATCCAAATCTTGTTCTGTAATGTCTTCACTCTTCACACCTCTTGAATCTAAATTTTCATCCAAGGTATTCAGGAGGACTTTTTTCATCGCAACTTTTGAATATTATTGTCTTTCTTTAACTTTTCAGTGTATCCTTTAATAGATAAAATTATCTGATATGTATAGTAGCATTAACAAAGTATACATTTAGGCTATATGCAAGATCATTGCTTGTGCCGATATAGACAGGCATAGCTGAATGAGCTACTCTGCTACATTTTTTTTAAAAAATCCACAATAAGAAAGGGGATTCAAGCCCAAATATAATCTTAGCATTAGAATGTACAGCTATAGTACCTGTGTTATTAAGAAATATTATTGGGGGTTGCTTTAAAGAAGGGTACTGTAACCATGAGGATTAATTGATTTATTACTGGCAGTTATGTTTGCTTTTGATTGCCTCATGTTATTTACCAGTACATCATTAGTGATAAGCAGCATCCTCTCCCCCAAGCTCATTTCATCTGTGACCCTTTAATGATGCAATACTATAGTCAGCTTATGCCAACTGAAGATTCATTGGATACTTTCTAACATTGCAAATCCTAAACAGTTTACACCCAAGTACATTGAAACTAATGGTTTTTAAAGAGTTTAATCTGATTAGGATTGCACTGCAAATCCCCTAACCTGTCACATATTGAAAATACACTAGCATCAGGGGCTTAGTCTCTGCACCAACACTCCAGCACAGGGACTAGAACTGTGTGGCAGCAGAAATCAGTGGAAGTATCATCCCAAGAAAGTTACACTCTTCTTCCCATTGGCTTAGAAGAGAGAGTCTGCTTAGGTTAGCACTGTAAATCTGCATAGGATAGTACTATTAGAAAATCCTTAGCAGATCTGCTCAGAAGTAAGTCACATTTTATTCAGTGAGGTTTTTTTATCTTGGCCATCAAGTCAGAGCTGACTTATGGTGACCCCATAGGATTTTTAAGGCAAGACATGTTCAAAGGTGATTTGCTACTGCCTGTTAGGTATGGGCACGAATTGAAATACAAATCAAATTTCTTGATGAATCAGGCTGATTCATGTTTCATGAAACGCGTTTTGTGGGGCCGTAGTTTTCATGAAATTCATAACTTTTTGGACTGATTTGTTCGATTTGTGAACAATTCGTGATGCCAGACAGGCTGGTGCCGATCCATTGATTCCCTAGGCAACATAGGCCTGGAATGTCTGCATAGGCAACATAGGCCTGGAATGTTTGCCCATATAACCTTGATAGGCAACTCTCCCTGCCAACTGGAGAGCTTCCATTTTGCCCTATACAGCAAGGAGCAGGGGGGTTAATCCCCTAGGCAACTGAGGAGATGGGCCTTCTGTAGCCATGGGAGCACCAATCTCATCCCTCCTGACCCTGTTAAGCAGGTCTGTCTGCCAACCAGAAACCTCCTGCTCTGCTCTATGTGATCATTTCTTACTATATAAGGCACAGCTCTCTGTCTCGTGCTTTTCAGTTCCAGTAGACAGAGGGAAAGGGAGGACCTGTTGCTGAGATTTGGAGTGAGAGAGTGGAATTGGGAGCTTTTGGCTGGATTTGCTGCTGCTTTAAAAGAGACTGAAAAGCCTCTTTCTTATTTTCAGCTCTTGGCCTTGCTGGGAAGGTTGTTAGGTAAGGGTGCCTTCTTTATCCCATCCAATCCCAGTCTCAGGGTATTGCCTGGCTCTGGGGCCTAGCTTTACTGAGGCCTACCTTTTTTTCCTTTAATTTTCTTTGCTTATATTCTTATTTAGAGCATTTGTTCTTGCTGGCTTGTTGGGTGAGGGTGGGTGGAAGAGAGCCTGCTGAAGTCTCCCTGCGAGTTTGCCATCTCTGAGTATGAAGGAGGCCATTGAAGTGCCGTGGGTTCTGACGAATCACAAAGCTAATGAATCGTTTCACGAAACAGGATAATTTCATGAAAGCTTGTGATTCGTGATTCATGGAATGCAACGAAACATGAAATGCTCATTTCGTTTTTCCCATTTCATGCCCATCTCTACTGCCTGTCTCTGTGTAGCAACCCTAGACTTTCTTAGTAGTCTCTCATCCAAGTAGTAACCAGGGCTGACCCTGCTTAGCTGCCAAAATCTAATGATAGCAGGTTAGACTGGGCTATCCAAGTCAAACAAATAATAATTGTGTGTCAACAGATTGGAAATGACTCATGGCGACCCCAGGACCATGAGGTTTTCAATGCAAGAGATGAGCAGAGATGTATTGCCATTGTCTTTCTCTGCATAGTAACCCCAATCTTCCTTGGTGGTCTCCCATCCAAGTACTAACTGTGACCAACCCTGCTTAACTTCCAAGTTCTGACAAGATTGGTTTAGTCAGGGCTATTCAGACTTCCAGAAAAATGTTCTTAATATTGCAGCCTTAGTATCTTAAATTTGTTCAGGCCTGGGTTTGGAACTAAGGCAGGTTTAGTTGCTCTGGTGGATGATTGTCATTTACAGTTGGACAGAAGACAGTTATCCCTGTTGATACTATCAGCATCCTTTGACACAGTTGACCACTCCTTTGTTGTCCATCAGCTGTTCTATGGAGTTGATATTAAGGGAGTAGCCCAATCTTTTGTCTCTGATTAGACACAAAGAGTATCCACTGGAGAAGCAGCATCAATTGGGTGGGATATGTTCTGTGGAACTCTTCAGGGTTCTATTTTCTCACCCATGCTATTTAGAGAGAGAGTGTGTGTGTGCGTGTGTCCACTGAATGAAATCATCCAGAAGTTTGGAGCTGGGTGTCATCAATACGCAAATAATACTTTAAATTGTATTGTCGAAGGCTTTCACGGCCGGAGAACGATGGTTGTTGTGGGTTTTCCGGGCTGTATTGCCGTGGTCTTGCACACCAATCCATATGCAAAAGGACCTCCTCAGGATACAGTGAAGCCTCCCACCATTAGCATTCCACACCCTGGGAAACTCTTACAGGATGACTCAGCTCAACCCCACCCCTCCTGAGTAGATACAAATGCTGCCAACATCTTTTTCCACACTGTGACACTGAGAGATCTCTGTCTTTTGGTGCTACACCTCTGAAGATGCCAGACACAGCTGCTGGCGAAACGTCAGGAACTACAATGCCAAGACCACGGCAGTGTAGCCCGGAAAACCCACAACAACCAATACTTTAAATTACACATTATGTTTCATTATGCAAGCCTCTATCTTGGTTCTGAACCAGTGCTTTGAGACCTTGGTCAGATAGTTAAGGCAGAACAAGCTAAAGTTAGATCTGGGCAAGACATAGGTAATGCTGGTTTGGAAGGCTGATGTTTTAAACTTCATCAGTTGATAGAAAATCAGCTCTCTCCTTTCTTACATTCAGCCAGTCTGGCCACACTGATCTATGGATTTGTAACCTCGGACTGTAAGGTCTACTCTTGAAGGCAACCCAGAAATGGCAGTTGGTCCAGAATGTGGCATTCTGATTATTGCCAGGGCAATGGAAACATACCTTGCCCGTTCTGAAATAGCTAAATTAGCTGCCAGGGAATTTTCTTTTAGTATGATTCAAAGTGCTGGTTATGACCTTTAAAAGCTTTTTATATCCTGGGGCCCACATATCTAAAGGACTTTCCCCTCCAATACATTAACTATGATTTTCAGGCTGCTGCCTGGTAGCCGTTTCTCCACTTAGGATAATCCTTCTGGTATCAACCAGAGCCCGAACCATTTCCATCACAACTCCCACTCTGTGGAATGAGTTCTCAGAAGAGGTGATAGGAACCTCCTTATTGGAGATCTTCAGTAGGCACTGCAAGTCTTGTTTGTCAGGTCTATTGATGGGGTATGAGCAGGCAACTTTTGGAGGTGAGGGAGTTATTTGGGGGCGTTATTTTACCTGGTTTTAATCTCCAATGATTTGATTATTGCCTGCATGCTGCCTTAAGCAGAAAAGAAAGGCAGGATAGAAATATTTTAATACGAAATAAAGAAATCATGTTACCATTGTAATATCATGCCAATAAAAGAGGAAATGTAAAATCAAAAGCTCCTGATTTTAGACTCTGTTCCAAAATGATATAAACTTAGTCTGTAAGCTTAACTATTGTGTAGACTGAATAAAAAACTGTGACAAGCATCAAGTAAATTCTTACTTGTGTGTTTTTCTGCGAATATAATCCAACAGCTTCACATCTCCCTGACTCTGATCTTCTTATTTCAGTGGGTTAGCAATTATCTCCCTCACAACAATATCCATGAAAGAGGGTTTTTAGCTAATTAGGAGTTTCTTGTTTGACTTTTTATTTTTGCTGTAGCTTCTTTCATGATTATTTGTGCATCAATACAGGAAACCCTCTGAACTGCAATAAAATATTTATAGTTGACTAGCTAAACATCATGATTTGGGGATATTAATAAGAAGCAATGAGTGGCGGAAACAAAACAAAAAAAGTGCTTCTTTGTTCTTGCTTTTAGGTTTGGTGTAAATCTTTTAAATATTTAATAAAAGAGGAACAGCATGAGAGCCAAGTGCCCATTACAAAATTCTAAGTAGGTTTTGGCTTTCAGCCGCTACCGAAGAAACAGAAAGGCAACTATTGTTCCAAAGATACACATACAAAAGTGGTCCTGACTTTCAAATAAGCCTGTATGCTTCTACAAATCAGATTTAATGATTCTTGTTCTTCTAAATACAATCTGCAATTAGCAGATAAATCTACCCACAGAGATTCATTAAGCCTCAGCATTTTTGAACTCTAGCTTCAATAAACAGCATCTAAAGCAGCCCCCTACAGCCGCTGGCATGATTGGATGAGCTTTCTGACAATTCCTCAGGTATACTCAAAAAACAGAATTCTTTCATGGAAATTGTTTGCTGTTACATTAACCAGAGTCTTAATTCTTCAGGTCCTCCTCCTTAATCTCTTTCAATATTTGCAAATAATTAAGTTGCTTTCTGAAATGGAATGGCGTTGCTGCTGTGTCTCCTTTTGCTGCTGCTATTCTGATTTCATTATGTCTTACTGGATTCTTGATTGTTGTCATTAATTGTGTGCAATGGAATAATGTGGGGTCATCCTTACCAGGGCTTTTTTTCAGTGGGAACATGGTGGAATGGAGTTCTGGCACCTCTTGAAAATGGTCACATGGCCAGTGGCTCCACCCCCTGATCTCCAGACAGAGGGGAGTTTAGATTGCCCTCCGCATCACTGGTAATTTAAACTTTAAAAAACTCCCCCCTCATTTCAGCTGATCCAAAGTGACATCATTGTGTGGTCCTGCGTTCCACCACCTCTTTTCCCAGAAAAAAAGCGCTGATCCTTACTATTAGAACAAGTTCATACAGAAAGAAGGTTACTAACTTCAAGGTATAGGATAGAGTTCTCCCAGCATCCAGTCAATAGAGATCAGTTCCCCTAGAGAAAATGGTTGTTCCGAAGGGCAGACATGCAGATGTGCGTCTGGAAAAAAAATCTGTATTTTTCAGATCTGGATTTTGGGAAAGGGTTCCCTATTGGTATTTCAGCGTATTCTGGTCATACTGATTTAGCATTTTAATGTAGAATTTTTTTCAGAATTTCCAAAGTTCATGTATGTTATTCCCTATGGGATGGGAGATGGGATAATGCACATCCAAAGAACTACTTCAAACCCTTGAGAAGAATACATGAAATATGTGCCAATTAGGGGTGTGCATAACAGAAAAAAACAAGCTAAAAAGATGGTTGTTGGGGGTTTTCCGGGCTGTATTGCCGTGGTCTTGGCATTGTAGTTCCTGACATTTCGCCAGCAGCTGTGGCTGGCATCTTCAGAGGTGTAGCACCAAAAGACAGAGATCTCTCAGTGTCCAAAGACAACCAAGACAACAACCATCGTTCTCCGGCCGTGAAAGCCTTCGACAATACAAGCTAAAAAGACATACAGAAATCACTGGTTTGGCTCGTTAAAGCAACTTCCAGAATGGAGGAACAAAATCGGGAAACGAGGCATTAACTCCGCCGATGGAAAGTGGATGAGCATGGCACGTATGAGTGCATTTTTTCTTCAATGCTTCCTGGGTAATAGCATTGGCATTGGCCTTGAGTGGCTTGTAGGGATCAAATCACAAAAAGTTTGTTTTGTGCCAGGGAGGGCAGCAGCAGAAGGTATGATGCTGTTGGTGCCAGCATCACCAGCATCATCCCTTCTTGTGAGTTTTTATCCACAATGTAAGGAAAGGCCACAACATTCACATGGGCATGAGGAGGGAGGGGTCTCTTTTAGCCTCTGAGCCCACAGCTGCTACAAAGGCTCATGGTATGCCAATTAGAGTGAAAATTGGAAAGAAAAAGCAATTGTTAAGGAACAGCTACACTGAGGGGGGTCCAAGCATGTGGAGCTGGTTTATGCCCATTCAGTGGCCTTATGCTGCTTAGGTGCCATGGTGCCAGGGCCACCATTGTGACTAATGAAATCCTCCAAAGATAGTGGGTTGAGGAGCACTAGGAAGAATTTCATTTTGTCCAGGAAACCTTTTGGCTTTGGGGGCTTTTCTAATTAAAACTATGAACCCAGCATTAAATGACAGAGAGGTAGCAGGCACGTGAATTGCACACTCACTCATGCACACACCCACCCAAGTCTTTCCAACTCAGTATTCCACATGGAAAGACTGATCTGGTCAAATCCTTTTCTTTCTCCCTGAATTCCTGCCATTTCTTCTTTTTCCTTTTTATTCAACTCTAAATTCAAAATCAACATCTAGCCCTCCCTTTTTTGTGCTTTTATGCACAGTGCAAGGACAGGCCAGCAGCTGGCAGGTTTAAAGATGGAGCTCAGGGCTGCTGCAAAGCAGATTACGGTGAAGAGGATTCGCATATCATTGTGGAAATAAAACTACAAGGTGCAGGGAAAGATGATATAACAGCAGGATTCAGAGGTAATAATTTATTGGCTTTATCATTAAAGTAGGAATGTTTTTTTCTAAATTTTGCGGAGCTGTGCTGGTTGGCAATACAGAGCTCTCCTGCTTGCGTGCCATGCTGGCACCATTTGCCCATAAGTTTCCCACCATTTTATGTACACTTGCCGCCTTTAGGGTCTATTACTATGTGAGTTTTTACACAAACACACTGGTAAAACTCATTGGGGACTGATGGGTTTGGGAGTAATGTGGTTTTTGGTTAAGCATGAATAAAGCCTTGTTTCCCCAATTCCCCCCGTCCTTGAAAAGAACAATGTGTGCATGCGAGTGCAGCTGCCCAACACACATTTTGATATGTGCCTTCCTCAAGCATTCCTCACAACCTATAAACACAGAACCCTATTGTTGTATGCTCTCAAACTCAGTGGTATAATGGGTAAGAGGGAGGACTGTTTTCTGTGCAATTTTGGTGCCATTGCATACAAAAACAGCTGCCCCAGAGCCTCATAATTAGGTTGTGACTTGAGAGCATACACACACACACACAGCTCTAAAATATAGCAATGGGTTGTGTTTATAACAATAAAGTAGATTTCCACCCCTTGATGAAGCAGTCTGTGTAGGTGTTCTGTCTTTTAACAATTTGTACTCCAAGACTGACTCATGATTCCTTTTTGGATACCATGGGTCTGTCAAGTGATGTCTTCTGCTTTGTTCAGAAAGGCATTATTTAACTGAATGGTTCTTGCCTTGAAGCAACCATGCAAATAACAAAAGTTGTAAGAAAAGTGGCTCTCCTTGACTGAGTGACCTTGCTTAATGTCCTCCATGCCATTCGTCCTTCATAGCTGATCAGCCAATTCCATTTATCATGATAATTAGGCAGCATCTTGCCAGTTCAATCAGGCTCAATTACTTTAGGCCTCATTAGTGACTGACATTCTGTAACAAGTGCATCTTTTGAGTGAGCAAGGTCAAATAAAGAAAGTCAAGTACACAGATAGCAAGTTCATTTACAATACACATTGTCCTGAATTATGGACCACACGAAGGACTATAAGTTTCTTTCTTTCTTTCTTTCTTTCTTTCTTTTTCTTTCTTTCTTTCTTTCTTTCTTTCTTTCTTTCTTTCTTTCTTTCAGGAGAATCTTAACAATTATGAAGTTTATTTTACTCACCTTCAGACTTCAGCTTCTATGGAGAAAACATGTTCTGGACAACTTAATAAATATAACAACCAAAAATATTGTGGTATCTTAAAGATTAATGAATCCATTGCAGAATAAGCTTTTGTGTGCCTACTTTATCAAATGTATGACATATGACATTCTGTTGGAAAGTTACATGTACCCACATTATAAACAGAAGATATGCAGGGGCCGGGGAGATTTCCAGGTTTCCACAACAATTAGTGTTACGTAATGCTGTAGGGCACAAAGGAAAAACTGAGAAAGATCCAGTCAAAAGAGCAAACAATCCAATCCAAAGATTGTGGACCACTCCCAACTGCTGATGAACTGGCAAAGTAAAATGAAATTGAGTAATGTATAGAAACCTAAAAGGAAAGTCAGTTACTTTGTATAGTAAACTATGTCAAGCCACTGGTAAACCCACATTGGACAGTATTAAATCTGTGATGAATTCCAACTCAACAGTTCTGACTGGAATATTTCTTTAAAACTCTTCTGCTGAAATATTGCAAACTTTATTATTGAGTGCCCAATAAGGTTAAAATGTTCTTCTACTGGTTTCTGGGTGTTTCCATTTTTAATGTTTGATTTTTATGCATTTATTCTCCTGTATCAGAGATTGTTAACTCTGTCCAATGCAAATTAAAAAAGGGTAGAGTTGGTACATATCAGAGCATGTGCAGCTGAAAGAGCTTTTGCTGGCATGGCTGAAGTTGTTAGATCCTATGATAGTGACACTTGAGTGGATATGGGGACCACCAGGATTTTTGCAAGGAATAGCTCCTGAATTTGTATCTCCATTGCATGGCGCCTTGTCAGACAGTGATTACTTTGGGTTGGGGGGGCTGCGTATAAGAAAGGACCACATGCCACCCAAAGCATGTGAGGGAAGTATCATCTTGCAGGAAAGATTATAGATCCCTTATGATGCCCTCCAGATATTTTAGCTGGAAACGGTAGGCAGCAACTGGTGATGTGATGTCCCACTGTTTTCTCTGCTGGGCCTGTTTGGTGAAAGGTGATTTCTGGATACCTGCCTAACCCTTTTGAGTCTATCTATTAAGTTGTCTGGCTGGGTACTATAGATTTAAGAAGACTTGGTTCAAAACCTGGAGATATTTGTACCTGCCTAAGGGCTGGTACAGATATGTTTGCATCTCGGAGCCTTTCTACAGACAATGAACTGTGGTAGCTAGTAGGTAGCTAGAAATATATAGGTAATTTGTAGCAGTCAATAGGTTTCAGGAATAAAGTAAACTTTATATGTACATCATGTAGTTGTACAGTGGTATTCAAAAATGTTGAATTGACGTGTTCAAGCTCAAAATAATGATGTGTAGAAGTAGCTACATCTCGATGGAGTTTTACAAGGTCTTCTTCCCAGATGATAAAAATGTCATCAATGAATCTCAAGTAGAAGCCACGTAGATACAGGGCTGTTCTAAATCTGCCATAAATATGTTGGCATACTATGGGCCATACGTTGCTGACTTAAAGACAGGGAGTTTCCCAAATCTGAAATCGTTTTGGGTGTAGACAAAGTTACAAAGGTCAACAGTCGGCTGTTCTGGGGCATCATTAGGGATCATATCCTTGATTGCTTGTAGAAAAGGGAGAAAACCATGTTTTATTGAGTTCTGTAGGAATTCTCTGTGCAGCATCCATGCTGCAAGTGCATCATGACCTCTGTGTACATAACACCTTAAGTCAAGAATCCTGCCTGTGACTGCCCATGCATAAAAGAATTTATAAATATGAGCTTGTGTGCAAGTTTCCATCCATAACATGCAGGCCTTGCTGCAATCTTTATCTTGTCCTGTTTCCTCTATATCATTTTGCACCTGTTTCCATATTTCATCACTGCCTGTCAATATACTCAGTTTCCCTTTGTGTTCTGCTATATTCTATACATAATGTACTAATTAAAATTTGGTACCAGACTCTAAACGAGATCCTAGATGAGATTATTTTGAAAGTTTTAGTTCAGTTCCAAGTCAACGGCAGATTAAAAAAACATATGCAACACCATTCAGTTGACATGCTTTCCCCATATCTGCTGAGGAAACGCATTGGAACTGTTCCAGCACTGACACCAAATTGATTTGCACCTCTGAGATGTTGGCTGCTCATGTAAGATTTTGAATTTGTTAGCAGATGGCATGGTTCTGTGGGGAAAGTGCCTGTGGAATTGCCTGTAACAGTAATATACCTTGAACGCATGTAAAGAGAAAAGGAAAGGCAGGAAGATAAAAAGAAGCAAGTGAAAAGAGATTAGCGATAATTTATTTTATTTTACACATTTGTCCTATTATTATCAAGACAGCAATTGAGAAACAGCAGAATTCATTCTCTTGAAAACCTGTAAACTATACATGCTCTGCATTTGGAGAAATTCATCAACAATTCTGTCATAATAAAAAAGGCAAGTCAGCAGACAAAGAAAATCTATTCATGAATTGTTCCATGGAAGACAGTTTTCTAAAATTCTGTTTTGGTTTTAATACAAATCATACAACAATGCAAATATACATCTCATTGATATATTTAAACATACAACCAAAATATGTAGCAACTTTCTTTGATTACTCTTATTCATCTTGTCATTCTGTTGGAGTTAAACTTCCCGTTCTCCTTCCATTAGCAGGACGCCACTTCTACACACAGAAGAGGGGAACACAGAGAGATTTCTGTCAATTCCCCCTTCCCACTGCAGACGCTAAAGCCACTTTCCAAACTTACTGAGGACACCCACATTTACAGAGTAGAGAGAGCTGCAAGGGGAAGGAGAAGGCAAGAAAAATTCATTCCATAAGCAAGGTTGCATTCCTGGTTCTTATATCCAACTGATTATACTATATCATCTGTGATTACACTATATTTCCTCTCCCAATGGCCAATGGATTTCTGAAAACTGGTACCCAGTGTACTGGTACCCTGTGTACTGGTACCCAGGCTCCAGTTTCAAGTATCAGGTTACAGAGTCTCTTTCAGTTACTCAGAATAACAAGGTCAGGGGAAGTTCCAAAGCTGGGTCATTCTGTCTGAGGTCAGGTCTTCTAGCAATCAGTCTCTTAAGATAACAAGCCAGAGAAGGAGTATCCAAAATCCAGAGTCATTCAGTCTGAGGTCAGGTCTTCCAGTAATCAATCCACGTAGTGTCAGCAGGTCAGTGTCTCAACATACAGGTTGCAGGCACACCAAGAAGTATGTCTCTGCAGGCTTTATAGTCTGCACACCCATATGTCAGGCACCAAACTGATTTCTCAGGCACTGTCCTGTAAAGACTCATCTTCACTATTGGCAGACAGTTGGTGTCAAGCCAACATGTGTGCATGTTGACTCCTTGATTGTAATTCTGCCCTTATTCTTCTCCTACAGTGTTCCAGAGGTACTGGTGATCCTGGAGGACTAGGAGTGGCTAGTTGACTTTCACCTGCTGGGTCAGAGCTGGAGGATGGAAGTGCTTCTGACTCAGCTTCTGGCTGTAGGTCCTGGCATGCCTGCGCCTCCTTCTGCTAGTCGGCTCCTGTCGACTCTGAGCTGGTTACGTAGGGCTCCTCCTCTTCTGAGGAGTCCTACCGGTCACTGAGCCCTGGCTGCACCATGACACTCTGTATAAATTAACAGTGACTCTCTATATATTTTCTGGTAGCAAAGAAATGAAGATCAAGTCCCATATCATCCCATACCATTCTTCACAATATCTCTATTTTTCTTGTTTACCCATTTCTACAAAGTGATTCATATTCAATGCCAAGACCACGGCAATACAGCCTGGAAAACCCACAACAGCCATCGTTCTCCGGCCGTGAAAGCCTTCGACAATACATTGATTCATATTCAGTTCATTTTAGATTTTTAAATAATATTATTTTATCATTATTACATTTGCTTCCTTTGATCACTATTTTAGATGTTATTGCTGGTTTAAATGGAAGACAGATTCCCCGCCCCCCATAAATGGAACAGGGAAATGTTTTCTAGGGAAACCCAAGAGAGGATTTGCAACTGACATAATTAATACTCACTAAAGTGATCATCACATATGATCCAGAGGAGTTAGCCATGTTAATCTGTAGTAGCAAAACAGTAAAGTGTCCAGTAGCACCTTTAAGACTAACCAACTTTATTGTAGCATAAGCTTTTGAGAACCACAGTTATGCATGCATCTGATGAAGAGAACTGTGGTTCTCGAAAGCTTATGCTACAATAAAGTTGGTTAGTCTTAAAGGTGCTACTGGACTCTTTGCTATTTCATCACATATGAGTTCCCCCTAAACAATGATGAAGTGTGTTGATAAGGGGAGGTACACCATATAACACCCACCCCTGCATCTCCCTTATGTCTTACCACACTGTGCTTTGGCATTTGAAAGATTTTTCTTTAACCCTGGTTCTAGTAGCAAAAGTTTGTGGGAGAGGGCCATGAAAAACTAGATTTCTAGAGTATGAGCTTTCAAGAGTTAAAGCTCCCAACTTGATAAAGTGTCCCTCTTGTGGGTTTTCTACCTAAGTTTGACTTTGGGAAGAGCACTTTGCCCTCAAGCACCTCACAGGTGGTGGCTCCTGGGGTACCGGCAGCTACAGGGCAGAGTGGGTACTCCTACACCTCTGATATCTGGGAGCTCTTCCAGAGGACTGAGGACCTCTCCTCTACAGTCCCAGCACTTTAGGGCCTGGGTCAGTCAAAGGAAAGGCCTCAATTATCTCTTGACTACCAGACTCAGGAACCACTTGAAGAAGCACCACCACACAGTGCTTCTTCAGGGGGAAAGAGAGGCTGCCCGCTCAGCAGCAAGCAAACAGGACGGTCAGCCTGTGACAATAAAGAGGATCACTCAGAAAATTACAGAGATGATCACCATAGATGGATGCCCTTTTCCATGGTTGAGTATATTGGCTTCTGCAGGCTGCTCCAAGAATCTGTCCTTGGTATTCACCCCTTTTACCGGGCTGCCAAGGAGTATGTTGAAGGGACAGTTGATCCCCCCTGTTGAGATAAGTGTGCACTTCACATGGGATATCTGGATCTGCCTTCAGTCGCAGCATGACTGCCTCTCACTGACTGACTGCACACTTGTGGCAACCCGATGACCTACTTGGTGGGGGTGGAACAATCAACATCAGACAGGATCAGATTGGGGGGCAGGTTGCAAGGCCAGCTACTGCAAAACTTTCTTTATGCTGAGGTTCTTGGTGAGGTACACACAGCAGCCAACATTGCTATCACCATCAAGACACAATTACTGGACTGGGTAGGCAGTGATGTCACCATGGGATACATGATGACTGATGGCAGTTCAAATATCAATGTAGCAGCACAGCAAGTGGGCCCATTAACTTTACCTCATGGTGAATGATGCTCTGGGTCTGGGGTCTTCTAAAGAAGTTGGACTGGATGCTGCAGTTCATGAGTTCCAGTGTTTCCCCCTGAAATGACAGCACATCACAGGTTACTTCTCATGCAATGTGAAAGCAACTCACCAACTGTGCCAGAAGCAGGTCCTGACAGGTGTGCCAGAGTATCACTTGCTTGACAATATTAGCACTCACTGGAACTCCACACATGCCACACTTGAGTGTTTGGTGGGGCAGCAGACCACCATCATGATGTGGCTCTGTAAGAGCGATACTTGGAAGGGGAGAGTCAGTTCAACCAAGAAGAGTTACTGACCATTTCCTAGATGCTGGAGTTCCTTAGGCCCTTTAAGGACTTCATCATTGCAGTCTCATCTGACACAATGACTCTGGATCTGGTCATTCCTCTGGTCCATAGGCTTCAGAGGAAGATGGCCTCCTTCCTGGACCCAGTCGCTGAATGTGCAGACCTTACTCCAACAGTATGCACGCTCATAATAAGGCTGCAAGAGAGCATCAAGTCCCATCTGCAACCTCTCACTGAGAAAGGAGCATGATGGTCTGCAGTCAAAAAGTAAGACCCGGGTCCAATAGCACCTTAAAGACCAATTAAGATACATTAAAGTGTGGATTTACTCTGGAGCACAGTACTCACAGGCACAGTTCATACAAGCAAGTAATGGTTGTGTTTTACGGGAGACTGTCTTTTGTACAAAACTATGCAAAAATTCTTCTGTATGAACAAAGTATGCTTGTAGTGAGACAGCAACAGTCACTTCAGGGATGGTAGCTGTGATTCAGCAATTGATCAAGGATAATTGTAGCTGTAGCTGTAGCTGGGATTCAGCCTTGATCGAGGATAATTGTAGTCATATGAGTAAGGTTTTAAAAATCATATCTATTTCAAGCCAAAATTTAGCCATGAAAATTTATTCATAATAAAACATTTTGGCTATTTTATTGAATACATTTTAAAATATTTCAATCCCTTTATTAAAATGTCTACAAATATACAAATGCACCATCAAAATGCTTTCATTTATGAGAATATTTTCACAATTCAGTAGCCTCAAGTAAGTTCCTAATTGCATACCCTTGCGTGACTCTTAATCATGGGGCTATAAAATATTCAGATTGTGGGTTATTTTTTCTTTCCTATGCAGAATATTAAGCAGAACTCTACTTAGAAAATTATAATTTCAGTTCCATCAAAATGGGATCTTTGGGATCTTTTTGATAGTTTGATTTTTGCTCCCTTTTTTAACATAAAAAGTGCTCAGCTTTTGATAACTGGAACATTTTCCTCCACTAAGCTTTTACTCCTTCGCATAAGAATGAACATAGAGAGTAATCCTGGGAAATAATTTAAGATTATCTGTCCTAAATCCTATCTGTAGAGATATAAAAATGATATTTAAAAAATGGTATCACAAGCAAAATTGACATATTTTCTATTATTGTTGATGAAGTCACTTTTATCTTTTTTAAAAATGCATGTCTTATTTAATTGCATTAGATTCAAAAACTTTTCATCTTTCAGTAGTATACCCAAAGGAAGAAATGACTCTAACATGCTTACCAACATATACTGTCTATTACATCTAAATTTGAGGCATAAAATCTCAGTTCACTGATGCAGAAAATTATACATTGGGAGCCATTATCAAGAATTTAGAGCATTCTTGCAAAACTATATGGTATGATTTCCCCATGCGTCTGGTTGGAGACCATTACCTCTCTAAAGATAACATTACCATAGATAGATAGTTTACATAACACACTGGCTTGATTGAGGACTCAACTAGACATGATGGTGTCCTCCTGTCTGGCATGGGAATGCCACCATCATTTTAAGGCTGGGATTGTCTTCCATGAAAAACACTGTGAGGGCCTGAACCTGAAAGCTAACCAGACAGTGCCCAAACTGGCTAGAGACCCAGGCAGTCTTCCTCAGGCTTAGGAAGTGAAGGTTAGGGATGGTACTTGCAGGACAATGAGGAAGCGGCCAGGGACATCTCCATTGCACCACCCCTGACCTCCACTTCCACTGGGATTCCTGTCTCCCCACCACCACCACAAGTCATTTTCAAGCCTACTCAGCCAGGGGAAGGCTGCCTGGGTCTCCACTTAGCTGGACCACTGTCAAGTTGGCTTCAGAATCAGGCCTCCATTGTGTTTTTGAAAGAAGATAGTCCTGGTCTTAAAATAATAGCAGAGCCTCCAGGGCAAACACAGGGACAGTGCTATATCTGGTTGAACCCCATGACATGGGTTGGAACCTTTGAAACTGCAAACAAAGTGATGTCCCGGAAGAGATTTTTGCCATTCCTTCCATCACACTTCATCTTTCTTCACTGCCCACAATGCTCCCCACAGCTGCTATTGTTACCTGATTAAAGAAAGGTAGTTCCCATGGGAACAAGCTGACTGACACCTTCTTTAAAAAGAAAACAGGATTTACTGGTAATAATGACAGGTTGATGGTGGTGGGGGCTGCTGCTTTCTGTTCTTCTCTTTCTCTGACAGACTGTTGGAAAATAATGGTGCATTCCTAAACAGAGTTATACTTTTCTAACCTCATTGGCTTCAATGGACTTAGAAGAGTGCAACTCTGTTTAGGATTGCAGTGCATGCCACCTATTTTATGCGACAGCAATATCAGCAAAGGGGCCTATGCCACATGCATTTGCTGAAATTGTCTGCAAATCCATGGTGGTTTTAGAGCCAGGCCTCGTTGCTTATTTCATGGTAACTTCAAGAATATTTATCCCAGGTACTTTCAGTTTGTTACAGTGTATTCCTTTTAGGGTTGCTCCCAAAATTTCTCTCATCTAAATTTATCCATGGATTTTGAGATTGCCTAGTTTCATTGGTTCATTAAACCAATGATTAAGAATCTGCCATTTTTTAAAAAAAAATATTTCCCACACAAATCTACTTACAAAAATAAGAATTGTTCTGGGTTTTTAAAAACGATTCTTAATTGTCTGAACAGTGCTGTCATTTCTTGTGCTCATTTGTATCTTACTTTCCCATAACATGCACACTATGAATTTGAATATGTGCATTAATAAAACACTACAAAAAGTTATCTTAATGTGACTGTATTGCATCAATGCTTGTTGTATGGAAGTTATATTCACTATTGCATTAAGATTGCTTTTTTTTGGCACAGTTTTATCTATATGCATATGTGTATCAGTAACAGAAAATAGAAAAATGTGCAAATGAACTGAAGATTCACTGCATGCTAGTGTGGTAATGTGGTCGAATTGGTGGGCTAGGATCACTGGGGACACCTGGATTCAAATCAATACAAAATAGCCAAATGTATCATTAATCTGATTAAAGGAATAGCAATAGGCTTTTATTTATGGTTACAAGAATGCTCAGGATTATATATTAGTGAGATCAGGAGCTATGAGTGATGTCTGGAAGTATTGCTCTCAGTATATTTCTAAGTACTTTCAGTAACTGGAAAAGATCCTGAAAAGCTATTTTATATAACTGCCGTGCAATCCTAAACAGAATTATACTCTTCTAAGCCCATTGACTTTAATGGATTTAGAAGGGTGTAACTCTGCTTAGGCTTGTATTCTAAATGGAAGGAGTTCCCATATTTCAGTCATCTTATATCTGCTACTCCAACATTCTGAATGTAAATCAATAAATAAGACCATTTCGTAAGAGATAATAAGCCTACCGCTTTAAATAAAATGATTAACATTTCACTGGTACATTTCTCTTTGGAGAATCCATTCAATAGGAAGCCATGTTTTAAAACAAGCTGTGTAGGTGGAAAAAATAGCTTGAGAGATGCGAAACTTCAGAGATGTTCTGTTTGATGGGAATGTCATCTTGCTTCATTTTAGAATATCCCCTGTGTTTAGACTGTTTTGCTTTAATTACACTGATTAGATTAGGTATACCCACAGGTGCCTGCTTCTTCTAACACACACTAAAGAATACATAAACAGAGAAAAAAACATTGTAAGAGTTAGGATTACATAGTCTGTTCACATGAAGTGCATTTATGAAAACTAGAAGCTAGCTATTAAAGTGCATCATTGCATTATTTCAGATATTATCAAAGGAATAGCCCTGACCTGGATAGCACAGGCAAGCCTGATCTCTTCACATCTCAGAAGCTAAGTATGGTTGGCCTTGGTTAGTAATTGGACGGGAGACCTCCAACAATGACCAGGGTTATTATGCAGAGGCAGGCAAGGGCAAACCACCTCTGTTAGTCTCTTGCCTTGAAAACCCCAGCAGCGGTTACCATAAGTCAGCTGTGATTTGACAATACTTTCCACCACCACAATTGCCATTTTATTGTATTAAGGAGTAATATAGAAAATGTCAAAACCAACTTTTTAAAAAAACCTTGGTGTGGCCCATTCCCTAGGCAGCCATACGTGATAGCTTAGAGTACCAGTAGTGGAGGGATGCCAATCAGCCCTGTTGCCTTCTGCCCCCACAGACTTCCATTTTTATGCTCTTCACTTTTACTTAAGGCTTCTGTTCTGAGGCTTTGGTCCCCCTTTTTTCCCCCAAGCACTTTAGTATACTCTCTTTCAGAATTCTCTTTCTCTTCTGATACCCACTTTCTAAGACCCCAATCCTTTTCTTTCCAAACACCAGTGCTTTCCTATAGTTGTTAACTGAATCTAAGGTCTCCATAGGCAGTTTTCAACCACACCCAACCAGGGATCTCCCCACTTTCCAGCGCTACCTCCCTGTTTGACTGGATAGAGAAAATCTCCTCTCCTTAGAAGATTTACCCCTTTCTTTGGTCCTTTTGAGAGTCTGCACCTACTTCCCAAACCTCCTTGCCAACTTTCCTAGTTCTCCCGCTGGTGTTAAAATGGCTCTCCGTGAGGACTCCATCTCTCAACATCTTCACACTGGATCTCACTCTGCTAGGACTGGAAAAAAGACCCTCCTCTTTCCAGCCCTGGCTATCCAATCTAAAGTCTGAGTAGTTTGCCTCTCAAAGCTCTCTGATTCTGAGAGGGATGAACCCTTAACAGTCCTGCAAATATGTGTGTACAGCTCTTCCAGGCTTCGTTAAGACATGCAGACCATCACATCTTTGTTCTGCTTGGCTACTGGGGGATGTGGAAGGTAGCTTCTTGCTATGGTATGGAGGGGAAGGAGGGTGCCAGGGGAAAAATAAGGCAGGTGACATCTTCCTGCTTCCCTACAGCCATGTTGAGGGTGGGGATCACAGGAGGCTGTCAGAGGTAAGAAAGACACATGGTAGCACTGGCTTCTTGCTGCTGTGCCTCCCCACTGTCTGGTGGGGGCAAGGGGCGAGGAGGCAGGTGCCATTTTTCTGCCTCCCCATGGTGAAAGTGTGGGGTGGCTGAGGCAGCCAAAATTCTTGGGCCAGTCTCCTGACAAAACCTATGAATAAAAAATAATTGCTAGTTTAACTGAATGGCATGGGGCCTTTCTCTAAGGTTTGCTGTGAATTATTTTATTTGATCTGCTTGTTTTCAGAGGAGAGTAATGTTAGGTACTGGGAATTTAAAGTTATTAATTTTGAGGATAGTTTTCAAAATTTACTTTTTCACTCTTGTATTTTTCTTTTTATATGTGTAAGACATTCTTATAATGACCACGATTTTGTTTGGGTTTTGTTGTTCACCAGTATGAAATCTTGTCAACTGTAACACAGTTGGAACAATTATTACACTTTTTTTTTGCAGTGGGCGTGATGGTGGTTACTTTTCACATTGGGTTGGATCCAACCAGCTTTTCATCTAGTTAAAAGGAAGGAGGGACTGCTTTGACCACTCTAAAAAACCTTTGCTAGGGCATCGTGTATTTTGCATGTACAAAAGCTATGTAGAATAGGGGCTATAGTAAGGGGGGGAAACCTAGGCAAGATTAAGTGGGAAAGCTGACTGGATCCAACTCATTGTTCCAAGTGCTTTACTTTTTAAGAAAACAAACTCTTACAACAAATGAATTATTTAAGACACTAATGGTGTCACATGGTGGCTGCTTAAGAGCAAAACTAAACTGCTTATAAATTAGCTTAAACGTTTAGCCTTGACATGTTTTTGGATAGGGAGGAAGGGCACTCACTATAATGTATGATGAAACATTGTATGTAATCTAGTGTTTACCCCTCCCCCCAGTTTATTGATATTGCCTTATTTCCATAGTGTCACTCATGATTGATATTGTTAATTTTTCAGTTCTGTATTTATATTAGATATTGCCATTTATTACATTTATCATAGAACGTAATGTCAAGCGAACTGAAAGGACTTTTGCGAGACATTTCATTCAAAACATATAATTATCCACAAATCCTGCTGTTAAATGGCCCTGAATTCTAATTACTTCAAAATGAAGCCATTATTCATAAACTTTGAGCCTGTAACACATAGATGTTTACCACAGATGGCCATTATTACAGAATTTATCATTTCCATTGGACCCATTGGACAGGCAGATGTGAGAGTTCCTCTCTGAAGGACTGCTTTTGTTCTCAAGTGCCTTGTTTCAGTGCGTCTTGCAGTGAAAGCCTATTTGCATGCAGATGCAGAATGGGCAGAGTTGACACCTTCAGATTGGATAATAAAGGGGCCAAGTTTGTTTATGTACATTGATTCAAAACGGGAAGGGGATCTACAGTAGACATGGGCACAAACCAAAAAAAATTAACAAACCAGTGGATCATGGTTCGGCCTAGATGATAATCCCGAATTCGCGAACCGCAACAAACATCTCCTGTTGCCAAACCGGTTCGTGGTTCGTGGAGGCAAAAGTGGAGTGCATTGGTATTCCCAATGAGACAGGAATGGTGGGTAGTGCCGGCGGCTGCCAAGCCTGACAGGCATGGGGAGGAAGTGGGGGGTCTGGCCTCTTGCCGGTGGCACCCCCATGTGCCCGCCTGCCAGGCCAAAGTGGAGCACACTGGTATTCCCTGCACAGGCAGGAACGGTGGGTGTTGCCTGCGGCTGCCGGGCCTGGCAGGCACGTGGAGGCGGCAGAGAACCACCTCCCCTTTAGGGGGCGGGGGGTCTGACCACTCACCGGTGGCACCCCCCCATGTGCCTGCCCACCAGGCCAAAGTGGAGCGCGCTGGTATTCCCAAAGATAAAGGAACGGTGGGTGCTGCCAGCGGCTGCCAGGCCTGGTGGGCATGGGGAGGTGGCAGAGAACCGCATCCCCTTTAGGGGGCAGGGGGTCTGGCCGCTTGCCAGCGGCACCCCCATGTGCCCGCCCACCAGGCCAAAGTGGAGCGCGGTGGTATTCCCGGTGGGGGGGAGGATGCGACATTCGCCCGGGGGCAGCCTGATCCCCCAGCTACTGGGTGTCCTCGCCTGAGGCTCCAGCTTAGGAGATACCTGAAAGCAGCCGACAGCAGCACCCACCTTCCTGCCTCACCAGAAAGGGGGGGAGGGAGAGGACGTGTCATGCAGGGGAAAAGTGGGGAGGTCCCCCCACAACCACCGGGCCAAAGTCGAGCACTGGTATTCCCGGCGTGGGAGGGAGAGGACGTGTCATTTGGCCGGGGGCCTGATCCCCCAGCATCCGCGGGTCCTCACCCGAGGGTCCCACTGAGGAACAGTGCGGTGGCGGCAGCCAGCAGCTCACACCTTCCTGCCTTGCTGGAAAGGATGGGAGGGAGAGGACATGTCATCATGAGGAGAGGGAGGGGGAATATCCCCCAGCATCCACGAGTCCTCACCCAAGGGTCCCACTGAGGAACAGTGCGGTGGCGGCAGCCAGCAGCTCACACCTTTCTGCCTTGCTGGAAAGGATGGGAGGGAGAGGACATGTCATCATGAGGAGAGGGAGGGGGAATATCCCCCAGCATCCACGAGTCCTCACCCAAGGGTCCCACTGAGGAACAGTGCAGCAGCAGCCGCGTCCTGAGCCATCAGCCTCGAGGTTGTAAGTGGCGCTGTCCCAGACCCTGAGGGGAGAACCTCCACCAGTGCGGCCCGCCGGAGCGCTCTGCTCTCACCAGCATCACCCTCAGGGCAAAGTGATCCTCCCACTGACTCCTGCTCAGAAGAGCGGGTGGCCCCCTTTCTCCCCCCCAATGGATGTTTCACTGGGTGAGGAGGGAGACAGGCTCGGGTGGTGCCTCTTCAGGTGCCAAGTCAGGGCCATCAAAGACAGGTGCTTTGGGTTTTTGCCCCTGCGCACCAGGACATCACCGACACGGCACCGCACCACATGGGGGTCATCAGGAAGGGCCCGAAAGTGCCTCCATACGGAGGTGTTGTAACGCCGGCCACTAACTGTCCCAGGGGAAGGAGGACGAACAGTTACAGGCTGCGCTGCGGGGCTGGACACAGATGACGGGGTGAGCGGTGGACTGCGGGAGGGGACACCACCGAGAGTTTGGGATGGGGATGGGAGGGATCTTTCATAACACACATACCATTCCTCCAGGGATCCATCGCCCACCCACCCCTCCTCAAAATGTTGAGATTCTCTCCCCCCTGCGCAAAGACCTCTTGGGCCTCCACAGCCCACATAGGTGAATTGGGGGGAGCGGGAGGACTCCCTGCGGCCCCTGAGCCACACCCAAAACTGCTTTCCACAACTGAACCAGGAGGATTGTTATCGCACTTCACCCCACAACCACCCTTGGCAGCCAACACAAGAGGAAGATTCATTGTGCCACCAAACTAGAATTAAGGAGGACAGGAAAGGAGATGACTCTGTGTGCCCTCCGCCGTGGTGCCCACTGAGCTCGTCCCCAGGGCCTGGCAGCAGCCCTGGCACCAGAGGGAGGGAGGGACTAGAGCCCTAGCCCACCACGCCCACAGATCTGAACAGAACAGGCACTAATAACACTGTGTGAGCCCTCAGTTGAGATGCCCACTGAGCTGGGCCCCAGGGCCTGGCAGCAGCACTGGAACCAGAGGCTGGGGCTACAGCCATAGCCCAGCATACCAAGATGCCTGGGCAGAACAGGGACAGTGAATAAGAATAATAATAGTAATAATAAGAATCATAATTAAAAGGATTAGGATTGTGATAATAATACAAATCATTTGGTGAGCCCTCAGCCCAGGTGCCCACCTAGCTAGGCCCCAGGGCCTGGCAGCAGCCCTGGCACCAGAGGGAGGGAGGGACTAGAGCCCTAGCCCACTGCTCCCACAGACCTGAACAGATCAGGTACTGATTAATAATAATGTGAGCCCTCAGCCGAGGTGCCCACCGAGCTTGGCCCCAGGGCCTGGCAGCAGCCCTGGCACCAGAGGGAGGGAGGGACTAGAGCCCTAGCCCACCGCTCCCACAGACCTGACCAGATCAGGCATTTAGGTGAGCCCTCAGCTGAGGTGCCCACTGAGCTTGGCCCCAGGGCCTGGCAGCAGCCCTGGCACCAGAGGGAAGGAGGGACTAGAGCCCTAGCCCACCACTCCCACAGACCCCTGACCCGATCAGGCTCTGATCAATAATCAATGTGAGCCCTCAGCTGAGATGCCCACTGAGCTTTGCCCCAGAGCCAGGCAGCAGCCCTGGAACCAGAGGAGATAGATCCCTATCCCCCAAAGCCAAGCTCAATTGTACTCTCAGTCTCTCTCCACAAAGGCTAGCAAGTGGCAAGGAAGAGCTCTGTCCCACTCCACTGCTCGCAGAAAGTGAAACCCAGCCTGGGAGACCACAGCTATTTATAAGCATGGGTCCCATTGAGCAACACAGGAGGTTTATGTTTGGCCGCCAGAGCTGCCTATCAGGGTTTGCAGGGATGAGATTGGAGTGCCCATGGCTACAGAACACCCCCTTCCCCCTCCCTCCCCTGGGTGTCTTCTCCCAACTTGTAACTGCTGTTCAGCTCCGTGGTTGGAAGGAAGCCCTGCCGATCAAGGAAAGCTGGGCTTCCATTCAGGTTTCCAGGGTGACAGAAGAAGGGCAGACAGAGCTCAGGCATTCCCCTGGCTCTGTTGCCAGGGGAATAGATTGCTGGTGCCTGACTGTCTGGCTTCCCGAACCATGCCCGAATGCAATGAACCAGGCCTCTCCCGGACACTGGTTCATTGGCCGTGGACAATCGTGAACCGCCGGGTCACGATCGTGCAATCGCCATTTTCGTGGGTTTTTGAGGTTCGTAATGCGGTTCGTGCCTGTCTCTAATCTACAGTACCCACAGGCCAACTTCATTACCAACTCTGTCACAGGGTGAGGGCAGGCAATTGGTTGAATGCAGAAGAATCAAGCCTCCCTGGTGAATATGTCTCAGAGCCTGAAGCTATTATGTGTTACTGAACGGTCTGAAGAAGGGTGGAGCTGACTGCAGCCCCATCAGGCCTCACCACCAACACAGCATACAAACGAGACAGGGTCAGGTGTGCCCAGTCTACACTGTGCTGCTGCAACAAACCCTGCCCTTTTCCACATGCATCTGTGATGAAGAGGTGCCAGGACCGCCTTAGAGGATCAAGTTAGTAGATAAATATTTTTGAACCGTGAATAGATGGCATTTCCCATTTGTGCATCTAAATCATCTGTATTATATAAATGACTTTAAATTAGCTATTTGCACCTTAAGTCAATATAAAATTTCTTGGTAATTTAGTAAGTGCTCCTCCTATCCTAAAATGAAAGAGAAGGCTGAGAGTGTATAACCTCTGCCTGTGTTGAATTCTTTGGAGTTAGATCAGGAACAGAACTCGCAAAACAACGTAAGTTAAATAAAAAAAAAATTAAGTCAAACCCTCCAATATACAGAATAATACAACAAGATTTATATAGCTAAGCTCATAGAGTAACAGAGAACAGAAACTTGCAACACATAATGAGTTTGAATTTAGTTAAGCAAATGGTTATTGCTTGATCCAGCTTTTTAGTAAGCAAAGACCAACTATTCTAGTTCACCAAGTGCTAGAGTTTTCTCATGCAGTCTTCTTGAAAAATGGAACAAGCAGGATATCACAGCAACCAATCTTCACCTTGGAAAATACAGCCCTTATACAAGGGCTGTTTCCACACAGCTAACCTTTTGCTGGAACACACCGTGTTCTTGCGCAAAATCGTGCGATAACAGCGTCTTCCTGGCGTAATTTCACGCATGAAGACAATGTGTTCCGGCAAAAGGTAAGCCATGTGGAAACAGCCAAGGTGATAAGAATTTTATACAACGACACAGCAAACAGACTCTTTGTGCTGATGGCTATCTATGCTCATGGACATCACTGCTTCCCCTAGCAGTGAATTCCACAGTTTAAATACCTGTGGAGTAAATTACCTTTTGTCTGACCTGAACCTCTCTCCCAACAATTCCACTGAGTTCTAGTATTATGGAAGAGGGAGAAAAAGCTCCCTCTATCCACTTCCTCCACTCCATGCATAACTTTATAAACCTGTATCATGTCTCACCTTAGCCATCTTTTTTTTAAAGACTGAAAAGTACCAGACTCTCCAGCCTTTCTTCATAGGAAAGGTGTTCCAACCCCCTAATCATCTGGATTGCCTTCTTTCATACTGTTTCTAGCTCTGAAATATCCTTTATGAGATACAGTGACCAAAACTAGCGTCAGACTCTGCATCTAGGAGAGCCGGGGGGGGGGGGGCACCTTCCCAGTCAACCTGTGCATTGGGTCCAGTCCCAAGACAGGCCTCCAACATGGGGAGGAGGTGAGTTTATAGCACCTTCTCACCCTCTCTCCCCTACTGGAGCCATCCCTCTGTTTCCTTACTTGTTCACCTCTCGTCCTCACACTCCCATTTTTCTCTCCTCCTCCACACATACCACCCTGGCTGTCCTGTTAGGCCTAGTTTTATAGATCCACTCTGGGGAGATTCCCCAACTCTCTCTCAGGCTTCACTTGTCCTCAGATGATCCTCCCTTTTCCCACTGGCCTATCAGAGACTTTCTCAGGGCTTCCCTAACCATGGCCCTTCCCTCATTCAGCAGAATCCACTTGTAGGGTAGGGCTGGCCAGCCACTGTGTTGGAGTCTCCTCTGCTGCCCTGTCCTGGCAGGAAGTGGCACCAGTTCAGAACGTGTGCTGCAGCTGGAGCTGCACTTGCTGCTGGCAGGTGCAGCCACTGCCAACTCCACAGGTGATGGGGAGGCTTCCCAGGCACCATGGAGGAGCCATGGCATTTGGGACCTTGCTTGGCAGTCCATCCCTTGGCAACTTGCTCCTGCCATGTCCTGGAGCTGGTTGTGGAGCAGCGGTCCCCCCTGCCACTGCTTGCACCCACCATGCCCATTCTTTTTTTTTTAAAGAATTTTTATTGGATGGGTTTACAAACATAAACATAAAAAACATCATCATTATCCACCCCATTACATTTTCCCCCATCCTTCCCCCCCACTTTTTTTTCTGGTGACTCCCCGCAGTTTTCCATACCCAACTTAATCTAAAAAGTATATTATATAAATTCTTAAAATCTATAATATATATCTATATTATACATACTAATCAAATCTCTTTACTTATCTTAACTATCTACACTAACTATATTGCTTATCTTAATTGAAAATATAAAAATCATATAAGTAATAATAAGTACATATACTAACTAAAGCAAAACTACATATATATATATATAACCTACTATTCCTTACATACCAATTAACTATATTGTTTATATTTCACATATACTCCCTATAACCTTATTACTCATACTTATACTCCCCTATAAATATAAAAATACAGTAAAATATACCCCTTTTTAAGCTTAAGTAAGTTTCTGTCTCCCCTAATTCTCCAAAGACCACAATTTCCCCTTCATGTCCCACTTTTTCTCCACATATTTCTTGAATTTTTCCCAGCATAATGTATAGTCCAATTCTTCTTGTTCTTTCAATTTCCTTGTTAGTTTGTCCATTTCTGCCATGTTCAAAACTTTCAAAATCCAATCTTCCATAGATGGTATCTCCTGAGTCTTCCACATCTGTGCATAACACATTCTGGCCACCGTAATCATATAAAACACCATAACTCTGTCCATTTTATCAAAATCTTCTAGGTTCATACATAATAACAGCAATTCCGGGGTTTTATTTATATTCCTTTGTAAAATATCTGACATAACTTTAACTATATCCCCCCAGAATTGCTTAGCCTTATCACAAGTCCACCACATATGATAGAATGAACCTTCATGGTGTTTACATTTCCAACATTTATCAGACATCTGGCTATTACCATTGGCCAACTTCTTCGGTGTTAAATACCATCTATACAACATTTTGTATACATTTTCACGCACAGTGGTACATGCTGAAATCTTAACTACATTTTTCCATACCTTTTCCCAAGCTTCCGTTGAAATTTCCTTATTACAATTTATTGCCCATTTGACCATCTGAACTTTAACAACTTCCTCCTCTGTAAACCATTTCAGCAATATCTTATATATTTTAGAAATTATTTTCTTCCCCCCCTGAAGCAAACAGTTCTTAAACTCAGAATTTTGTAATCTAAAACCATGTTTCCTTTTGTCCTTCTCATATAAATCTTTTATCTGCATATATTGAAACCATCCATATTGGAATGGCAATTCATCATTACCTTTAAGCAAATAATTGTTCTGCTTTATCTCAAGAATCTCTTTATATGTCAACCAGTCTTCCCCTGCATATTCTGTTCTTGGGTTTACTACTTCCGCAGGGATAATCCACATTGGTATAGACTCTTCCATGTATTTCTTGTATTTGTTCCATACAACAAACGAACTTCTTCTTACATAATGGTGTAAAAACATAGAGTCTGCTTTCACTTTGTCATACCATAGATATGCATGCCATCCAAATAATTTATTGTATCCTTCCAGTGCTAATAGCTTCAAATGCTTCAATGACAACCATTCCCTTAACCAGTCCAAACATACCGCATCATGGTATAATTTAAAATTTGGTAATTGCAAACCTCCTCTTTCTTTTGCATCGTACAATACTTTCATTTTAACTCTGGGTTTCTTTCCAGCCCAAACAAAGTTTAACATCGTTCTCTGCCACTTTTCAAATTGTTTACTATCTTTAACAATAGGTATTGTCTGTAGTAGAAACATCATTCTTGGAAGAACATTCATTTTGATTACTGCAATACGACCTAACCATGACAAGTTCATTTTATTCCATCTAATCATATCTTTATCTATTTGTTGCCATAACTTGTCATAGTTATTCTTATATAAGTCAATATTTTTCACTGTCACTTCCACTCCCAACCCACCATGCCCATTCTTGCTGCCTCCTCAGGGGCTGCTGCTCCCTCCACAACACCGGAGGCAGTCTTCATTGGGGTGGCCTGTGCTAATGGATGTAAATCTGGTGGGGCAGGGCCTTCATCCCTGGACAACTGCACACACTATTCTAGATGAAGCAGCACTATAGCTTTACACAAGGAGTTTATAATACTGGACATTTTATTTTCAGTCCCTTTCATAAAAATTCCTAGCATGGAATTTGCCTTTTATACTGCTGCCACATACCTAGGTCAACATTTTCATTGAGCTTTTCACTACAACCCCAAGATCTCTTTCAATCTCTGTCTCAGCCAGTTCAGACCCTTCAACATATATTTAAAATAAGGATTTTTTTTGTTCCAATGTGCATCACTTTATAATTACCCACAATGAACTTCATTTACCATGTTGTTGCCCATTCACCCAATTTAAAGAGATCTTCCTGTAACTCTTCACAATCTGCCTTGGTTTTCACCAACCTGAATATTTTGGTATCATCTGCAAACTTGGCCACTACATTGTTCACTCAATTCCAAATTGTTTATGAACAAATTAAATAGCATCTGTCCCAATACCAACCCTTGTGGGACCCCACTACTCACTTTCCTCTGGTGCAAGAACTGTCCATTTATTCCTACTCTCTGCTTCTGGCCATTTAACCAACCTTTAATCATAAGAGAACCTGCTCTTTTATGGAAGTTCATTGGGATATCTGTAAAGAGTCTACATGAGTATGGCTCTCTTTGCATGATGAACCCCCTCTTCCCCACCCCTGCCTCCCCTCGCACACAAAAGTAGGTTTCCTATGCAGGCACTTGTGTATGTTCAGAGAAGCTATACAGGTATTTCAGGGAATTCATGTAGGCCAGCAGAGCTTGTGCTGTAGTCCCCCTCCCCTCACATACATTCATTATCCCACCCTTCAAACATCCAAAAAGGAGCTAGAAATAATTTTTTTAAGATTGTTTGTTTGGTCATACCACTTGTATTTAGTAAAGACTAACCAAGTGGAAGACATAATAAAATAGAAAAGTGAAGTGTAAGAAAGCTGACTTTCAAATGTTCTAGAATATTTGCGATCAATGTAGCCTGTATTCAAACTATCTAGTAAGATTTATCATTGTTTTAGAAACTCTTTTCCAAATGTGTGCTTTGCTTTATCATCCTTTTATCTGGGTCAAAGTATTTAAGATGGAGCTCCTATGCTTGTGGGACCTTAAATCCATATTTAGAAACTAAAGTAAAAATGGGCTTTTTTCCCCCTCCTTCAGAGCTCAGTATCATTCCACGAAAATCAATGGCAGAGTGGATTACTGAAAACCAGGGCATGTAAATGCCTAAAATTGAGAGAGGAGAACGCATTCAACTACCTGATGTTGAAATGGGTTTTTATTTATTACATTCATACCCAGAACCAATCCACAGCCTTATTGGGCTGCATTTCTCACCCCTCTCTAGCTTCAAAAGAGATCATCTCAGAGACCTTGCCTGCCTTCTAAAAGTTTGGAAGCAATGAAATAACAATACTCTCCTTGTCAACTCTCTTTTTTGAGGGGAGGGGGGATTAATGTCCTTGCACAACAAATGAGTGAAGAAGATGATGGTGAAGCAGTGCAGGAAACACATAAACTGCAATCTCTTTTGCTGTGGAATTTTCAAAGGGACTGTCAAATATTCTGGATTACCAGTCACCTCTACATCCCATCCTGTGATGTCCACTTTTGTTTACAGGTCAAGAATGGAGTACTTGGGTTCCTGCTGTTAGGCTCCCATAACAGAGAGGGGTGTGTTCAAAACAACATCCATTTATTAACAAGAAGATACAGGGTTGGGAGCAATTGGTTTCAAGACAAGGGAGCTGATGAAGTCTACAAGTCTAACAAAACTAAACATCAGTGACAGCACCCCATGAGACTAAACCAACACACACAAATATTAGAGGGGGGAAACAGACTGTTCCACTGCTATGCATACAATAAATACAGTATGCATCCCACCTTCTATAGTCTGCCACAAAGGTATTCTTAATGGTGCCTTCAATAAGTCAAAAAATGAGTGCTGAAGGCAAGTGTTCCTTTGCAACTTTTAAACCTTCAAAATCCCTGTTGTGGTTACAAAGGAGTAAACACTCAGCTCAAGGCTTAGCTCTGCTTTCATTGTTCCCACGAACCTATCTTCAGTTATATCGGAGCTGATTAACAGTCATGTAACATCTTAAAATGGGTCCTTTTCACAGAAGAGAAACCAAGCAATGCTCGTCCTCTCTTGTGTAAACTGTGGAGCAAATGTAATACATTTCATGCAACTCTGATGGATAAAGTATGTTATTAAATAGAAGAAACAGAAACATGTAGAATAAGAACAGCAAAATGAAGGATTCTTTAGATGAAGGTTATGTTTGTGAGAACTACAAGACAGACCAAAGACAGACTGCGTGACCAAAATAGACTGGGAAATGGCTCTACCTCCTCCTCTTTTACTAAGATTTTAGGCAGGTCAGAATTAAGATCGTTGTGTAGACTTGGTTGTATTTTAACCATTTCAATGTATTTTAAAGGTATCTTGCTTTATTTTATCCCAGATGCCTAGTTTGCTCTTAGCTGTGTTCTTGTACTTAGATTGTTTTTTGTAAAATTCTATGGTATTTGTAAGCTACTTCAGGGATACTTTTCTGCCAAAAGGCTGTATATAGTTATTTTAATTAAAATACATTTTTCTCAATGAATTTATTTATTTACTTCAGTTATACTCTGTCTTTCTCCACAATGGGGACCCAAAGCAGCTAACATAATTCTCCTCTTGTCCATTTTATCCTTACAACAACAACCTTGTGAGGTAGGTTAGGCTGAGAGTATGTGACTGGGCCAAGGTCATCCAGCAAGCTTCCATGGCAGAGTGGGAATTCCAACCTGAGACCTCCCAGATCCTAGTCCAACATTCCGACAGCTACACCAAGGATTATAACCCTTACCCAATGACGTTAGCTGCCATGCTCAGGCAGATAGGAAACAACATTGCCTTTTTTTAAAGAAAAAAATCAGTTTCATGTTTGCAGTGTAGACACATGGAAAAGTAAAAGTTGGCATGTGAGTAAGTTCTAATCCCTGGAATCTCTAGTAAGCCGTGGGTTAACTTTTGAACACAGCTGGAGTATGTTGGCAAAAAAAGCTAAATTATCTCTCCCATGTCTGTCTATTATGCTTTTTGGTTTCTCTCAGATATCAGTGATGATGATAACATTGAGACCGCTCAGTGTTCTTGGTTTTATTAAAAAGTAACCATGGGGAACAGTTCGATTAAGGCCTTGGGACCCAGACAAGGAAAGCAGTCTTTTGTAGTTCAAGACTAAATGGGATATCTTCATGTATGAATCTCCAGGTTCACATATAAAGAAAACTGGGAGGGGCTTTTTTGAATAGTGGGATTGTGTAAAGGCAAGGGAACATAATTCTTACCCTTTTCCAGTATCTACCAGTATAAGCTGCTAATAAATTTCAGGATTTTTCTCTCAGCCTGGTTCTGATACCCAAAAAATGCTGAAATCAGTTGAACACAAGGAGCATAATTTAGATTCCTTTGCCTATATGTGTTTATTAGCAATCGATACATACATAGCATTTGAGAAACCTAAGAAAGGGAACACTTGTGCTGATATAATCTTGCCTTCTTGTGCCCACTCTTCAGGCCAGCATTTTAGTTTCCTGAAAATGAGGGATGCTCTCAGATACATAGTTGAAATTTTGGCAGTCGGAGAATCCCTGAAACAATCTCTAAAGATTTCATCTTGACTGGATTGTGGTAAAAAAAATACAGATAACAATGTCCTTCTGGTGAAACTAATAGAATACAATTTTTAAAAATCAACAGGTAATAATATATATGAAAAGATAAAGAAATGAATCTGAAAATGAAATGTTTGTATGCAACCTTATTAAGGAATTAATTGTATCATGGCATCACTATACTAAGACATACAGAGGCAAAGGTGTGTATCTAGCATCTAACTACAACTCACAAATGTATCTCAGTGCAACACTAGACTGCATTAAAAAAAAACAGGAGACAGCCTTAACATGAATATGGAGATGGTATATTAAAATTCACAAGAGGCTGTCAACAGAGCTGATGCAAACTCTATTTGCCAGAAATACATGATGATACTGCAAGCTGGCAAAGATGAAAACAGCTTGAGAAAGCTCTTTATGGTGCTATTTCATCCCTCCAAATGTTAAACAAGCTGTCTTTTACCAATTCAGAGCAACTTGAAAATACAGCAGCTCTAACACAGCCTTTGCCAAGGTGTTTTGCAAACCACAAGGGACAGCCCTGCATTTCCCTGTATCCTAACTTGACTCTGCCTAGGATTTTAAATGGCAGTATGTTCCCTGCCAAAGTTTGGTTTCCTGTTTTGGAAATGTGATTATAACTGGAAAGCCATTAAGCAAGCATTCATGATCTGTCTAGCACTCATGTAGAAAACTGGCAGAACCTTCACGTTCAACTCTGAATGGATATCATATAAAGAACTCAGAATGGGTATAAAGAACTCTTCACATGGAAGACTTAGAACTTACTTAGCACAACATTCTCAAAGAATGAACTGGAGACAAGGAATGTCAATGGATTAGCTGAAATTAGACCTTTCTATATGTAAAGGGGTTTTATTCTTTCTGAAGGCTTGGCTTAAATCTCCTTCCCTAGTGTCATGATCTGGCTGTGCCACGAAGGCATAGCAAGGCCTCAGAAGCCTGTTAGCAGTGGGAGTAGGCCTGCCTACAATTCCCAGAAGCCCCTGGGCCGTTTTGGCGCCCTTTCTGGCCACTCAGAACACAGGGGGCTGGTGCTATATAAGTCTGGGAGGGGAAAAGCCTGTGTTCTTTCTCCCAGGGAGCAGGCCAGAGGAAGTTTCTGCTAGGGAGAGAGACCCTCATACAGGTAGGGTGAGAAGACAGGCCTGGCAGACAGAGGGACAGGGAGTTCAGTCTCGCTAGGACCTTTTGTTTATTTTGCTTTCACCCATCTATTGTTGCTAATACAACTTGTTTGATATTAACGGACCTCCTTGTAAATAAACTATTTTGTTTGTTGTTACTCTACTGGGTCCTCACGCCCGTTTATTGGCCAAGCTACGGAGGCCGGAAGGGTTGAAAGGGTACTCTGGGCCTTCCCAAGGGACCCTAAATCCCAGAGTGGTGACAGCATACGGTGGCTCACCTCACCTGAGGCATAACACCTAGGTTCCATACATTTGTTCTCATGTGGTGGCCAAGATCCTACTCAAGTGCAAGAGAACTGATCAGGCTAGGCAAGGCCATCAGCTAGGAGAGAGTGGGAGAATGCACAAGAGCATGCTAATATAAGCATAATCGGGTCATTTCGTAGAAAAAGAGCTGCAGGAACCCATAAGCATAAATCATTAGCATATGCCATGCGCCTTGATCGGGGCGAAATGGCTGGGATTCGGCTGCTGCCTGATGGGAGAGTGTTCCCCCACCTGGCAGTGGCCTGATCAAGGCCATTTTGGCCCCAATCCAGGCCAAGTCGGGCCCACACTGGCACCAACCCAATCCTGTTGGTTTTGGCCCTGACCCTGGCCAAAACGGGCCCCAGATGGCCAATTGGGGCCCGTTTGGACCCAGATCAGAGCCAAAATAGCCTGGACCAGGTCAGTGCCGGGTGGGGGATGGTTCCCCCACCCACCATGAACCTGATCTGAGCTGTTTTGGCCCCAATCCGGCCTGATTCTGCCTAAATCCAGACCAAAATGGGCCCAAAATGGCCATTTGGGATCTGTTTTGGCCCACTTTGGGGCTGATGCAACTAGGACCAGATCAGTGCCAGGCAAGGGAACTCTTCCCTGCCTAGCACCGACCCAATCCCATCCATTTTGGGCCTGATCCTGAAAGAAATGGGCCAAAAATGGGCAAAAATGGCTGTTTGGGTTTGTGGCCAAAGTGACCGGGATCGAGTCAGTGCTGGGCAGGGGAGGTTTCCCCCGCCCAGCACCAACCTGATCCCAGCCGTTTCGGCTCCAATCGAAGCCTAAATGGCCCAAAATGTCCAAAAGTCAGGTGGGCGTGGCCACCTGTTGGGGGAACTGCCGGAACAGAGTTCCGGTGCATTCCCCCTGGAAATGAGCCCTGAGCATAATTAACCACTGAATACAGTCCTCTGCCCACTGGACATAAGTGGGTATAAGTGCCCATTGGACATAAGTGCTTCCCACATCCCAAAGGGGATGTGGGAAGCGCTGGGAGAACTGAGGTGGAGGAAACCATGCTTCTAAACACTCTTCAAGTGTAGCCTCAAGTAGAGTGCATTGCAGTAGTCCAGTTGAGATGTAACTAGGGCATGGTTTGCTGTGGCTAGATGTAACCAAACCAAGTATGGGTGCTGCTGACTCATCAGCTGAAGTTATGCAAACACACTCTGAGCCACCACAGCTGTCTGACTTTCTAAGGTGAGAGCCTGACTTTTCAAAGGGAGTGTAACTCCATCCAAGACGAGAGATTTCATGTCATTGATCAGCCTTTCTGCTAACCTAGAGAATCTCTGTCTTGTCAGGATTAAGCTTCAGCTCATTCAACCCATTACCAACTTCAAGCATTGGTTCAGAATGTCAATAGAATCATTGGAATTAGATGGAAATGAAAGGCAGAGCTGGGTATCATCTGTGTATTGGTCACACCCCAGCCCAAACCTCCTGATGACCTCTCATAGTGGCTTCCGGGAAATATTAAATAGCATGGAGGATAAATTTGAGCCCCATGGAACTCAATAGAGCGATGGTCATGGTGCAAAGCAGGAGTCCCCCAACATCACCTTCTGAGACCAGCCACCCAGATAGGACTCAAACCACCATAATAGCTGTGAGAGTCAATAAATCTTTTACAGACTGCATTGAACCAGTGTTTCATCACCTTATTTTGTAGATTTGTGTTAAATGTTATGATTCTCTTCTATCCCCCTGACCTTATTCTGCTCATCAATAATTACCAATGTCAGTGTTTTCAGCAGCCATTCTGATCAGTTGATTGACTGTCAATTTATGCTTCAGTAAAACAGTGACTATGACTTTTGGATTAAGAGGGCAAGGGATGATGAACAAGGGAAGAAAATGGGGAGGTGGGGGAGCCATACTGGTTTGCTTGTATATTAAGTGATCACATTTTCTGAGTTGGAAATAGTCCAGAGCCTGAGGGTAAAAATTAGGGAGAAAAACTGCTCCCAGAAAATGCGTCTAACTAAAGAAACATTTGTTTGGAATGTCCATCAGCACACAGGGGAGTCTAATAGCCTGCCTTGGTGAGCTAGCGATAATGTATTAAGCTTGCTGTACAGTGAAAATCTTCCATTTGAGTGAAGGAAAAAGCTGCTGTGAAAACAGGATGAGATGGGTAGAAGGAAAGCAAATGCTTTTTATTTTTAGTTTTTGTAATCATTATGAAGTGCTGTGAAAATGCTTCTTAATAGTGGCAGGTAAGCATGAATTCGACATTAAAAAAACAGCAATCTCTTTTCCATTCTGCCTTTCAGTGTGCTCCATATATATGCTTTCTGCTTGATTATTTATTCTTTGGTCAGGGACTGAAAGACATGACCCTGCATCCATTTTTAGATCCCTAATGGATATGGCTTCTTACTTTGTCTTACCATCCATCTCTGATGGTGTCAATGGTGTCAGCTTCTGTCATCTGCAGTCTCAACCTTTTTTCCAGCTCTCAATAGATGTTTGTCAAAGACGTCTTATAAGCTACTTTATTTGAAAAAACGAGTGAGAACTTGTAACACTCCTTCCTCCCTGCAGCCAACCATTTGCATCAGTTCTCCATTCTCCAACCACCTCACCCACCAAGAGATTCATGGGGAGGGGTTCACTCAGACATCCCCTCCCCATCCATCTCTCATCTCACTGCCCACCCTGGCTCCAGCAGAGTGGGGGGGGGAATGGTTCTCCTTCCTCCTCGCTCACTCACCTGCCTCCAGCATTGCTACCTCAGGGGCAGTTTCAGCCATGGGAGCAGGGATGGCAAGTGGCAGAGACTCCCCTTCCTCCTTGCCTACTCCCAGCACTGCTGCCTCAGCAGAGGCTTTGACAGTGGGAGTAGCAGATGGTCCCCCTCACCCACCTGCCTATCTCCAGCACTGCCACCTCGGCAGTAGTTTCAGTGGTAGGAAGTGGGTTGGTGGAAGTGGTGGCAGAGGCTTCCCTTCCTCCTTGCCTACCCTCAGCAGTGCTACCTCAGCTATTGCTTCAGTAGCAGGGAGGTGGGAGATGTTGGAGGCTTGGACAGCCAGCCTGCATTCTTCCAGACCATCTCAGTGGAGATCCTGGGAGGAGGAGGACACTTCCAAATGTAGACTTCTCTCTTTGGGGATTTTGGCACACACCTTTTTAGGATTTCAGATTTTTGTACAAACCGGGGGGGGGGGGTCCCCATGTTTGGAGAAAAATCTCCCTTCTGTCAATGTGGCCTCAATCATTATATTCAAGTATTTGCAGATGGGGTCATGTTGACTGTTAGATATATTGGTGATGATATTCAACAAATCATAGGATCCAAACTGACTCTCATAATGACTTACAAATAAATCATTCCATTACATAATGATAAAACAAAGTGGGCCTCTGGACAGCAGCATTGATTCAAGACTTTGTAACCAAATGGATCAAGATAGGTAGCCATGTTAGTCTGTCTGTAGCAGTAGAAAAGAGCAAGAGTCCAGTAGCACCTATAAGACTAACAAAATTTGTAGTAGGGTAAGAGCTTTTATGAGTCACAGCTCACTTCTTCAGATACAGCTAGAGTGTGAGTCGATCTGTCCTTGTGATTGGAGAGAGGAGTGATTTCAGATGCCAAATGACAACAGCGAGTGAATGACAATAGCAGGCATGATTGGATTAGGTGGGATATGCAGAGGAGTAGTGGGTGTGAAGAAATCACCAGACAGGAAGCCGAGGTCTTGATTCAATCCAGGTCGAAGCATTGTCTTGAGCTTCATTATCAGTTGTTATTCAGCAGTCTCTCTTTCTAATCTCCCTTTGAAATTACTCTCCAGGATAACTGCTACTTTTAGGTCAGTAATTGAATGTCCTGGAAGGTTAAAATGTTTCCCTGCTGGTTTTTGAATGTTGTGGTTTCTGATGTCAGACTTATGTCCATTCATTCTTTGTAGAAGGTCCTGGCCAGTTTGTCCAATGTACAAGGTGAAAGTGCATTGCTGACACGTGATGGCATAAATCAGAGGATGAGCAGGAGTATGAACCGGAGATGGCAGAAAAAAATGGTATAAAAATCCATCAGCAAAATAACAACTAATAGAAGCCTGACTGGATTACACCAACTAGAATCATTCTCAGTCTTATAGTACCAGATGCTACAGAGGAGAATAAAGGAAAAACTGGTAAACATTAGGTCCTCTGTTGCCCATCTTTCATTCCTGTTTTCATTATATAGGGCTTACCATTTAGGATCATAATGATTATGCAAATATATGTCTCATCCTTCTTGGCTAATAGCTGTTGATTGTCCTGTCCTCCATAAAAGCATTCCATAATTAAAATTCTTGGCACTATGAAATAAAGTCTATAGTCTAAAATGTAGTGTTTAAGGCTGCAAAATTTAGAATCAGTTCATTGAGCATTTACTCTGCATTACTCCAGAGAGACCTAGCATAAAAGACAAACTAAAATTTTATGTGATGCTTTTAAATGTCCCAGGCAGAAATGCATCACTTTTGAGAGATCTTGGATGGATTTAAAAACAAACTATGGCAAAATTATTTTCTAAAAGTTCCTAACCTGCTTTGACAATTTTTGGATACTAGTATTTACTGAAAGCTATATGGTAGTTAACTTGCTGACCCGAGCTTTATGATATCCTTTTTGAGCCATGAATAGAAATCATATTCATTTCCTCCCTTCCTTACTGCATATTCAGAAGCTGAGTGACTTGTCTACTGTATGATAACATTGCCAGACCATTTATTGCTACTCAACTGTTCATTCACATTGCAGTAACAAAAAATTCAAAGCTGATACTTTTTCTCCAACTGAACACAATGGTAAACCTTCTATACGAGGAAAAATCCTAAAGCAATGTTAAATATTGCCATGGATTGCCTTAGTGTGTTAGGGTGTATCTGCATGGTGATTTTGAGGGGGGACAAATGTAAATTCAATGCATATTTAATGCCACCCTTTACCTGCATTATCAAATTTGTAGACTTAGCATGTTGTATTCCTCTACACACACACAACTTGCCTGGAAATCTCAGATACTGGATGAGCAGTTCTGCATTGCATAGAGGGATTATCTGATTCATCATCACTGATCTCTCTCTAAGGACTTTTAAGTTTGGGGACACATTAGTATTGCAGGGTGGATTCTTAAGCCATTGACTCTCTCCCTCCTCAGTATGCTGGTCAAGTGGGCTGTGGATCATCAGAGAATCAAAGCTCTGTTCTTCACAGTCTCTGTAGCCCTACCAGCCAGCCAGCATGTATAAACAAAGCCTTTGCCTCTTTCCTGTAGGGAGGATTCCTGTCATGGAGATAGGGAGAAAAATGTAGGCTGTGGCTAAGTCTCTGCTTCTAACATCCCCACTCCATTTTACAGCATGTGCAAGTGAAGCCTTTGTCTCTGGCTAACAAATAACCACAATCCCAGCGAATGAAGTACTTTATGCAAATATAGAACCTGTACTTGTATAGAATTAGGTTTCCCAAAGCTAGTGAGCTGCTGCAGTGATTAATAGAAAAAAAAATGCTGTGCTCAGAAATACTCATTAATTGGGTGACAAGATAGGCTATCAGTTCTTGCTGAATGGTAGCCCTGTCAAATGCATGTCTGCTGAGTCATTCTCTCCCCATGCTGCTCCTCCCACCTCATGCTGCCAGGAAAGTAAAAGACAAGAGACAACAGCATAACTATCATATCAGAAGGTTTCCAACTGTACCCAAATTAATTAATAATGCTACGGTTCAGAACATTTATTCCATTTATAAATAGGCACTATTCAGATTAGATCAGATTCAGTATCTAACTGCATATCCCTAGAGTCTTTCCACGTTTCTGAAATGTCTTGTTCTAAAGAAAGTACCGGTGACTGTTCCTGGTACATGTATCAGGCATGAGATATGGCTGGGTCTGTTTCTAACTGAAAGGCTCATGGATTTCCATGGATCAGATGAAATGATGACTATTATATTTTTGTATTATTTTTAACTGTTGTAATTGTTGTGAACCGTTTCGAGATCTTAACTGAAGAGAAGTGGTATAAAAATTAAAATAAATAAAAATAAAAAATAAAATAAATTGTGATAAGAAGTTATAACAAAAACCTAACTTGATATAGAGGATACATTATATCAAAATCTGTTCAATCGCTGAACATTAAAACAGTCCACCATCTCTGCCATACAGGTTTCACTGCAAGGGCATAGAAGCTACCTTTTCTGGCTTCAATGATACTTGCCTCCAAGAAATGTGTTTAGGCTTGACGATATTAATAGCAACCTGCTCTAAAATGGGAAAAGAAGAATTATTTTTGTGAAAGCTGATGCATTGGGTCACCATACCCTAAAGTAATAAAAATAATATCACTACTACCAACACAAACAAATATTTCTCATTTAGCCCTCAAATGCATTTGGACCTCCACTGCACCAACTATACGTCAAGTAAATACTAAATGAGTATCCGTAGTGGCCTTATAGTATTTCCAATCTCTCATGTAGTCCGTATTTGGCTTTGAACCTCAGTGCCTGCCTACAGTGCAGTGCAAACTGTTTCTATAAAGCCCCTATTCATGTCAGTGGATTTTGTGGCTGCTAGATTATGCCATTTAGAGCCAGGGCTATAAGCAGTCCCCAGCCTAAAAGAGAATTACAGCTAAAGATGAAATGGGAGGAAATATTATTAATGTTGAATTCTTCTCTTGACACAAAGCTCTTAAGTAAAGTGGCTGTATTTGTTGAAAAATGTTCAGCACCCAGCGGCTGCTACTGGAAATGGTCACAGGAGCAGTGGGAGAAACCAAAGTGCTTATTCCCAAAATTTAATCACTGTTTCTACAAGGATTGAAGATTTATTTTGCTTTGCTTTATTTTCAAAAGTAGCCAGGCTGCACTTATTGGACAAACTGGTACAAAATCATCACAGACATTGCTTCACTATTGCATAATCTAATGGCAAAAGGCCATTCATCATTCCTAGAGCTAACCCACAGTGATTAGGATGTTGGAGCCCCTTTCCCCACAACACAAGACTTAAACATTTGGGGTTTTCAGAGGAAATAAGAAGTTTAGAAATTGGTGAATGGTGTGCATACAGTACAAATAGATACATTTTCCCTATCCTTCATAATGCTCTGACTTGGAGTCACCTAATGAAATTGATTGGCAGGAATTTCAGGACTGTCAAAAGAAAATATTTCTTCGCACAACGTGTAATTAATATTTCAAATTAATTGTTCCAAGATGTGATTATGGCCACTAGCTTGGATGGCTTTCAAGAATTAGAAGAATTAGAGTTCAGCTGCAAATCTAAGGACATGAGCCTTACTCTTGAGTTGACCTGCTTAGGGTTGCTCCCTGCAGCTCTCAAGTAGAGACACTGGAACCCCAACTGGTTTGAACCATGTCCTGATTGCCTGTTATGATTAGGCAGCTGATTTTTTTCAATGATTGGTTTGAGTCTACTGCTCATGATGACCCATTCATGGCTGTTGAAGGGGTTGCTGAACTCCTTCCCAGCAGTGCAGTGCAGAACAATCAGCTTTCATGAGTGCATGCTCTCTTATGGTCCAGTGGAGCTCTCCCCTTACTCATTGCTCATATTGCTTCAGTCTGCAGCCAAAACGCAGAGTTAAATCAAGTCTCAAGCATATAAACTGCTGGCAAATCAGTGTTGTTTTCTTAAATTGCCATTTGTTGTTCCTTTCTGTATTTCTTAGCAATGGTAATGGCTGCCAATGTAATTTCTCTCTTGCATCTATTCCTCCCACCTTAAAATAGAGTAGTTTTTTTTAAAAAAATGCAAAGCACACTGAGAAACTGATAAATAAATTGTTATGTAGGCCCCAGAAATCTAATTAAAGGATTCCATGTTTGGGCCATTAGCAGAGTCTATCGTTAGGCATAGGAAGCGTGATTATAGGTGGTTGTGAGCTCATTCTGCTGGCTGGTGTGTGTGTGTAGGAATGAAAATAATAAAGGCATACACTTGGTTTATATATAGAAAAGAAATAAGAGTTCTTTATTGCAGGAACTCCATACTCTGATAGGAAAGGAGGAGAGACAGATCTTAACTACCTATCTAGTCTAAGGATGGACATAGATGGCAGGGCAAGGCTTGCATCCATGCTGCCAAGATGGAGGGAGAAAGAGGAGAGAGGTGTTGCCTGGAACAAAGCCAGGAAGGGAAGGAGTGAAAGGGAAGAAGTCAGGAGGAGGAAATCCTAAGAATAGCAATCTGCATATTAAAGGACGATCAGAGCAGTAAACAATAGTAAACAGTAAAAAGAGTGCCCTGACTATCTTTCTAACTCTTTGGTTTGTTCCCCTCTGAAACCCAAGGAGAGATACAGCTCTGGATCTTCCTCTTCCAACAGAAACAACCAAAAAACAAAAAAGAATGTTTTGAATTTTTTTGAAAGCAAGGGTTTGAAAAGGGTTTGAAAGCAAGAATTTTTTTAAAGCAAGGGTGATTATGCTTGGCAAAAAAAACATGAAAGCCCCATAATGTTCTGGAAATTCTCTTTTTTGCACTTTCTACTAGACCACCAATTCTGTCATAAGCAAGGACTATTCTGATTGGTTGCCTTCATATGCTCAAATAAGTGAATGTTTGCAAGCACAGCTAGTATTAGGGTTGGTTGGTTGGTTGGTTGGGCTTCCTTACTGAGACTCAAGGCAGTTTTCACAATATAAGTCAATACAATCAATGGTGGGGACATTCAATAAACTATACAACAGGGTATGGATAGCAGAAGTTTGAAAAACAGACATAAATCTGATTACAGAGCTGAAAACAAAACAAACTATTTGACATGACAAATTAAATAAGTGTGGAAACTGCCCAGTAGGAATATACTTACAACAACAGAAAATACATAGTAGTAGAGTCTACAATCCCTATCCCCTTTCCAAAGTATCTCTCTAAACCATTTCCTTACATCACAACCCTATTGCCTATTTTTAAAAGTCCTTCTTAAATAATTTGGTTTTGCATAGTTTGTGGAAAGCCAGACAAGTGGGAGAATTCCAAATTTCTTCAGATAGGCCATTCCACAAGGTGGGGGTCACCACAGAGAATGCTGTCATATATGTCTGTCTACATATCTGCCATGAGTATTTTCTGTGTTCAATACTGGGTAATGATCCTCTGAAAGTACACAAAGGCCGTTTTCACACTGTCTATAAATCGCACGAGACTCACGGAAGGCTGCCGGCTTTCTCGCGCGATTTTTGACGCCATCTGTTTACAAAACGCCACGAACAGTGATTTATGGCGGTTTGTAATTGGATGGTGTTAAAAATCGCGCGAGGAAGCAGCCAGCCTTCCGTGAGTCTCACAGACAGTGTGAAAACGGCCATTGTTGCCTATTGATAGTCTGCTTGGCTGGAAGTTCCTTATCTTGCAGGTGCCTATGGTAGCGTCTACTTTCGTTTTCACAGCCACCTGAGAGAATGTCCTTGAAGGCCGAGTGAGCCTGGGAACTGAAAATGACTTCATTTTTGCTCCTCTCCTCCAGTCCCTCTTCTCTCCTGTCTCAAAAGCTCTTCTGACCCCTTCTGACCCTTTCGTGCCAGAATCTCAACAGTCCTTATCCCAAAGACGGGAACTTTCCCTATAATTGACCTCTCCAAACTCCCGTACATCACTTCTGCCAATGACCTTGTCTGAGTATGCTGATACTGATAGATCTCTAATAAAGTTACTTTAACTCCCACCCTGGAGTGTGTGCAGTGGAGTACTATGGGGATCTAACTGCCAGAACCTGACAAATGCACTTGTATGTGCAGCTGTTGATTTTGCCTATGGGCAGGGTGATACCTGCAGAAGACCCTATTCAGATGAGCAAAAGAGCATCGGGAGGTGGTCCTGCAGATATGAGGGACCAAGCTATGAAGAGCTTTGTATGTGATAGCTAAAAGCTTGATCTGAGCTTGGTAACTGATGGGTAGCCATTGGAGTGACTGTAAAATATCCATGCTCTGCTGAGCTCCTGATAATAATCAAGCTGCAGTATTTTGTACCAGCAAATAGCAGGAGGGCTGGGGGTGGAGACAAGGGAGTGTGTAAGTGGTGTCAGCATAACCTCGTTTTTGGTGTTAGTTGGGTTCTATGGAACTATTTTAGAAACCAAACTTGCAAAACAAATGTAAGTTATGAAAATTTCTTTAAAACAAACCTTTCAACAATTTTTTAACCCAACTCATAGGTGCAACAAAGAACAGAAACTTGTAGTCAGTAACGTCTTTAAGTTCAGTCAAATAACTGGTTGTTACTTGGACTCTTCTGTCAGGTGGAGCTGTCGGGATTGATGCTGGGATGCTAGGCTGCCACTGGAGCCACCACTGCTGCTTGCTGCCAAAGAATCCACTGCCCTCTGAATTGCTGCCACTTGCCACTGCAGCTGCCGCAACCATCACCACAGGAGCTGCTGTGAAGAGCTGCCTTGGTGGATTCTAGTGAGCCTTGTTGCTAGAATCCACTGAAGCTCCGCTGCCCTCGTTCACAGCTCTGTGTTCTTCGCTGGCAGAGCACACAGTGAAGAGGGGTGTGGCTGATGCAACTTAAGACTCACTCTGCCAGTCCTGGGAGGAAACCTCACAGGTCCAGCACACAGCCCCACTCCCCAGGCAGCCTGCCTGGATTGCTCTGATTGGCCACATAGGGAAGTTTGAAATTCCAAAGCACAGGCTCCCAGCAGAGGCCTCTGGAAGGAAGAGAACATGGTGACCGCCATGCCCTGTATCCTGCCTCCATCCTGCAGGCCACAACCTAGCCACCCAGGTGAATCTGGGTTTTCAAGGGGGTGGGGAAATGAAGCTCTGAGGAAGCTGTTTTTATACACAACAGCAGCAAAATCACAAAGAACACAGTCCTCTCTCTAAACCATTGACCCACTGAGTTTCAGAGCATGCAACAATGGGCTTCCATATTTATGGACTCGGAGGAAAGCTTGAGGAAGTCACATGTCGTAAGCTGCAAGTGCTGGGCAGCTGTACACACATGCACACACTGTTCTTTTCAAGGGGGGAATTGGGGAAACAAGGCTCTATTTGCCTTGTTTCCCCAAGTGGTTGGGGGAAACTCATGAGAGGTGAAATATTCCTAATCTGTTTTGCAGCAACCGGCCCCAGGATAAACCCACCTGCCTATTCTTGCACTGTTCATAAAAGCACACAGAAAGGGAGAGCTAGATGTTTGTTTTTCCTTCACATAAAAGGAAGTAGAGAGAGGATGGCCCTCTTTTTCCTCTATTTTTTACTAACAAGAGTAGGAGGCTGGACAGGTTGTTGGCTGCCAGTCTCTTTTTCCAACTAACACCGTTTATCCATAGTTGAATGTAAAAGAAGAAGGAGAAACAAAGGACAAGAAACAATGGGAGAGTCCTGTTACTGTGCCAGACAATAAGAAAAATCTGACCAAATTGCTCCTTCCACATGAAACATTGAACTGGAAAGACTTGGGTGCAAGGCCATGTGTAAGTGAGCAATGCACATGCTAGCTAACTTCAAAAAGTCCCCAAAGCCGGAAGACTTTCTGGGCATGATGAAATTCCTCCTGGTGCTCCTCAGCCTATCTTAGGATGAGTTCTTTGGTCACAGTGGTGGCACTGGCACCATGGCATCTATGTGAAGGATAACAGGAGCAGAAGGCCACTGGATGGGCATGAACCAGTTCCACAGAACTGGGGCCTCCTTGGTGTGGGTCTCTTTTAATAATTGTTTTTTTCCTTCCAGTTTTCACCTTAGAAAGCTTTGACTCTTGAAAGTTTATACCCCGAAAATCTTTTTGGTCTTTAAGGTGCTACTAGACTTGAATCTTAAGAATACGGAAGTGTTTCTGGGGACCAAGATCCAGATAATTTATACTGTGGTATTCCCAATTATTATATATGAATGTGCAGGTTGGACAACAAAGAGAAAATTGATTCATTTGAAATGTGGTGCTGGGGAATAGTTTTATGGATACCATGGACAGCCCAAAAGTCAAATAAGTGGGTTACAGATCAAATCAGGCCTAAATGCTCCCTAGAAGTTGAAACAACAAAACTGAGGCTATCGGACATTGGTCAAATCATGAGAATACAACACTCACTGGAAAAGACAGTGATGCTAGGAAAGGTGGAAGGCAGTAGGAAAAGCGGAAGACCCAAAATAAGATGGCTTGACTCAACAAAGGAAACCACAGCCTTCAGTTTGCAAGATCTGAACAAGGCTGCTAATAATAGGACAATTTGGACATCATTAATTCATAGTCAACATAAGTTGGAACTGACTTGATGGCACATAATACTCAAACAAGGTAGCATCTTCTCTTCGTATTTTTAATATGATGTTTATTTTAGAGTCTGTTGTGGGCAACATACTCATCTCAGTCCAGAAATGAGCAGGCATTAAGATGATACTGCCTCCACTGAAATAAAAATGGAAGGTTTTCTGGTCAGGGGGGCTCCCTGTTTCGTAGTGGTGATTTAGTGTTCTCAGAGAAGATACTTGAAAATCAAACTTACTTTACTAAGCAGTATTTTAAGTACTTAGTGACATTAAGCAGGTGGCTGGCTGAGTTTTCATTGTTGGTGCATGTTCATTATTTGCTAGTTTGCTTAGGTGACAAATGCCTCATGGTCATCATGGAAAGGTTATTTTGAATAACTTAAAATCAGCTACTATGAGGGTCTTCCAAGTAACTCTCAATGACTTCACTGCATGAGTCCAGGAACTGCACGGGTTAAAACAATTTTCTTAATAAGCTACTAGTAGGGATGTGCATTTCGGCTTTCTGAAAGCCGAAAGAAAGCTGAAACAAAAGTGTTTCGGCTTCTTTCAGGTTAGCCGAAACGTTTCGGGCTAAGCCGAAACGTTTCGGCTAGCCGAAAGAAAAAAAGCCGAAACGTTTCGGCTTTCGGTTTTTTCAAAGGGAAAATGCCTCCGGCGTCTTCCCGGACGTCTGGGGGAGGCATTTCCCCACCGAATCAGCCCAAAATTGGTGGGAACCTTCCTCTAACCCCTCCCTACAAACCCCCCAAGTTTCAGACCGATTGGACTTTGGGGGGCCATGTTATGGCCCCCCAAAGCAGGTCCCCCTATCCTCCCATAAGAAAGCGAAGGAGCAGCATATTGTTAGCATGCTGCTGCTCATCTTCATATTTCCTATGGGGAAAAATGAAGAAGCAGGCTTCCTTTGCCAGGGGTGGCATTTTGCATGCAAAATGTCCCCTTACCCTCAGGGGCCCTTCTCCCACCCTTCCTCCCACCCCCCACCAAGGCTCAGCCTGCTCCCACTTGGGGGGGCCATTTCATGGCCTCCCCAAGTAGGTGCTCTGCTCTCATCTCTACCACTGACAGCTGAGGGAGGCTTGTCTTGCCAGGGGTGGCATTTTGCATGCAAAATGCCCCCCAGCCCTCTGGGGCCCTTCTCCCACCCTTCCTCCCACCCCCACCAAGGCTCAGACTGCTCCCACTTGGGGGGGCCATTTCATGGCCTCCCCAAGTAGGTGCTCTTTTCTCTACCACTGACAGCTGGGGGAGGCTTGTCTTGCCAGGGGTGGCATTTTGCATGCAAAATGCCCCCCAGCCCTCTGGGGCCCTTCTCTCACCCTTCCTTCCACCCCCCACCAAGGCTCAGACTGCTCCCACTTGGGGGGGCCTCTCAGGTCCTCTCAGCCCCTAAAGTCCACCCCTTACAGCCCCACACAAACCCAATTCCCCCCAGCTGCCACACACAGACCCAAATCCCCACATTAGCCCCTCACAGACCCAAATCCACCCCCACCTGCCCCACACCCATAACCCCAGGAACAGGCTGGCAAAGGCCAGCCCTCTCCCTTTGTTCCCTATGCTGGGAACTTCTAAACTCTCTTTCCCTGGGCAATTCTGCACAGCCCAGGGGTGCCGCAATGGTGGGCACACTTCTGAGTGCCAGCTGGTCCCTGTGAAAGAGCACCTGAACCACAGACACCCTCCCTCAAATTCCCCCACCACCTACAGAGATGGCTGGCCAGCCAGCCCCATTGTTCCCTATGATGGGAACCAACTGCACAACAAAGAATAAAACAAGAACAACACAAAATAAAGTTTTTAAAAAATTATTTTCTCCCTTCCAAAGTACAAGTAGGCAAAGCATTATGACACATTACACCAGCAGTCCCCCACACAGAAAAATAACACAACTCACTTAACATCAGAGAATCACAAAGCACGATTCCTGTCAAAAACACTTTATTTCTTGAACAGCTTTAGGTTACACAGCAGGGGGGAACACCAAAGGGCATGGCAGCACTATCTTACACAAAAATAACACAACTCACTTCACATCAGAGAATCACAAAAAGACAATTTCTGGCAAAAACACTTTATTTCTTGAACAGCTTTAGGTTACACAGTAGGAGGGCACAACAGGGCATGATAGCAATGTACTACAAAAAATAATACAACCCACTTCACCGTTTTTGACAGCAATTGTGTTTGTGTGATTCTCTGATGTGAAGTGAGTTGTGTTATTTTTGTGTAGTACACTGCTTTCCTGCTCTGTTGTGCCTTCCTACTGTGTAACCTAAAGCAGTTACAGAAATAAAGTGCTTTTGACAGCAATTTTTGGGGTGATTCTTTAATGTGAAGTGAGTTGTGTTATTTTTGTGTAAGATACTGCTTCCATGCCCTTTGGTGTTCCCCCCCTGCTGTGTAACCTAAAGCTGTTCAAGAAATAAAGTGTCATTATGCTTTGCCTACTTGTACTTTGCCAGCCTGTTCCTGGGGTTATGGGTGTGGGGCTGCTGGGGGTGGATTTGGGTCTGTGAGGGGCTGATGTGGGGATTTGGGTCTGTGTGTGGCAGCTGGGGGGGAATTGGGTTTGTGTGCGGCTGTAGGGGGTGGACTTTGGGGGCTGAGAGCACCTACTTGGGGAGGCCATGAAATGCCCCCCCCAAGTGGGAGCAGTCTGAGCCTTGGTGGGGGGTGGGAGGAAGGGTGGGAGAAGGGCCCCAGAGGGCTGGGGGGCATTTTGCATGCAAAATGCCACCCCTGGCAAGACAAGCCTCCCCCAGCTGTCAGTGGTAGAGATGAAAGCACCTACTTGGGGAGGCCATGAAATGGCCCCCCCAAGTGGGAGCAGTCTGAGCCTTGGTGGGGGGTGGGAGAAGGGCCCCAGAGGGTTGGGGGGCATTTTGCATGCAAAATGCCACCCCTGGCAAGACAAGCCTCCCTCAGCTGTCAGTGGTAGAGAATGAGATTAGAGCATCTACTTGGGGAGGCCATGAAATGGCCCCCCAAGTGGGAGCAGGCTGAGCCTTGGTGGGGGTGGGAGGAGGGGTGGGAGAAGGGCCCCTGAGGGTGAGGGGGCATTTTGTCCAATCGGCCTGAAACTTGGGGGGTCCAATCGGCCTGAAACTTGGGGGGTTTGTAGAGAGGGGTTAGAGGAAGGTTCCCACCAATTTTGGGCTGATTCGGTGGGGAAATGCCTCCCCCAGACGTCCGGGAAGACGCCGGAGGCATTTTCCCATTGAAAAAGCCGAAAGCCGAAAGCCAAAAGTGAGCCGAAAGCCGAAAGCCGTTTCAGCTTTCGGCTTATATGAAAGAGAATCGGGAAACCGCACAGATAAATAGCAGGCTCTCACATTTCAGGCAGAGACCGGCAAGCACATTCCAGGTAGCTTCAGCTTCTAATATCAGAATCAAACAGTACACAGGCCTTGCAGAGTACAAGCAATACACAGGACCTTGCAGAGTATGACAGGAGACATCCTGACAGCTACATGTCAAGTGTGTGCTGCTGCTGCATATTTGTACTTCCCAGTCAGCACTCAGCAGCATTCACCATGTTGGTGCATACTTGGAATTTACTGGATCGAACTAGAGCTCAATAGGTAGCAGTTCAAGGAAGCACACACTATTTACAGTCCATCTTAATGAACACAGATATTCTCAGCCTCGAAAGTTATGCAGGTGAAGTGGGCTAATCTGGAATGCTCAAGAAACAAGCCACATGGCTTCCCCACTCCCCTTCCAGCAGACAGTCAAAGAAATTACCTCTTTTGTAAAAAAAAAAATTCTTTTGGGTGGGATAGGCTTACAGCAGATGTGAAGATGGGGGAAGTCACTGGAAAGCAGTGTGAAAACACAGTTGTGGAAAACCTTCAAAATACCATTTAGGAAATAATTCAGGGTTCTTGATAAAAAGTGAACTTTTGGGAGTGTTCAAGGGTGCTATTATAATTTTTGATCTTTTAAACAGAGGGATGTTCACCCATCACTGATGCTCCTGTATTGAAAACTTAGTGCTCAGTGAAATTACCTGTTCTTCAAGGTAAATGCTTAAAAAATAAAACTGACTCATATAAATCATGCATGGAAATTCTTCCTTCTACATTTCAGTGATTCTAAAATGAAGTTCTGTATGCTTGAACTAAATTGACATGATGGGATTATTATGTGAGGTTCCAGAGGAACTGAATTGTTGTTGACAGCTCTTGTTTTCAAAAACAGAGTGCTGGCTAAGCAAAGACATTTTTTCTTTGAGATTCAAGTGGATTTATGAAATATTTATTGTGCTGTAAAGAAAAGGATATTCCCATTTATCATCAGGATGATTGATAAGACATACTGCTTCCCAATAACCTTTGTGATGAATGAACACATCTTTTATATTAAAATAAATATTTAAAACAATACTTCCACATATTAGAAAAATTCTCTCTTTTGGTGTATGTGTGTGCGTTTTTTAATCAAATATAAAAGAAGCTGGGGGGGTTCAATGTTTGTAAATCCAAGCACTGATTCTCATAGCTGTGTTTATATGCTGGTGATTACCAGTCACTGGGTCTCTGGAGCACAGGGTAGGGGTTGCGTATGGGGAAAAAATGAAAATCTCTGTGCTCAACAAAAGTTCATTTTCCCACCAAAATACACTATAAATACCTATAGTAAATGAAAGGCAACTTTGTTCAAAATCCTGTAATGAGATACTTTGGCTTGCTTGGTATCAAATAATTGCTTTCTGTTGATTTACTCTGAGGAAACACTCAGCAGTGGGTCAGTCAGCAGTGCCAATTACATCATTGCTTTGTTTCTATTTCAGCCATTGTCTAGATGCCTGTGTTGCATACACATGTTATAACTGGGATTAAAATATACAAAACTTCACTTACTAGTTTAAGAGATGCTGATGTATCTTTTTCAATCAAAAGATGCACAAGTCTTGTGATGCAAATGAAGGCAGAATAAGCCAGAACTACTGTGCATGTGGACAGAAGGTCCAGCCAGAACTCTGGCAAACCTCTAGAGGGGTTAATTACATGTTACTTGCAAAGAAAAGGAGTTTTGGGAAGAAGCCTTTTAAACAGGAGAAATAGCAGGGAAGAGGGCATTGGGTACTTAACCCTTTGGCCTCTTTTTGCAAATTACTCCTATGCTACTTTCCTCCCCACAGGAGTCAAATATGTTTTTAGTGGTGGAGGCCTCCCATCAGCAGCCCTTGATGCCTGTCAGCACTCCAATCAGTGGTGGGAGAAGAAAATTAAAAGTCAGAGTCATCTGCACTGTGACATCACTTCCCAGTTTCCCCAGAAGTGAAATCATGGCACAGACAACACCTCGTACCCCCATGTCCTCACCCCTGAAGCTCCTGCTGGTTGCCAGACCACGCCTAGTGTTTGTGAGATCACACTTTAACACCCCAAACACAATTATTTAAAATTATTCCAAACACAATTAATTTCAAGAGACATCAACAGTGTACCTCCAGTAACTCACTAAGGTATCCATAGGACACTTTCCTGGCAGTAAGTCCCACTGAATTACATGAAACTTACATTCTGAGTAGACCTGCTTAGGCCTGATCTCTAAAACTACAATCTTTTTTACATGGACTAAGCCCTTGTCTAGAAACAAAAATCCCAGCTGCCTCCAGCCCTGCCAGTGACAACTGCCACTCAGCAGAGCCATGTGGCCAGCAGCAGTTAAAATGGCGGCAGAATATGAAATGGCTGCACAGTCCAGAGATCTGCCATGGGTCGGCAGATGCCTTTACAGTGGCTGGCCAGGTACCACAGAAGGAACCAAGTACTTTGGAGCCAATCACCTCAGAACTGAGGCTCTCATGTGAAGCAGTGGCCTTGGAAGACCAAGGCTTAGAGGGAAGGGCTGCTCAGGGCTACTTAAACTTCTGCAGCCACAAGCTGAGGAGATCAGTATCAAACTAATTTTCTTCCACCCACCCACTGCCCAAGGGAAAGCAGCCAAAAGAAAAAGGTGGAGACTAGGAGTAGCCTAAATGGAGGAAGAGGCTTCAAAAGAGGACTTCACCTCCTTCCTGAGACCTCAGTGAAGAGCTCCACAGTAGACATGGGCACGAACAGCATTACAAACAGAAAAAAACCACAAACAGTCCAATCTGCTGTTCACGAGCAAGCTGTTTGGGAGGCCCCATCCTAAACGAACAGGTGGTTGTTAAAAGCCTTGTCCGTTGCCTTCGGCAGCCATTCGGCAAGCCAGACAGTCTGATGCCTGCTGCAATCAATCCCCTTGGCAACCACAGAGGGAGGGACTGAACTCTGTCTGAACTCCTTCTGGCTTTCCTTCTGGCTTTAACCCTTCAAAGTACTTCCAGCAGAGAGTCCCATTTTTGCCACTGTGAAGAGAAAATGACAACAAAGGGGGAGACCCATGCATCATGCATTTCCCAGGGTGCAGTCTCTCTGAAACTGGGGGGTTCTTTGGAGGACAGTGAGGACTATGTCCCCTCCAAATTTGGTGGGTATTGGACATTGGGAAGGACAATTTGTAACCTTTCAAAGTAGCTTTCACCACAGAGTCCTGGTTTTGCCACTGTGAACAGAAAATGACAACAAAGGGAAGGACCCATGGAACATGCCTTTTCCAGTGTGCAATCACTCTGAAACTTGGGGGGTCTTCAGAGGACAGTGAGGACTATGTCCCCTGCAAATTTGGTGGGTATTGGACATTGGGAAGATTCTCCCAGGTGCAAAAGGGATGGGAAGAATCTCCCCACCTCTCTCACACTGGGCAGGCAGCCTGGCTGTGCGACTGCTATCCCGGCCCTTTAAACTATCAGCTGGCAGTCGGCAGGGGGAATTCCCCTTCTGCCTATCAGCTGATAGTTTCAAGGGATCTTTAAAGGGCCAGGTAAGTGGGTTTGAGGAGAGGGGGGGCTAAGTGGGGGGTGGGGGAGGTTCTGTCCCCCACAAACAACTAACATGTCTGGGAACAGTTCTTGTTCGTTGATCGTGGATGTCACCAAACGTTGAACAGGGTGTTCGGGGGGGGGGTCCATTCGTGCCCATGTCTAATAATTACTAGTGTCATATTTACAAAAGTGCACAATCATGTTAGATTCCAGGCCCCATTTTCCCTATTTGTTCTCCATATTTTGAAAGATTTCCATTTCTTTAGACTGATTTTGAAGGTTTTCTTTCCTATTATAGGCCTCGGTTCTTCAGTCACCAACCCCCACACATACACAAAATATACAATACATTTTAGATATTTTATGAAAATATAATATTGATGTCAACCACAGAACAGTTTTGTCCATTTTAAACCACAGCACACTATTCAAACGTTGATGTTGACCTTCACTGAAGTAAAAAGTCAAACCCATGTTTGTAATCTCATACAATACCTGAACGAAGACCCTGTAATAGCTGCTGTTGATGTGAACCTTATCATTGTTCTGAAGCCCTCCATTCTATTTATGCTGCCAAGCTGTTCCTGATTTAAATTATTTTGTGTTAGTCTTAACTCAGCAATGATGTTCTTCATTTTAAGATAGTTTGCCCACAGCTTTTCAGGCCCTCTGTGTGGAAATTAAAAGGGGATGAAATATAGCTAGCATTCACCAGCTGCAATGCCTGTGCAATGCTTCATACTGCCTTTGCACTGTGTCTGCTGGTGTTCTCATTAATCCTAATTCATTGTCATTCCTAGCAGCAATTATATTTTTCCTTCTCTTGAAAATGTATAAATTTCTCATTCTGAGGGTTTACCATGAAAGAAAGAAATAACAAATGTAGTTGATAAAATTATCCCTGTGTTGGAGCAGGGGTAACATGCTTGTCTCAGATTCAGTCTGACAGAGAAGTCTCTGCGGGCCCACAAAGTTGCTGCCTTTCAACTGTTCAGCTGTCAATAATGAGTGCATCTAAAAATTGCTGTTGACCCTGCTGAGTACCAAGAAATCTGAAGATGTGTGTAGGAGAGAAAACCAAGTGAAAAAATTAAAAAGGGCGAGATGGAAAGGATACAAGGGGAGGGGGGCTATATTTGTCTGCTCACAAATGCACTTCTCTGAGATATAGAAACAACCTTATTAAGATAATTTTTGCAAGGTTTTGAATTACATAGAAGTCTTCTTCATCAGACCATATGGGAAAGACAAGAAGCTGTCAAAAATCACCTTCAGCACAAGACATACGGAGAGACTACAGATCAAATGTGGTCTCAATCCCTGTACCCTCCTGCTGAATGAAGATTGACACTAAATATAAACTTGAAGTGAATTTTCCTACTCTTCTCCTCAGTCCTTCCCCTCGTTCTTCATTTCTTCTCTTCCTTTAATCAATGTATCTAATTCTCAATGTGTCCCCATCTATAAATACTTACATCTAGAAAATGGGGCCATCGACAGACAAGGCAGTTCTTTCTACAAACTCAAGAAAAGTTCCAGGTTTACAGAAAAATCTGAAATGTTTTTAAAAAACTCCTTTGGGGCATTAAAATATCCACAAATAATAGAAGCAATGCCTATAGCTTTAAAAAACAAATGACCTAAGCAGCAACTACAACACTATCATCAGCCTTGGTCTTTAGGGTTCCCAGTTGCCTGCCAGTGGTGGGCAAACTCCTAGTGGTTTGCCCCATTACCTGCTGATCACCCACAATTGGTGGGAGGTTGCAAACTGAATGGGGATTGTCCACCACCAGCAGGCAACCCAGGCAAGTACACAGTGAGTGAGCTCTTGGTGGGGCACACCAACACCACTCTCTAACGTGACATCATTGCCCCAGTCCTGGGAGAGCTCCCACACTTTAAGGGAGCCAATTTTGGCCACCAGCAAGATGATGTCACTTTTGGAATTGACATCATTACATTGGCACCAGGAAAATCGTCATCTCAGTGCATATTGTGTCGTTCCCCCTCCCAACCGGCTAGTACATTATAGGAACCTGGCAACCCTATTGGATTCTGTCAGTAAAAGATGGGGGGGCAATGCCTTTTCCAGGGCTGTTTTTGTCTTTAAGGAAGGAATCATTGGGAGCCAGGCCTGGCAGCAACCACTGGATAACTTAATACCATGCAACTTGAATGACTCACACAGGACTGGCTGCTTGCTACTGTTCAACAGCAGCCACCCCATGAAAGCCAGTGTGGTGCAGTTGTTAAGAGTTTCACACTAGGATCTGGGAGACCCACATTTAATCTGTACTCTGCCATGGAAGCTTGCTGAGTTGACCTTAGCTTGGGCTGCCTCTGATTTTATTTGTAACACTGATATCCCACAAGGCTAACCCCTGTACAAGCAGAACAACGGAAGCGGGAAGCAGTTTTGTATTTCCTGGGTGGGTTTTCCCACTTCCATTGTTCTGATTTTATTTGTGGCATAGCCCTGATGTAATGGAGGGAGGAGAAGGAAAGAGAGCTGAGGAGGAGGCCTCTGAAGAAAAGGCTGTCTGGACTGAATGTTGTCCTATTATCCCTGCACTCTAGCCTCTACTTTTCATCTGGTTAAACCCCAACAACCACAGTAGCAGTAAAAGGAAGAGACACAAGCTTTTATTAACTGGATGGCAGCATCTAACTTTGTGTTCCCTGAAGGGCTTTGGTTTGTGACATTAATAAAGCACTACTTAATAGTAAACTATTTAGAAACCCCTTTCCCACAGCTATTTTGAGTGGAGAGACAACACACTGTTGGAACAGAACAACAACCAAAATTTTATTTACAGAAAATACGTTACAGAAACAGTTATAGGTTTTGTGTGGAATAAATAGAAAAATGTACAACTACCTTGCACTGCATTCCCCAGAGGTTATGTTTTTTCTGCATTGGGAGTTAACTTGTTGAACCTCAGCATAAGTTAACACAGATGCTAAGGAGAGGAATTATTGCCTTTCCCCCGATAGGGCTCTCAGTATTCATGGTTCATTTGTATATGTTTAATTACAGCTGAGCTGATAGGTTTTACTCAGGAACTAGGCCACTCTTTCAAACTCTCAGAGAACCTGGTATCAGTCCTAGAAAATGTATTTTATTTTTTTAATCTAAATTATATGCCTCTCCACCATATTTAGTTTTCAAGGCTTTTATAGCATATATATATATATATATATATATATATATATATATATATATATATATATATATATATATATATATATAACCCTATTAAAATAATATAAATACAAACATTAAAATCAGTTGTGCAATATTAAAATAGGAATAAAAACATTAAAAACCAATAATACAATAAACATTATAAACATTAAAAACCATACATCGAAAAGAACAGTGCCATCACTAAATATTACTCATGCCCTTTGTCTATAACAAATAAATCATATGGAGCCAAGCCAATACAAAAATCAGAATTAGCCTCCAAATGCCAAACAAAATATCTCTACTTTGCAGCCCCTCTGGAATTTCACCAGATTCTGGAGGGAGTGTGTCTTCTCTGTTAATGCTCTGGGGCCAGGAACTACTAACAGGCCCTGATTTGCACACAGAGATTATACTAGGAGAGGCAGTCCCATTGGTATGAGGTATGAGGATCCCAGGCTGTTAAGGGCTTTAAAGGTTAAAATCAACATCTTGAATTTGATTCAGAAGACAATTGGAAGCCAGTGCAGTTGCTTCAAAATTAAATTAATATGTGCTGACCATGGTGTGCTGATCAACAGTCTAGCAGTTCCATTCTGTATTAACTGAAGTCTTCAAAGCACGTTCAAGGGGAGCCCTATGTAGAATGAGTTACAGTAGTCTAGATGAGCAGTGACTGTAGCAAGGTCAGACCAAGACAAAAACAGGGATAACTGGCGAGCTCAGTGGAGATGGTGGAATGCCTACCTTGCCACCATGGACACTTGCTTCCCCATGGTTAGTATGGAATCCAGCCACACTCCCAAACTCCTGACAGAGTCCACCACTATAAGCTGGAGTCTATCAAGTGATGGAAGAGCAGGGTCCACTATTGTCATGGACTGAGCTAGCCATATGATTTCCATTTCTGATGGATTTAACTTCAGCCAATTATCTCTCAACCTATCAACCATGGGATCCAGACACTGGGCAAGAACTGAGGTCTCAGCCTCTCGCTGCCTATCTAGCAGGATATAGAGCTGGGTGTCATCTGCATACTGGTGGCATCCAACTCCCAAACCTCTAACGATCTATACTAAAGGTGGCATATAAATATTGAAGAGAATTGAGGAAAGAATCAATCCCTGAGGGGCTTCACAAGACGGTTCCCACTAGGCCGAGTTCTCCTCTCTAAGGGAAACTCTAAAAAAGTGTCCTTGGAGGAATGAGGAGAAACAAGCCAAAGCAGTTCCCCTCACTCTCGGTGACGCTAAGCAGTTGACCAAAACTGAGTAGTCAAGAGTGTCAAACACTATCAACAGATCTAACAAATCAGCAGCGCATGCCCACTTTTATTCAAGTGGAGTTGGAGATCATCAACTAGTGCCACCACTAGTTGACCTTCACTGAAGTAAAAAGTCAAACCCATGTTTGTAATCTCATACAATACCTGAACGAAGACCCTGTAATAGCTGCTGTTGATGTGAACCTTATCATTGTTCTGAAGCCCTCCATTCTATTTATGCTGCCAAGCTGTTCCTGATTTAAATTATTTTGTGTTAGTCTTAACTCAGCAATGATGTTCTTCATTTTAAGATAGTTTGCCCACAGCTTTTCAGGCCCTCTGTGTGGAAATTAAAAGGGGATGAAATATAGCTAGCATTCACCAGCTGCAATGCCTGTGCAATGCTTCATACTGCCTTTGCACTGTGTCTGCTGGTGTTCTCATTAATCCTAATTCATTGTCATTCCTAGCAGCAATTATATTTTTCCTTCTCTTGAAAATGTATAAATTTCTCATTCTGAGGGTTTACCATGAAAGAAAGAAATAACAAATGTAGTTGATAAAATTATCCCTGTGTTGGAGCAGGGGTAACATGCTTGTCTCAGATTCAGTCTGACAGAGAAGTCTCTGCGGGCCCACAAAGTTGCTGCCTTTCAACTGTTCAGCTGTCAATAATGAGTGCATCTAAAAATTGCTGTTGACCCTGCTGAGTACCAAGAAATCTGAAGATGTGTGTAGGAGAGAAAACCAAGTGAAAAAATTAAAAAGGGCGAGATGGAAAGGATACAAGGGGAGGGGGGCTATATTTGTCTGCTCACAAATGCACTTCTCTGAGATATAGAAACAACCTTATTAAGATAATTTTTGCAAGGTTTTGAATTACATAGAAGTCTTCTTCATCAGACCATATGGGAAAGACAAGAAGCTGTCAAAAATCACCTTCAGCACAAGACATACGGAGAGACTACAGATCAAATGTGGTCTCAATCCCTGTACCCTCCTGCTGAATGAAGATTGACACTAAATATAAACTTGAAGTGAATTTTCCTACTCTTCTCCTCAGTCCTTCCCCTCGTTCTTCATTTCTTCTCTTCCTTTAATCAATGTATCTAATTCTCAATGTGTCCCCATCTATAAATACTTACATCTAGAAAATGGGGCCATCGACAGACAAGGCAGTTCTTTCTACAAACTCAAGAAAAGTTCCAGGTTTACAGAAAAATCTGAAATGTTTTTAAAAAACTCCTTTGGGGCATTAAAATATCCACAAATAATAGAAGCAATGCCTATAGCTTTAAAAAACAAATGACCTAAGCAGCAACTACAACACTATCATCAGCCTTGGTCTTTAGGGTTCCCAGTTGCCTGCCAGTGGTGGGCAAACTCCTAGTGGTTTGCCCCATTACCTGCTGATCACCCACAATTGGTGGGAGGTTGCAAACTGAATGGGGATTGTCCACCACCAGCAGGCAACCCAGGCAAGTACACAGTGAGTGAGCTCTTGGTGGGGCACACCAACACCACTCTCTAACGTGACATCATTGCCCCAGTCCTGGGAGAGCTCCCACACTTTAAGGGAGCCAATTTTGGCCACCAGCAAGATGATGTCACTTTTGGAATTGACATCATTACATTGGCACCAGGAAAATCGTCATCTCAGTGCATATTGTGTCGTTCCCCCTCCCAACCGGCTAGTACATTATAGGAACCTGGCAACCCTATTGGATTCTGTCAGTAAAAGATGGGGGGGCAATGCCTTTTCCAGGGCTGTTTTTGTCTTTAAGGAAGGAATCATTGGGAGCCAGGCCTGGCAGCAACCACTGGATAACTTAATACCATGCAACTTGAATGACTCACACAGGACTGGCTGCTTGCTACTGTTCAACAGCAGCCACCCCATGAAAGCCAGTGTGGTGCAGTTGTTAAGAGTTTCACACTAGGATCTGGGAGACCCACATTTAATCTGTACTCTGCCATGGAAGCTTGCTGAGTTGACCTTAGCTTGGGCTGCCTCTGATTTTATTTGTAACACTGATATCCCACAAGGCTAACCCCTGTACAAGCAGAACAACGGAAGCGGGAAGCAGTTTTGTATTTCCTGGGTGGGTTTTCCCACTTCCATTGTTCTGATTTTATTTGTGGCATAGCCCTGATGTAATGGAGGGAGGAGAAGGAAAGAGAGCTGAGGAGGAGGCCTCTGAAGAAAAGGCTGTCTGGACTGAATGTTGTCCTATTATCCCTGCACTCTAGCCTCTACTTTTCATCTGGTTAAACCCCAACAACCACAGTAGCAGTAAAAGGAAGAGACACAAGCTTTTATTAACTGGATGGCAGCATCTAACTTTGTGTTCCCTGAAGGGCTTTGGTTTGTGACATTAATAAAGCACTACTTAATAGTAAACTATTTAGAAACCCCTTTCCCACAGCTATTTTGAGTGGAGAGACAACACACTGTTGGAACAGAACAACAACCAAAATTTTATTTACAGAAAATACGTTACAGAAACAGTTATAGGTTTTGTGTGGAATAAATAGAAAAATGTACAACTACCTTGCACTGCATTCCCCAGAGGTTATGTTTTTTCTGCATTGGGAGTTAACTTGTTGAACCTCAGCATAAGTTAACACAGATGCTAAGGAGAGGAATTATTGCCTTTCCCCCGATAGGGCTCTCAGTATTCATGGTTCATTTGTATATGTTTAATTACAGCTGAGCTGATAGGTTTTACTCAGGAACTAGGCCACTCTTTCAAACTCTCAGAGAACCTGGTATCAGTCCTAGAAAATGTATTTTATTTTTTTAATCTAAATTATATGCCTCTCCACCATATTTAGTTTTCAAGGCTTTTATAGCATATATATATATATATATATATATATATATATATATATATATATATATATATATATATATAACCCTATTAAAATAATATAAATACAAACATTAAAATCAGTTGTGCAATATTAAAATAGGAATAAAAACATTAAAAACCAATAATACAATAAACATTATAAACATTAAAAACCATACATCGAAAAGAACAGTGCCATCACTAAATATTACTCATGCCCTTTGTCTATAACAAATAAATCATATGGAGCCAAGCCAATACAAAAATCAGAATTAGCCTCCAAATGCCAAACAAAATATCTCTACTTTGCAGCCCCTCTGGAATTTCACCAGATTCTGGAGGGAGTGTGTCTTCTCTGTTAATGCTCTGGGGCCAGGAACTACTAACAGGCCCTGATTTGCACACAGAGATTATACTAGGAGAGGCAGTCCCATTGGTATGAGGTATGAGGATCCCAGGCTGTTAAGGGCTTTAAAGGTTAAAATCAACATCTTGAATTTGATTCAGAAGACAATTGGAAGCCAGTGCAGTTGCTTCAAAATTAAATTAATATGTGCTGACCATGGTGTGCTGATCAACAGTCTAGCAGTTCCATTCTGTATTAACTGAAGTCTTCAAAGCACGTTCAAGGGGAGCCCTATGTAGAATGAGTTACAGTAGTCTAGATGAGCAGTGACTGTAGCAAGGTCAGACCAAGACAAAAACAGGGATAACTGGCGAGCTCAGTGGAGATGGTGGAATGCCTACCTTGCCACCATGGACACTTGCTTCCCCATGGTTAGTATGGAATCCAGCCACACTCCCAAACTCCTGACAGAGTCCACCACTATAAGCTGGAGTCTATCAAGTGATGGAAGAGCAGGGTCCACTATTGTCATGGACTGAGCTAGCCATATGATTTCCATTTCTGATGGATTTAACTTCAGCCAATTATCTCTCAACCTATCAACCATGGGATCCAGACACTGGGCAAGAACTGAGGTCTCAGCCTCTCGCTGCCTATCTAGCAGGATATAGAGCTGGGTGTCATCTGCATACTGGTGGCATCCAACTCCCAAACCTCTAACGATCTATACTAAAGGTGGCATATAAATATTGAAGAGAATTGAGGAAAGAATCAATCCCTGAGGGGCTTCACAAGACGGTTCCCACTAGGCCGAGTTCTCCTCTCTAAGGGAAACTCTAAAAAAGTGTCCTTGGAGGAATGAGGAGAAACAAGCCAAAGCAGTTCCCCTCACTCTCGGTGACGCTAAGCAGTTGACCAAAACTGAGTAGTCAAGAGTGTCAAACACTATCAACAGATCTAACAAATCAGCAGCGCATGCCCACTTTTATTCAAGTGGAGTTGGAGATCATCAACTAGTGCCACCAGAGCTATCTCAGTGCCAAATCCAGACCTGAAGCCAGATTGGAATGGGTCCAAAGCAGACACTTCCATCAAAAAATCCTGGAGCTGCTCCACCACCTACTCAGTGACCTTGCCCAGAAATGGCAAATTTGACACTGGGCAGTAATTTGCTAGCTCGTTCTTATCCAAGGAGGCTTTCTTCAAAAATAGTCTTATTATCACCTCATTGAGTGAACTAGGGAACTGATGCTGTGTGTGAGAGATTAATAATCTCCCACAAGGAACTTATCTCCACATCCTGGAAAGATTTTAGCAACCAGGAGAGGCAGGGATCTAATGAGCAGGTGATAGACATTACAGCATCCAAGATCCTATCAACGTCTTGAAGGGTAAGTGGGCTGAAAGAGTCTAAAAAAGAACCCAACAGAGTGCAAAAAGCCTCTGGTATACTACTGTTTCTAATTTTGGCTGCCAGATCCAGGCAGTTTAGAGATTTTGTCCACAAATAAAGTTGCAAATAAATCACAGCTAGGAGCCAAATTATTCTTTAGGAGTAGGTAGTTGCCGAATCAATCTAACAATTGTGCTGGAAGTGAACTTGAGAATATAGAGAAGCAAGATTTCTTCGCCACCTTCATTTTCACCTCATAGACCTTCAAATGGGCTCTATAGAATGTTCTCATAGTTTCACCATAGGTCTGATGCCAGTCTCATTCTAGCCATCTAAGTCTCCTCTTAAACTCTCTTAGTTCCTCATTAAACCAAAGAGCTAAAGAGAGACAAGGGTGAAGATGGGCATAGGGAACAATCCAATCAATGGCCCCCTGAAGAGACCCTGTTCCGGAACTCAGTGAGCTCATTGAGGGAATCGTCACTAAGCCCAGGAAAATCCAACAGAGCATTTTGGAACCCATTCAGATCCATACATCTCTGCAGGTCAGCAAAAATATGGTCACTGCCCTTGCAGAGGAGAGTAGGGATCTTCAAACCAGCCTTTAAAAGGAATTGATCTGACCACAATTTTAGATTAGCCCTTTACAGGGTGCTTGTTTAATTCAAAACAAGGTTCCTGCTTGGACCTACCCCAAATCCTAACTAAAAATCACCCCCCCACAAAAGCCTAAGCTTATGCTGTTAACCACAGACACAGTCTCCTTGTTCAAAGGAAAATGTAACTATGCTCCCCTTTTTAACTTGAAGTGGCTCACTCCCCCTCTGATCCAAAAAAGTTCCAGGGGCTCTGATTGGCTGACCAGTCTCTGGGGCTTGTTTGGGGCAGAATCCTCAGGAATCAGAGCCCTAGAGACAGGAGATAGGAGGAGCTTTGGTGCTGATTGCTACAGTTACCTCACAGAGTTGTTGTGAAGATAAAATGGAGAAGGTGAGAATGATGTAAACTGCTTTGGGTTCCTATTGTAGGAAAAGGCAGGGTATGAATGAAGTAAATAAATAATAAATATAGCTGAAGATGGGGGGGCAAATTAAAAAATAAGTTAGTGGTGGGTGAGAAGAAGAGAAGGAAGCAGGGAAAGGTGGGTGTTGCCAGGAGGAGGGAAAGAGAAAGTGATATGGGGAAGGGGCTACAGGGGGCAATGGGGTGTTCCTAACAAGTCTTTGCAAGTCCCACACTACACAACTGCACCTGGCTCAGTTACCAGCACTGTAATGGGACCTGGCCCAGCCCAGTTTTCCCAGGAAGAGGCTACTTGGGAGAGGGACAGTGGAAGACAGAGCAGATAAAGGTCAGGATGGCTGATGGGTGGGAAGGAGAGAAGGAAGCAGAAAAGGGGGAGAAACTATGAGGGCTTTCAGGGAAGGGAAAAAGTAAATAATGGGGGACAGGAAAATGAGATGCAGGTCATCCACTAATTTTTTTCTAATTTTCTTCTTCTCTTTCCTTTCCTGTAATTGGCCAATTCTCACCCAGGGCTTTCTTTCAGCTGGAACGCGGTGGAACAGAGTTCCGGAACCTCTTGAAAATGGTCACATGTCTGGTGGCCCCGCCCCCTGATCTCCAGACAGAGGGGAGTTTAGATTGCCCTCCGCAGTGGCAAATTTTCTCCAAGGGCAACCCACTGAGTTCCACCACCTTTTTCCCAGAAAAAAAGCCCTGCTCTTGTTACTGGAACTGCTCTTTTTGAATGGGGAATTAGCTTAGCAGTCTGGAACTAAAATTAGTGCGGGTCTTAACCATCTATACCAAGGTCCCTTCTCCAGACGCTCACGTAATAAAGAGGCAGACTAAATCACAATACAACGTGTCTTTACTAGTAATGTGGCGTATGCCTGAACTTGCACACACATACAATGTTACATACAAGAACTAGGAAACATAGAGGTAGGAAAATAGAGACGGTTGCATTAGCAGGTACCCCACAATGAAGTTGGGTATACTTACAATCCTGAGGCGGAGCAGAGAAGTAGCAGCGAAGTGGTCTAATGCCTGCATTAGATCCAAAATAGAATGACAGCAAGGAGTCTGGATAGGAATGGCACGCACACCATGTGGCCTGGGAGACCAGCTTAAATACCTCAAAACGTACCCTGGAGCTGGTGCTGTACCTTGTGGTTCTCACGGGTTAAGACAAAGGTCTTAATGGCTTTCTGAATGCCTTAGATTGGCCACTTTAGGATTCTGATTGTATCATAGTGACACCTTAGGAAGAGGGGACAAAGGAGGTAGGGGGAGATCCGGGCGTGTTGAATGGATGTTCCAGCGGACAGGGCTTGTCCCAACGTCATCAGCTCTGGAATGCGAGGCTGCTTTGAGATGCATTCTCTAAGTGCTTGGGATGGTCTGCACTTAGCTTCTTCTCCAGGGCGGCTATTAAGATATGCAGAGCAGGGTGAGGCTTGCTGCTGCGGACATGGTCTGCTTGCTTCTCTGGAATGGCTTCTCTCAGCAGGCTGCTTCTCTGGGTCTTCTGGCTGCCTGGGAACATGGCTGCCGGCTGGGCATGGCTGGGGCTTGCTAGCAGGCTGCCCGGTAGCGAGGGCAAGCTGGGTGACCGGCCCACAGGAGTCTCCAGGTGGGAACTGGCCAGGGGGTGCCTGGTCAGGCTCGCTGGAGGTCTCCCTGGCTGGCACCTGGCTGCTAACAGTGCGGCTTGGGCCCGGGTGAGGCAGGCTTCCATGGAGGCAGGGAAACAGCGCGTATAACACAGTCCATAGCAGGGAACAAGCACAGCCCGTGGTAGATGGCAAGGCAGGCATGAGGCACATATGTAGTAAAGTCCAAACACACATAGGGAGGTCCAGGTACCGGCTTGGGCAAGGCTGCCCAGAGAGAGAGTCCTTAGTGCAGTTGTCCAGACATGGATTCAGGAAACTGGTACAGCCTATTGCAGCAGCAGGGTAATTAACAAAGAAGCAGGAAACTGACACATGTATTAAAGTGCACACGTGCAGGGCAGTCTCTGGTGTAGCATTAAATCAGCAACGCAGGAAACTCAAACACAGTTCATGGCAGGCCTTGAAGCAGGAGAGGGGGCCTACTTGGCAACACTCTCACCTATATACAAAGGAACAGAGATTCCTCCTAAAGTCAATAGATGCAATCCAAACAATTCCCAAGTACCATATTTTAGTACAGATAAATATTTAAACTTGATTGACTGCAGTGACTTTTGACATCAACTTTTCTTAAGACTGTATTTTATATTCAGGAATTGATATCAGAGTTTAAATATTCATGTACAGAGAATACAAAGTAATTGTGTCAAAATGTAACTTCCTGGTGAGCTCCAAATATCCTTACTTGTTGAATTTGGGTTGGATCCTGTCAGTGATAAGAAGGCAAATCTTTGCCACGTTCCCTTCCTCCCACAAGCAGACCATTTCAACACTTGGACACCCGATTCCAGGGGCTGTGAGACCCACATGTAACCAATATCTGCCATATCTCTTCTTCTGAGGATGATTTTTCAACATTTTTTCTTCCTATATTGTCTTATGAAGAACACCTGTGTAATTCATGCAGGTGAGGGAGCTGAAGTATGGAGTGAGAGAGAGAGAGAGAGAGAGAAATCTGTTTTCCGTACAACCTCAACAGACTAACTCACAGGAGGGAAAGCAGCAAAATTCTGCACCTTCAATTCATGGTAGTTAAAACACTATTGATTTTGGTCATTATAAATTTGATCAAAGTAAACATGTCCCAGAGCTGCCTCTGTTATTCAGCTCCCATAATTGTAGACTGAATTTTACAATATTTGGTAAATGTTTATTTTATTGTAACTGAAGTATTCTGTAAATAGGTTTTTCTGTGATTATACAGGATAAGCAATTATAACAAAATTTAACAGACACATTAATTATTGTCAGTTATTGTTTTCCAAAATACTGAAGTGAATACAAAGTCAAGAGACAAGAAAGTATTACAAGAGAAGTCTATGTGGTGGTGCCAATTTTCTGCATTTATAGCATGAAAGCATTCTTCAATGACAATAAAAATGCAAGCAGCATGAAAAAAAATCTCCTTGTGAAACAACCTCAGAAGTGAAAAATAGCCGCTGCCAATCATGTAAAGATAACTTCTTCCATCATTCACTTACTTTTCTCAGGTCACTGGGAAAAATGTGGTTCATAACCATGAAGATTCTAAATTATGAACATGTGGAAGCATTTAAAATAGCTGACATGCTCTAAAATCTAAATATGGACAGCATTTTTGTAAAAGTTGGGAATGTGTTTTCCCCTAGGACTACAGGTGCTGATCTAGCTTCTAAATATGACAGTGATGAGTTAGATTGTCACAGCAGCCAAAGATGAAAAACTGTGATACATTGAACAGGAACCTTCTACATGTATATTCATTGGCATTAGAGACTCATTTTGTAGCCATGTCTTTCTGAAACATCAGATTATAAAGCTGGGTCTTTCTGAGATGTCAGGCTATAAAAAATAAACATGGTATATGTTTCATGAGATGGGCTTTGGGTCTCATCTAAAGTTTGATCAAGATAGCACAAAATGGAGATGTATTAAATACCCTGAACATTTTCATACATTTTTTCTGCTTCTCTCCAAATTCCTGCTTTGCCTGAGCAGAACCCTCCAAATATATCTTGAATTGTGGTTTCAGTGAAATGTAACATTGAAAAAATTCAAAAGCTTGAGTAGATCATGGAGACCTGACATTTTATGAATAGCAACCATTTCAAAATCCAGTACTTCAAACCACTGAACATTATTTCCATGTGTTAAATGACATAAGAAGAAATACCTCATTCTTTCTACCTGTTTTACAAGACCTGCTTGATATCTGAAATAATTCGTGCAACTGTCCCTTAAAAAACATATTAATATATTGAGACTGAACATTATCTCAATATCAGTTCCTGTCACAAAATTAAAGCTAAAGCAGACAAAGTGCTACTTGAGATGAAAATAGATCTAAAAACCGCATGGCCAATGAGTTACCCTGGAGGGCCAACAAACGGCAAGTGCACAAGGCCATCCCCTAATGTTGCTTCTTAGCTCTGGTATTCAGAAGTTTGCTGTCTCTGAAGGTTTAGACTTTATGGCTGGTAGCCATTGATGGACCTATCTTCCATAAATCCATCTAAAGCTAAATAAGAACATAAGATGACCAAAGCCTCACCCAGCTCTCATTCATGAAGACAGGGCAGCAACTCTAATTCTAGTAAATATATGTGTAGCTGGTCCTGTTTAATGTGTAATTCAGCAGGTGCAGGTTTTCCCAGCTGAGATGCAGTGAAAAGGAACAGTTTGCTAATTGAATTTCTATCTGTTGTGCCATGTGAAAGCCTATCAAGAAAAAGTTGCAATCCTCAGTTGAAGAAAACTAACAACTTCTCAAAATAGATTAATCCCTTTTCAGAAGAACATTATTGAAGATCCAAAAAGATGGTACTTCCTTCCTTGAAATGGCAAAAAACATCCAGTGATACAGTCAGGGTAGGATTTAGCAATGGAAATATAAGGCCCCCACTTATGGGTTGGCAGGAGGGGGGGGCAAAAGTAGGCTGTAAATTCACATTTGAAGTTATACGCTACCACTTAAATGGGAGATACTCATAAAACTGTTAAATCTAGAGTTGAAAAATTACCTCACTGCCTCATTAAATACATTGTATTTATAACTGAATATCCAAAACCAAGCCCTTTGTTAAGACCAAGCAAAATAATAACATAGTCTTCTCCTGAACTCTTTATCAGGCTGGATGTTAAAAGACAAGTGTCCAGGAATGCCAATAACTGGCACCCCAGACTCAGCATCGGCCCCTCCAATAAGAGATAGTGTTGCCCCCCCCCCCAGCTCCCAGAGGGGTGAAACTCAGCAGCAGTTTCAGCAGCCGCAAGGTGTAGCTGACGTCAACAGCCCTACAAGGCTGGTTCTCGCCTCGGCAGCTCCAGGTCAAAGACTGGTTGAATTACTCCCCCACAGCAGAAACAAGCCATATATACCCAACCAGGCCACACTGCCCTCTCACTGCATGGAGCCACAGCTTCCCCACATCCAAGTGAATGGCCTCCATGCTACCCAGGCACCCAGTGTGTCTGCCACCGGGGCACACAGCCCCTCCTCAGCCCAGGTGGGCAGTTCCAAAGTGGATTGGGCATTCCACCCCAGTGTGGCCCAAGCATAGCACTGCACCTCTACCCAACCAGGCATCTCTCAGACTCTTCCTGCCCCCCAGTTCCCTCATGGCCATACCATGGCCAGCCCCAATGACGGGCGAACAAAGACAATGACACCAGGAGGCCTCGCCTGGGAAACAAGAGGCCATCTTCCTCTTCCCCCAGGAGAATGCTGTTCCCACCCACTGAGGCAAGGTGTAGCCTGCCTCCTATATCAACAGTGGGGGGGGGGGCAGGCCAAAGAGTGAAAGGCCACAACCAAAGCCCAGCTCCAGACCAGCTGTCCTCCAGCTGTGGGATTGATCCAGGTCCTGGGGATGGGAATTGGGAAGTGGGGCTTGGGATGAGGGGTGAAAATAAAAGGAGGGCTCTGGAAGCAGGCCAGGGAGAAGAAAAGGGGAGAGAGCCCATGGAGGGAGGGAGAGAGATAGCATGCAGACATGCAGGCAAGCAAACACCTGAGGCTAATACCCCAGGGAGTAAGTGGTGATGGAGGTGAAGCTAACTTTCCAAACCCCAGTCTCCCACATCTGAGACCTGTGAAGAGCCCTCGGGGATGCAGGAAGCAGCATGGCGGATGGCCAGAAGCCAGCTCCCACCCATCCAGAGGGCTTAAAGAGAGGGAGGGTAGAAGGCCTCTGTCTGCATCCTGGATAGAATGCTCTGCTGATTCTAATGTGGATAGAATCTGGCCTTTGATGAAGAAAGATCCAAAAAAAAGGATAGTATCCAACTGAATATATAAAAAACAAAGCTTATTAAATGTCCCTTTAAAACTGTATGAAACAGAAAGAGATAAAACACGTAAAAGACTGAGATCAAAGGAAAAAATTGTATTCCTTGTAGTAAATATTCTGGCTATACATGTCTTGATACGCACTGGACAGTGCCTTATTAGTCCTGCAAGCATACATAAAAATGTTTGACTTTCCTACAGCTCCCAATAATAAAGCCATCAGAGTAACAGTGAGAAGGAGACAGGCACCCCTCGACTCTTCCTGAATCCAAATCCGTCCAGCTCCAAGGAACATTTGGATTGAATATTCATTTCATTTGTACTGGTTTTATATTCCTTTGTACCATTCTGAGAGCTAACTTTAGCTTTAGAGTAGGATAAAACAATAATAAATAAGGAAGGACAAATAATCATATTTCACATACAAAGTTCTTCAGGGCTTTGGTCCGGCATACCTACGGGACCATTTCCCTCCCTATGTTCCTCTGAACAGGGTCTTCTGCAGGTGCCAGGCTGCACACAGGTGAAGTCAGCAGCAGCCCGTACACGAGCTTTCTCTGTGGTGGCCCCTATCCTGTGAAATGACCTGCCTGAGGAAGTCAGAAGAGCCTCCACTCTCCTGGCTTTTCATAAACAATGCAAAACCAAAATATTCAAAAAGGCTTTTTACTCAAATAGGAGGGCTGTATTGTAGGGAAGGGGTCTCATATGCTTCGCTAATGAGTTAGGGACCATAGACTTCATCACTATATTGCCTTACATATTATCTGCTGTTTTAAATATGTATTCCTATGTACCACCAATGCTCCATGCTGTTTAATGTTAGTCCTAGAACTGATTATGTTCTGTTTCACTATTTTTTCTACTCTGTATTTGATTCTTGCTAATACTATGTCTTTTAAACTTGTATCTATTTACCCTATGGTATTGTTTATGAAATGTCCTTGATACTGTATTGAAACGTACTTGCTACTGATTGTACAAATCTCATACTGTGTATTCCGCCTTAAGTCTCAGTGAGAAAGGCGGACTATAAATAAATAAATTAATTAATTAAATAAATAATGGGGACCTTATCATATCCAGGAACATCTAACCTTACCTCCTCTCCTAGAACATAATTTCTTCAGGAAGCTAAACATGCATCTGTAAAATAATTGAAATCTTAGGGGCTGTGCTTAAGATCATAGATGTACACTGGACTCCTATTTTGCTACCAGAGTATTGTGAAAAAAGAAACAATCCTCTCATTAGCAGTGCATGAATCTCTTTACCACAAGGAATATATACTAGTTTCTTTTTGCCTGAGACCCAGAAGAATACAAGTAACTTGCTGATCTGATCTGAATTTCTAAATAAAATATAAAGCTTCTCTCTTAAATTATGTATAGTGCACATTAGTGAATGTATGACAGATTCAAGGATCTATGAAATATTTTTAAAAGATATCTGCATTTAGTTTTTTAGTACAAGAAATTTTGTTTTCTAGCAGCTACTGTGTAACATATTAATCAGTCTTTCTGATTTCTTCTGTAATTGTAGAAATTGTTGGCAATACAATGTCTTCTGTACAGAGAAGGCAGAAGACACAGAATACCTGCAAGGGGTAGTGGGTCTGACAGTTAGATAGATGGCAGAGTGGGATCCTTCTTTCCTCCTCTCTTCTCTCCTTCTTGCACAGTTCCAGATTGGTATTCTTAGGCTGCTTCCTGCTTCCTGCCTCTTCCCGGAAGTCCCTCCTCTCTTTATAGTGAGGTAGTTAGTATCTATTCTGCTTCTCTCCTTTCTGTCAAAGTTGTAGCTCCTGAATAAACTCTCTTCATTCGCTCCTTAATCAGACTCAAGATCATTCCTAAGATATACCAGAGCCTACAGAAATAGTCCTCAAAATGATTGTTAAAGATTAATTTCAAACTGAACAAATCAGAAATGTGTATCTCTTGGTGTGACCCAGTTTCCAGAGAGAAGTAAAACATTGAAATCTACTGCCATTCTCCAGCCTTGTCTCTAAGGCTCTTGCTACAATCTTTTAAAAACAAACCATCTGTTTTCTTACTGAAATTGTATGTCTTTTTCCTACTTCAGGTGTTCCCAGATAACATATGCTCTAAGTCATTTCAGTCTAGTTTCAATTCGGGCTATAGGATGAAGATGGCTCTGGTGGCTTTAGTTGATGCTCTCTATTTGAGTGTAGACAAGGGCTGTTCCTCCTTGCTGTTCTTTAACAGCATATGTCATATTTTTGAAGCATTTGAAAGAAGTAAGGGTTATTGATGTCCTTTGGATAGGTTTACATCATCCTTATGGGCAAGACTAAAAGGGTGCTGTTGGAGATGAGTTGTCAATAGTGTGAGATTTGTCTGGGGGGTTTCATAAGGCTCAGTCTTATCCCCCATGCTGGTGGCCAGGACTGCCTTTCACCAGCTTCAGTTGGTGAGCTAGCTGCAGCCTTTCCTGAGCAAAAGGAAGACTTTACCATCGTGGTGCATGTCCTGGTAACATATAGACTGGATTACTGCTGTGTGCTCTACTTGGGGCTGTTCCCTTAAGAAAATACTGGTGCAGAATGCCATGGCCAGAATTCCAGCACAAGTGGCTCATTGGAACATATCACTCAGGGCTAAGCTACAAGTGACGAATGACACTTGAACGGCAAGTGGAGCGAGTGGAGGGCAAGTGAACAGGGAGGAATACACTTGCCATTGAAGTGTCATTCGTCACTTGTAGTTTGGCCCTCAGTTGTTCTACCTATACTTGTTCACAATTTGCCCAATTCACGGTGTTGGTATTGACATTTAAAGCTCTATGAGGCTTGGGGCCAGTGTACTTTAATGACTAGAGGTGGGCACGGACCAGGAAAAAACCACAGACTGTCAGCCTGAGGTCCGTCATGTTTCACGGACCATAGACCAAGAACTTTTCACAGACGGGCCCCGGTTCACTGACCAGTTCATCAATCTGTGGTTCATCATTTCCGGGGGCCCTAGGATTGCCCCCTTCATACTGAGAGATGCGAAACTCACAATGAGTCTTCAGCAGACTCTCCTCCAGCCACCCTCCAAGTTTGGCCAAGATTGCATTTTGGAGGGCTGAGTTATAGACCCCCAAAGCGGCCACCCCAGGAAACTTCCAGTAGATAGAATAGGAGCCGCAAATGCCGATTGACTTGCATTGGCTTGCAGCCAGGGCTCATTTTGAGGGGGAACACACTGGAACGCAGTTCTGGTAGTTCTCCAAAGTGGTCACATGTCAGGTGGCCCCACCCACCTGATTTTCAGACATTTTGGGCCCATTGCGGCCTGAATTGGGACCAAAACAGCCAGGATAGGTGATGTCAGGGGGTGTGGCATATGCAAACCAGTTATGCCAATGACACACTTCCGATGATGTCAAGGGGTGTGGCATATGTCCGTGAAAAATGTGCGTCCTACAACCTGCTGGTTCGCAAATGCCAAACCAGGCCGGTCCATGTCAAATTTTGGTTTGTTTTTGGGTCCATGCCCACCTCTATTAATGACTATCCCTTCCTGTATGAATCTACCAAAACCCTATGGTAATCTTTGGAGGCCCTGTTTTGGGAGCTCTGTCACCTGACTAGACAAGTGGCGATCCAAGAGAGCCTCCATCCCTTCTATTATTGTTTTCTATGAGTAGGTAAAGAGTTGTCTATTTTGTCTAGCATTCCCTCATTGATTTTCATTGGCTCTTCCTCCTATCTATGTGTTTGTATTTTCTTTTAATTATTTTTATTGTAGTGTGTGTGTGTGTGTGTATTGTGCTTAATCTTGTTTTAATATGCTGCCTTCCTAAATTGGGTGGCAATGTTGGGTGGCTTAGAAATGTTTTAAATAAATAATACAATAAAATTTTAATCTATGTATGATCCTGAACTACTGCCTGTTAGCTTTGGGATGTTGGGGCACATGTAATGTCACCAATATCACTGACATCACTATGTCACTTCTGAGCTGTACCTAGAAGTTACAATGATCACTATAGATCGCTGCAACTCTATGGTAAAACTCTATGAATTTCTAGAGTTTCAGGTGATTCCTAGAGCTACCATTGTCACTTACAGGTTTTACACGGACGTGATGTGCCTACAACTAGGCCAGTGCCTTTTTTTCTTATTTCTTTTTTCCTGCCACTGCTCAGAGCAGCAGCAGGCAACAGATAAATCCCATCAGTTTACCAACCATAAGCAGACAAATGGTAAGCCTATCTATGACGGCTCTTGCCTTGTGGGATGGCCTGCCTGAGGAAATCAGGAAGGCTACCAAATTCTATCATTCCATAGAATGTCCAAAACAGAAATGTTTAGGAGGGCATTTATATAAAAGGATTAACACTGTAGTAGAATGGAATAGTCCAGGAGAATGATTTTATAAGGGAATGGGACTGTAGTTTATTGCAGTGTTTATCTTGCTTTTATTGCGCTGTCTTCTACAGCAACGCATTTTCTGCATTGTTTATAGTATGTCGTGTCTTAAACTTTTTTTTGTTTGCATTGTTTTCTTCTTCTGTATTCCTAGTCCTATTGTGCTGTCTATTGGATGTCTTATGCTTCTGTAGGCAAATAGATTTTTCTAACAAAACATACCGCAAGGATAAAACATTGTCCTCCTGTAGCTAAAGAAGCTTTAAACTGAGTTTTCCAAATATTTTGTCCCAGGACTTTTTAATTGTGCTTTATCCTTTAAGTCTGCAATAGCAGCATTCAGTCATTTTCTTAAGATTCTTTGCTTCTTCCTCATTCCTCCCTATTTCACTGTTTCAAATTTTTGTAAGGAAATACAGGGCCTGCCCAGAATTGGGGCTAGTTTGCTGTCTGCCACTACTGCCAGTTATATGGTTTGGACCAGGTTCAAAAATGTACTAGAGAAAGATCTAATTTCTACACCTCATCCCTCCCTCCACCACACATCAAATACAATGTATGACATAAGCTTCCATTTGGAGGATGGGCTATTTTCAGGATTCTTCCACACCAAAGAGAGAGAGAAAGAGAGGAGGTCAGGACAGTGTTAATCAAGTTTACTCATATACATCACCAGCCATTATATGGGCCCATCTTCTTAAATTAGGCCATCAGTTGAATCCAGGTGACCCCTGGGAGCTTCAGGGAGTAGGAGGGGAGACAGGAAACTGACATCAAGAAACACTGCAATATCACTTCCAGGTACCTGCCCAGAAGTGATGTCACAGCTTTGGACAACATTCTAGGAATTTCTCAAATGGCTTTTACCATAGAGATCTGGGAAATTCCTAGAGTGTTGCCTGATGCCATGACTTCACTTCAGGATACTTGCTTGTAAATGAACTGATGTCATGGTATTGCCTAATGCAATTCCTCTCCCTTTTGTTCCTGCTGCTCCACTGAGCAGCAGCAGAGCCCAGGGGGCAGGAGTAGGAGTTTGCCTGCAAACATACAAGCAAAAATTACTGGTAATCCCTGACCTGAGCCCAAGCTAGCCCAGTCTCTTTAGATCTTGGAACCTAAACAGGGTTGACTTTAGTTAGTAATTCGATGGGAAATCACCAAAGAAGACCAGGACGACTATGCATAGGCTGGCAATGGCAAGCCACCTCTGTTAGTCTCTTGTCTTAAAACCCTCATCAGGAACTGACATAAGTCAGCTACAACAGCACTTTCCATCACTAAATATTCAGCAGTAATCAACCTCCATCTTAACTTCAAAGAGAAAATGGAATACTGTAATCAAGGTAGGATTGGAGTTCTCACCAAATGGTGACTGATCTCCAGGCTACAGAGATCAGTTCCCCTGGAAGAAATGGCAGTTTTGGAAGACAGAGTCTATGAAATTAAATCCCTGCTGAACACCCTCCCTTCCCCAATCTCTGCCCTTCCCAGAACCGATCTCCAAATCTCCAGGAATTTCCCATCCCATTCCCATTGGCAATGCTAAACTTTTTCTTTTGGAAGTCATGAATCTGACAAGCAAAAGCTCTTTTATTATAGAATCCAAACATTCTAGTAGTATAATGGAAATGAATGGTCACTGTTTGGTGCTAAGTAAAGAAACATTCTACAGCAGCTTGAAAGTCAGGAAGTGTATTTTTGAGGGAGAAATTGTATGTGTGTGTTTTTGTTTAAACTGGACTGACCGATTATATGAAAGGAATTAAGCACTTCTGTAAAGAACAAAGGGTTAGATTGGTGGTCTGGGAGAGTGAAGATGCAGCTGGTGAATTTCAATAATCAGTTAAAGATAGGAAACAAAGGGTTGGATTAACTGCGCTATTTTCACCCCAGGGAGGAGAGAGAGTACAGAGCCTTGAGGATATGGACTTATATTTACTGTGATAGTTAATAATCTAGAAAATGTGGGCAATTGTGAAGTGATGAGACCTGCAGATGTTATTAAATTATTCAAGTCAATTTAGATCAAAGCTAGCTACTGAGAGCTTCAGAAGCATGTTACTGAATTAGGTGACTGAGCAATAAATTGGCAGAAACAATTGTGTGTTGGTTAACTGCAAAGCAACATGAGAAAGGACAGACCCATTACAAAGAGTATCTGAAAATTCTAGTAATTCAAGTAATTTGTTACTGTTGAGAATGGTTTCATGGCATTTTCTGTATGAATAGAAATTGCATACTGAATTCTGTCTACAATTTTTCATAAAATGAATTAATGTATGTGACCACCTTATACCACCAAACACCATCATAAACCTTCCTTCAAAGATCTGGGGGGTTCCCAGGCAATAAATAGCAGTCACAATCCACCACCTGTCTAACCTCTAATTTTCAGGGAGAGAGCCCTGACCCAAATCCACACAGGGTCTCCTCTCTCCTCTTCCAGAGGCTCCACCAGACAGGCAGCCAGTTCCCTATATTTACTTTCCCTAACCTGGCTACTGCCCAAAGCTATTGGGTAAAGGGAACTTAGAGTTTGCTTTCCCATATGTACACTGACATTTAGATTAAACTTGGCCCATTTGTCGTGACCAGAGTGTTTGAGAGGTTGTGTGTGCATTTTAATTTCCCTCAGACAACAACTCCAAGCCAGCCAGGATTAAAACAGAAACAAAAAAGGACTTTTATTTACAAAATAGAACATAGGAGTGAATATTTTCAAAACTCATAGACATTGTGGCTAAACGGAATGATTACTATGTAACAGGACAGATTAACAGTCAGCTATCTATCAGATTAACAGTCAGCTATTATACCCTTCTCTCTCTCTAACTCCCTTTCCAACAGATTCCAACTGTCACTAGCTCAGCACTCCATCCATTCTCATTGGCTGTTTCTCAGGAGAAGTGGAGCTGGAGCCAGTCCTGTCCATCACAATATACTATAGTCATTATGGCCTACTATGGTTAACTATTAATTATGGCAGAACTTTTCCTACTCATGAAAATGTTTCATGTTTCTTTAACAAGACTTTCTGTTATTCATATGAAAATAAAATCTTAGAAAATAAAATCTTTTCCCAACAGGATACAAACACCAAGAAAACAATTAAATGTGGTTTGTTTGTTTGTTTGCTTAGAACATTTTCATTCCACCTTATCTCCTTCAGATTCAAGGCACCAAACATTACAGCAACAAGACTGCAAAGACACCAATTATAATAGTCCAATTAACAAAACTAAAAAAATGGATCAAAATACAGAATGTACAAATTTAAAAGCACCCAAGATTTAAAACATGCAAGAATTAAGAACACACAAGAGTAAAACAAGCACAGCCAAATCTGCTGAGCAGTTTACCTGCCACCAAAGTATGGCTTGCTGGACTTTTGACCCTACTTTTGGTAATTGCTCCAATTACTTAAGGAGAATTTGTCTGGTTGAAGGAGGCTAAAAATTAGAGTTGCCAGCTCTACTTGGCACCCTGGTGGGAGAAATCAGGGGATGAGGAGAAGGGATTCAGTGTCATGCCAACATGCAACATAATTTCTGGTACAAGGCCAGACATTGTGCCAAGTTAAAATAAGCAGTTGCCAAGAGAAGTATGTCAGTTTCTGATACTTCAGAAACTGCTGTTGAAAGCAACTAGATTATACAGGACTAGCTCCCAGACATAAGAAGCCCCCCTCTAAAACAGTTTCCATGCATACTCAGGCTTTAAAGGGGTGCCTTTCTTCAAACCCTAGTCCCAAAGTTCTCATTTGAAGTTGCCACAATCAGGGGTGTGCACGGGGGTAAAAATTTTCTTTCCCCAAAATGATCCATAAAACCCCAAAAGCCGAAGCAGCAAGCCACTTCAGCTTCAGGAAATTAAATCGCTTCAGTATGCTCCGTAAATATTCAGAGCATACCAAAGTGGGGGCGGGGAAGCTGTTTCCTAGTATGCTGGCCCCGATTAGGAACCCCCGAATCTTTACAAATCGGGTCCGATTCGAGCACTTATCCCAAATCTTATACCCAAAGTGCACACCCCTACCCACAATGTAGAGCTGATTTCTGAGAAAGCAAATAGTCCCCAAGATACAAATGAACACCTCCAAGTATGGCAAATATAAGAACAGACTCATGCCTAATAAGCAGAGCTCTGACTTGCAAATTGTTTTGGAATACTGAAAGAAATTATGAGTATGGAGACCTTTGTTTCCTGGGTGTCAAAGTAACAATGGAGGAGAAGGAAATTAAGACCATGCATCTGTAACCACTTGTAAGGAGTGGGATACTAGAATTGTACTGTTCCTAATCAAGAAAAATACAGAAAAGCCCAGAGGAGAGGCAGTCTGAGAACAATTTTTTCTTTTTAAGATCTACCTGCCTTGAAGATATCTTGCTGTATCTTGAGACCCCCAAAAGCCTATCCTCACCCTTCCCTTCCTTCCTTCTAATCCCAGCGCCAGCTTCAACGGCCTAAGCACTCCTCCCTGCACCTCCCCTCAGCACCCTCCTGCTCCGGTCTCCAGGCTGCTGCAAAGAGCCCACTTGCCACCAGGAGGGGGCCCACTGAATCAATTTTCTAGAGCCTGGTATATTTTTTCACACAATGGGCATTGTTGCTCGTCTTTGATAATTAGCCATGAACTTCGTTAAAACTGTGGATTCATTTTATAGGTGCAAAAGAATAGAAGACGATAAAATTCAGGCATCTATGACTGAATGAAACTGTGCTCCTAAGTAAAAATATCCTATTGGCCCAAAGTCACCAATGTTAAACATTGAAATTGAGGACACAAAAAGGTATCCCTTGTACAGGATATTCATATTTCATGATGTATGACAGCTGTCTTTTTGAGGAAATGAGTAAAAATGTCAAAAGTCCTTTTAACTGGTCTCTTGTCTCTTAATGTCTGCCATTTCATTTTTCTGCTTCCTCTTGATAGCTTTGCTTTCATATTAAATGAAAATGTATGCATTGGGATGTTAGTGTATTATTTAAGGACAGGCTCAACAACTTTAGAAGTCTGTCAGCATGAATTTCTACTTCTGTCATATTGTAGGAATACCTCTGTATTTTTGACCCCATTTCAAAATTGTACGATAGAATTCACAAGAAAGAAGACAAGGAGAACAAAAGGATAACACAACTAAAACCTCATAATAAGGCAAGATAAGGTGTGTCACTGCTGGAGTTCTTGCACATCTCATGAACTTGCAGAAGATTCTTGTTCTGTCTTGGTTGGGAATGGAATAAAAGGAGTCTATTACAGCAATGCTGCAGAGTATATAGCTGTCTAATATATAACGAACAAAGACATACAGAAAAGCATTCTTGGTGGCTGCTCCCCAGCACTGAAAACTCTTTCCAATGGAGATTTGTTAAAACCAAGTGTCTTCTCAGTGTTGGCCTCAGTGTTGTTTTCAACTTCTGCTTAAATTCTCAAGTAGAATTAAACTGAATTGCTTTAATGCTAATTATGTTTTATTATACAATCATCAACCACTAAAGGTCTGTTCTTTCTTTATTAAATGTTATGGATTCTTTTATTGAAGTCCCATACTTGTACATTATACAAAGTTGGTCTTCCATCAGAGTACTGTTCCTCTACAGAAGAAAGAAAGGAATGGTTAGAAAGGTATTATCATCTCGCATACTAAGCAGATTTACAAACACAGGTTAGATTTAAATCAGGGATCTGTGAAACGCATTGTAAGGATCCAGTGATTAAACTGTATAGCCATATTCAGCATAGTGGGATGGCATTTATATTTCTGAAAAAAATTCAGTTCCTTGATAAATTCAGCCCAATGAAGGCAAACATACTTAATTTCTAAAGCCTTCATGAAGATCCCTAGATCCTGATGTGCACTAGAGGTGTGTACTTATGAAATTTTCGTTTCAGTTTCAAATCTGGGGTTTCTGAATGAATTATTTACCATTATTGGTGTTTTCTGGGTGGGCTGTTACAGGTTCACCTCAAATCTGTTTGTTTTTTGGTTTTGTTGTTGTTGTTGTTGTTATCATGAGTTTCAAACCATTCTTTCCAATGAAAACTTTGAGGCTCTTTGGGGCAGCTGTTTTTGCAGTTAGCACCAAAATTGGCACAGAACACAATCCTCCCTCTAAATCATCGACCCACTGAGTTTCAGTGCACACAACAACAAGAATGCTTGGGGAAGACAAGTGTTAGCTGTTCTTTTCCTCAGAGGATTAGGGAAATGAGGCTCTGGGGCAGCTGTTTTTGTACTTAACCGCACCAAAATAGCATGGACCATAGTCCTCTCTCTAAACCACTGAGCCACCAAGTTTTTCCTCAAGTACACTACACACACAACAACAGATCACAAAGGCGGCAAATGTTGGCAGGTGCACACTGGTGGGATACTGGCAAAGTGGTAGCGAGGCAGTACCCAAACAGGAGAGTGCTCCAAACAGCACAGAACAGTGACATTTTTTAAATCCTGCATTTTGTTCATTTTTTCTTTTTCTAAGTAATGATAGTGCCAATACATTATTATCTTTGCATACTGCTCTTGCTTGTTGTAACAGTAACAGGAGGACAATGTTGTTTTCTAGGCAGCACCACAAAAAAAGGAAGATGCTCATTTCCCTATTCCCTTCAGTGAAGTTAAACAAACATTTCCAAAGCTGCTGTGCTGGGAAGGGTCAGTTCTCCTCCTCTTGCGAGGACCTGTTTGGCAGGGAGACAATGCCATTGCATGGATAATGCCTGGATAGTGCCAAAAAAGATGCACTCATGTGCACTGAGCACATTCCCCCTTCCCACCAATAGTTAATTAGGTGGCATACCATAATGTAAGGGCTCTTTCTCCTTGGGACAATACCAATAAGGAAAACACGATGCTGCTAGCTACTGCCAGCTTGCCTGCTGCTGCTGCATGGTAAGAACCAAAACGAAACACATGCAGTTTTCATTGGGAGAGTGTCTTTATAACTTTGTTTCCCAGATTGGTTCACCATTCTGGAAGTCACTTTAATGAAATGCAACAATTTCTGTGTGTATTTCCAGCTTGTTTGTTTCGTTTTGCACACCCCTGATGTACATTGATAACTGATCATGGTAGTTCATGGAGGTCTTCAAACATACCTACCAAGACCTAATATGATGGCAAATGTGCAACTTAGCTTGGTAATTTCTGTGAAAATATTACATAGATTTCCAAAATCTCATTTCCTAAATTGACACATTAAATTGACACATTAAGAGGTTCTCTCTGACCAGAAAAGAAAGGGCAAAGAAGGAGGAGGAAGCATTGGACTTACTAAATAGCACTGTTTTCCAGTCACTCTTTTTAGGGTATATTTTTCAAAATAACTCCTTCTATGCCATCTTTCCTACTTGTGGCATGATTTCTCCTTTTTCTAAGAATGCTAAAAGTAACTGCTGTAGAGAGTCAGTACTGTATTCATTTCAAAATCCTGGCACAATTCCAGGTTATTTATAAGTAACTCTAAAGGCTCACTCATGTGGAAAAATAAGTCACTCACTGCCTTCTAAAAAGTGCATCATTGCAATACATAAATAAAAGCAGAGGAAACGAACATTATTTAAAGATTATGGAAAGGGCTTTGTTTTAATGAGACATATGAATAATTTTTCTAGACAGCATTTTTGAAGGACTGTCTGTATATGTATATAGCATTACTTATCTCACATGTTACGTGGATGATTCAAACTTCAGACTAGATTCTCAGAAATAAGTAGTATTGATTTCATCAAAAAACCCACATAATAAAACTATACAGTGACTCCTTGAGTCCATCATATGACTCATTTACTAAATGCTTTTTTAAAAGCCTAGCTACTTCCTTCCTGAAGGGCACTACCACTGTCAGACCAAATCTTGAATAGGGAAGATAAACCATAAAATTGCTTTAACTGTCAGAGGTTTTCAACCACTCCTTCTCTGAAAGAAGTAGAATTGTGTGGGAGATCTACAGGTCTATAGTACACGCTCTCTTTCATTGCAGAACAAGAGCTAGAGTCTGGATTAGTGGACATATGGTGGACATAGGCTGACAAAGACAATTTGGACGTGGCTCATGGAAGTTTCGTCCAGCAGATGCAGTCAGTCACTCTAGCTCATGAATCAATTCTCCACACCAGCCAGGAATGCATATGGAAAAAACGTTTAAAGATTGGAAACAAAAAGAGTCCACTTTGCTGTCCATGGAAACTAATTGAAAATAATGTCCCATTAAAATTTAATGGGTGTTTGGAGGGGCCCATGATCCTCAGCTAGCCACACACATCCCAGCAGCAGGAGCAGGAAGGGAGGAAGGATGGCGAGAGAGAACAAGAGAGATCACATTCCAGCTGGACTCCAGTGTTACCATGGCCCTAAAGCTTAACTCTTAAATTTTAAAATCCATTGTGATAGACCTGGCCCCCAGAGGATGAGCCTTCAATGGATAGTAGACCTGCCTATTGAAAATAATGGGTGGTAGGCCTGGCCCCTGAATCCTCCAAAGGCCAGGTCTACCTCAGTGCATTTATAAAATTTAAAGGGGAGGGGGTTAAACTTTAGGGTAGGGGAACACTGACACAGTTGGGGAGCGCACTATCTGTGTCTCTCCCTCCTTCCTCCCTTACCACTCCTGCTTCATTGGAGGGGAGGGGCAGCTAGTCCACAGCACACTGGCTCCTTTAAATTCCCTTTAAACTTTAAAGGGAGATTAATTTCAATGGGTGGGGCAGCTGGCCTCTGGAGGCCAAGTGTAGTACTCATTGAAGCAGTGGCCCTTTAAACTTTAAAGGGTGTTTAAAGGGGCAATGTGCCAGTGACCAGCTGGGGTGTTCTTCCTCCTCCCTAGGTGCTTCTACTGCTTCCTAGTAGGGTTGCTATGGGGTGGGGAATTTCTTTATCTGAAATTCGCTTTTGTAGATATAACCATTGATTCCTCTTTTCTTCTTTTGTCTTTTTTATTTATTTATTTTATTTATGTTATTTATGGTCCACCTTGCTCACTGAGATTCAAGGCGGATTACATAGTGTCACTTTGACTTTGGGTCAAAATGATCCAAACGTGAGCCAGATAATGTATGAAGCATTTCTTCCACCTCGCCTGTATTACTGTTGGCATTTAGATCAGAATGTATACATGCTATTTTATTTGCAAAATTTTTTACAAAGGCATCACAGCTAGTCCTTTGTTCTTGAGACTGTAAACATTCACATCTAGAAGTTAGAAGGTTTGAGATTCCTTGAACAATCTGGATGGTTGTGAACTAGCTGATGTAATAGTTGCAGAGAAATAGAATTGCTTTGCTTCTCTCATCACCACTTCATAAGTCTTCCAATGTTCTCTGTAGCATGCTCTATCAGTTTTGGTGTGAACTTTCCTCCAGCAACTTTCTAGACAGCTTTCAGCCTTCTTAGGTCATCCAGCTCCATAGTAAACCATGGGGCCAGCTTCCATTCCAAGGGTTGGAAAGGTGAATGAGAAGCAATGTTGTCAACAGCTTCAAGGAGCTTCAAATTCCAAGCTCCTACCACAGCCTAAAAACAACAACTGTCTGGAATCCTAAAATACCTCAGAGCATTTGGGAATCATTTTAATGTGTCCTCCCTACAGGGGTGGTGTTGAGGCCATGTTTACTTTAGCTTTCAGAAGATAATGGTCAGGTTATACAGGCTAAATCTGCAAGCCTGAAACAAAACCTTCCTTCAAAGTCTGAGCATCTCCAGAGTGAAATTCTGAGATTGTGCAGAACTTCCCTCCTTGCCCCTCTTTTCTTCACATTTCTCTTTGATCAAAAAGAAATTGATTAGAAATTTACTCAAAATTCCTAAAAAGAGTACAAGAAAAGAATTGTTGGATTTCAGAGAGAAACTGGGTAAAGAAGAATTAATAGAATTTCTCTTAATAACTCTACCTCCTAAGCACTATTTCTGATTCAAATATTTATTGGCAGAGAAATGTTAGAAACAAGAATATCAGAGAAAGCCATTCATGCTATCAGATATCACTGATCCAATCCTATATCAGAAATATCAGGCATTTTATCAGGTTGGAAATACCCAATTACATACCTCTACTGTGTATACAACACATAATAGTCATATAGTTAGAGCATACAATACCGTAGTTAGTGTTAAGACACAGATTCAAACCTCCCATTTCCATGAAGCTATCCCTAACCTACACCACCAAGTTGTTGTTGTGAGACTAAAGTGATAGAACCATGTATACTATTTTACATTTGGATGAAGAGTGGTAAAACAATGTAATACATCAATAAAACACACCATTTAGTTCAGATAAATTTAAGCTGTACAGGGGATTTCTGTATATGTATTTCAAAAGAAATTGCTGATTTTACTTTACTATATGCATTTCTTAATTTACTGAGAGGAATATTACTGCATAGTCTTTTTCAAGGCCTTCTTACCTCTCTTTTGCATAAGTCTTCATACAAAGCCTTTCATTCATTGAAAAGATGTTGCAAAGGATGGCCAACCCCCTCATGATTTGTGTTTCAAGAATTCTAATTGTGACTCAAGGATGAAGGATCTTTTTAACATTCCTTTGGTATAATGAAAAAGAGAATTACTCTTTAATCATTGCTTGATGGATTACAATCAGCACGTCTAGACAAATTGAGTTCATGTTTTTCTCTCAGGAAAATTAGCAAGGAACGATTATGCAGCTTGCACTTTTTTGTTTTCCACAAAATAAAAGCTTCCAAATAGGCCTGAAGGCTCACAAACCCTGGGGTGTCCCAGATGACAAAAAAATTGCTAGCCATATACTTTAGAGCTAAGTGATGTTTCCTTACTCTCCAAAAGGTGTATTAGCAAGAGTATTGTTTTTTTTTCTTATTCTAATCATATTCTGTTTGAATAACTAAGGAACATCTATGTGTTGAAGGTCAAATCTTTGTTACAATTCATTATTCCATTGTTTTGCACAGGGGTTCTGATATGTGCATGAGGGAACCATTTGTTTCAATGAGCCTGATTTTGCAGAAGCTGTTGCAGAAAATGACATGTAGCCATACCAATACACATACAGCCCCAACGGTGCAAACAACAGCTGTTTCAGGTTAGGGAAATTGTACAAAGTAAGGTCTAAGTTTCCTATCCCCACTCACCACATTCCCTGTCTAAATGGAGCCCTCACATGCCTGGAGAACATAATGTTCCCAGAATACTAAACTAGGTGACATATTTGGGGGAAACGTAAACAGGTAGTTAGGCCTAAAGGTATTATTTTTGGTTTAGAACCTTTAAGATAATAGTCTGTATGTCTCCTTATATCATATTCTGAAACCTCCAAAACTGCAGAATGAGAATTAACCTCAAGTGTTCATGAGCTTTGATGCATCTATCCTTCTACTTTATTGACTCTGCCCATGTTCATGCCCTCAATAAGTGATGAAATACTTTCAAAGTAAATTCATAGTTAGTATTTGGTGTTTTCGTGTATCTTTTTAAAAGATATGGATCACTTTATTTGTGTTTTTGGCAAACTTCATTCACTTCATCTTCTTGGCATTTCATTATATTTTACGATCACAAAGTCAACTCTCCAGCAACAAAGCGAAACACGACTCTTTGAAATAAATGTTGTCATTAACAAGCCATGCCAAGCACAGTGACAGATTTGCAGCTGTAATGAATAACATTTCCAGCAAAGTTCTCTTGCCTGACAAAAAAGCTGTGACATTTCTTCAGGCAACAGTATTGCAAACTAAAAGATTGATTGATGCAAGTGGATAATTGAAATCTCAGTACTGTCACATGCATGTCAACCTAACAACCAAACAAGTACCTAAGATAACATTTATCATGGAACAGCTTTGACCTGAATTTAGAAGTGTATGTAGTTATACACATAATTGAAACATGGAAAAAATCTTAGTCAACATGGTATGATGATCATTGCTTTAGATTAGTTACTAGTATCTGCTGAAGAAAGTAATTGAACTTTTCTCACTCAATCCAGATAACTTAGAGTGAATGGCAGAAAGTTGGGTCCCACTTTCAGAGTTCACTGTGATATATGTGCATAAATTATCTGGTCATTGTCAGAGAAATAAACAGGACCAGGTAAACCATTTATATAACCCAGCATGCTCGTTCATATGATCTCATGTAACATTTGTATAATTAATATTTCCTTTTTTATGTCAAATTATGAACAGCAGACATTTTAAGAAGTAAACTGCTTAGTGTTTGGAACTATAATTCTATAATATGAAATTAAAACTCCTGAAGGAAGGACAGTCATAGTACAGGATTTTGTGAGAGCGGAGGTAAGAATATCTTTGCTTAGAAAATACCAGTGAATTAGGAATTATTAAGCTCAGAAAAGGTAAATAAGATAAAATAAACTTGCAAGGCATTCAGCGTTCTCATAAATGTGTCCATCTGATCGCCGCCATCTTTGCAAATAGGATGAGATAAACAAGAAAGACATCCAGGAAAAAAGTAACATAAATAATACCCTGGGTTTCTGTATTTCATTTAACTGTGTATGGTATGGTATGGTATGGTATGGTATGGTATGGTATGGTATGGTATGGTATGGTATGGTATGGTATGGTATGGTATGGTATGGTATGGTATGGTATGGAAGAAAAGAGAAGAGAAATCCATGAGTAAGAGCTAGATAAATTTATAGTTTCTGTTTCACAAAACATTTTGTATTTCTTACTCTTTTAAAAAAGTGTTTATTCAAGGAAGTTGCAATTCTGATTTGAAAATATTCAGAATTCAATACTCTGAAGATTAGGAATATTTCTGGTTATTTAGAAATCCATATGCAAAGCCTGTAGCCAAAAGAAAGGAGAAGCCTAAATGGATGACTGACTCTTAAAATTGCTAAAGAAGATGAGAAGCAAAAGCAAAAGGTGACAGAAACAGAGTCAGAATTCTAAATACAGTTTTTCAGCAACTTGCACACAGACACAAACAATCAAAAAGAGTCCAGTAGCACCTTTAAGACTAACCAATTTTATTGTAGCATAAGCTTTCGAGAATCAAGTTCTCTTCATCAGATGCCTGATCAGGCATCTGATGAAGAGAACTTGATTCTCGAAAGCTTATGCTACAATAAAATTGGTTAGTCTTAAAGGTGCTACTGGACTCTTTTTGGTTTTAGACACAAACAAGTTTATTATAAAATCAGTGCAAACAAATCAAAGAGAACAACAAAAAAAGGAAGAGATCAGTTCCAGAAGATCCAGGAAATCAAAGGTAAATTCAAACCACAAATTGGGATGCTGAAAGATCAACATGGAAATATAGTATCTGATCAGGACAAAATACAGGAACGATGAAAACAACATCCTGAAGAACTATACAGAAGAGATGGAAGAATGACAGATACCTTCAAAGAAGAATCTTTTGATGAAGAACAAGAAATTTTAGAAAGTAAAGTGAAAACTGCACTCAAAGCAATTGGGAGAAACAAAGCATTTGGAATAGACAAGGTACCAATAGAGCTATTTCGAGTAACAGAAACTGAGTCTATCAAATCTTAACAAGAATCTGTCAACAAATATGGAAAACAAAACAATGGCCCACAGACTGGAAATGTTCAGTCTACATTCCAATTCCAAAAAAGAGAATGCCAAAGTGTGCAGCAACTATCGGACTATCTTGCTAATTTCCCACACAAGCAAAGTGATGCTCAAAATTCCACAGCAAAGATTCTTACCACGTATGGAACAAGAAATGCCAGATGTTCAAGTTAAATTCATAAAAGAAAGAGGCACTGGAGGGCACATTCCAAATTTATAATGCGTAATGGAATATACCGGGAAATTTCAGGGGGGGGGGGAATCAGTCTATGTTTTATAAATTACAGCAAAACTTTTGACTGTGTTGATCATGAAAAGCTATGGATGGTGTTAAAAGAAATTAGGGTGCACCAAAGTCTGATTGTTTTGATGTGCAACTTGTTCTTTGGACAAGAGGCTACTGTTAGGACAGTATATGGGGAAACAGAATGGTTTCCAACCGGCAAAGGTGTCAGATAAGGATGCCATATTATCTCCCTACCTGTTAAACCTCTATGCAGAGCAAATCATAAGAAAAGCTGGATTAGATTTAGAAGAAGGTGGAATGAAAATTGGTGGAGGAAACATTAACAATTTGAGATATGCAGATGACATCACATTACTGGCAGAAAATAGTGAAAACCCTGAAACAACTACTGATGAAGATTGAAGGAGAAGTCATTCCAAAGCAGGATTACAGCTGAACATCAAGAGAACAAAAGTAATGACTACTAAGGAATTACACAATTTTAAAGCTGACAATGAGGAAACTGAAATTGTTCAAGATTTTCTATTCCTTGGCTCAAAGAAGACTGCAACCAAGAAATCAGAAGAAGATTGAGACTTGGAAGAGCAGCCTGAGGGAACTAGAAAAGCTCCTTAAAGATAAGGATCTCTCTCTGGGGACCAAGATCAAGGTAATCAAACTTACTATCATTACTATGTATGGATGTGAAAATTGGGCAATGAAGAAAGCTGACAGGAAGAAAACTGATTCATTTGAAATGTGATGCTGGAGGAGAGTTTAGTGGATACCATAGACAGCCATAAAGAGAGATAAGTGGGTTCTAGATCATATCAAGCCTGAATTCTCCCTAGAAGCTAAAATGACAAAACTGAGGCTATTGTACTTTGGTCACATAATGAGATGACAAGACAAGACTTTCTGGAAAAGTAAAAAATCTTAAGGAAAAGGTGAAAGCAGTAGGAAAAGATGAAGACCGAAAATGAGATGGCTTGACTCAATAAAGAAAGCCACATCCTTCAGTTTAAAAAATCTGAGCAAATCTGTTAATAATAGGATGTTTTGGAGGACTTTCATTCATAGGGTTACCATAGGTCGGAGGCGATCTGATGGCACATAACACACACAGAAACCCATTAACTTCTGTGAAAAGTAGGAAATGAAAATGAAACCTGGCAAAATGAAGGCAACCTAGCAAAAATTAGGTTGGGGCGGGAAGCTGAATGTACCCTGATCGGTGCTGTGATATGATGGGTGTGATGCTTTCCCAAGCCCTCAGAGCTAGGGACCCATGCTAATACGACATGAGCCCTTGGTGCTTCATCTACATACTTATGTCCCAGGTTCTCCCTGTGCAAACTCTCCTGGTGTCAACACCTTCTGTGCTTCACAGCTGGATAGGATGCAACTCTCTTTCATGCCCTCTCCTTTTCCTCTCATTGGCTCAGGGCCCAAAGGTTGGAGTGAGAGGCTGCCTTCTGCCTCATATGTCCTGCCAGTTGAGCTCTCCTGGGGTCCTGAGTCTGACCAGCTGAGTCAGCCTTCTTGGACTGCTTCCTCTTGTTGGCCCTGGCTGCTCTTGGGCCTCTGCGTGGGGCTTCAGCACCCCGCACCATCCTTTGGGTGTACCTGCCACCCATGCCCCTCCTTGGCCCTCCAGCTGCTGCCTTTGTAGCATCCTCCTGCATTCTGTTCTCTGGCCTCACTCAGGCAATATCAAAGTTCCTTTTAAGGCTTGCAGATCTCCCAGTGAGCCCTGCCCTCTTGGCAGCATCCTGACATCTCTTCAGATCCAGCCTTGTTTACTTCTGGCTGGGTTGAGGGAAGCACAGCAATGCCTCTCAGGTCCCATGGGCTTGCTACCAGGAGCTACAAAGCTGGGAGCCTCATCAGCAAGAGCCATGCCACCACAAGCAACTGAGAGCCGTGCCACCACTGCCACACAGCTACACCATGGTTTTGCCAAGGAGGAGGGACTAGAGAGAGATCAAAGCTTGTATCTCATGAGTGTTTGTGCCTTTGAATCCCAAAGCAGGAACATACTATATTTTCACATGGGTTCTTTCCAATTAAAAAGTGGTGTTTTATAATCTCCCTACCAATCCATAACCATTTGCTGTTGACTAATGCTGTGGATGTAAAACAGTCCTCCCTGTGATTCTTTCCAAGTATTTCATCCTATACTTGATTCATACAGTGTTCTCTAATGCATATATTTATTTCATACTTAGGAATAAAATTTAGCATTAGTAGATTCATTTATTAATTAGATTGTGGAATAATTGAGAGTTTTATATTTAGTAGACTCCCCTTATGTGGTATAATGGCATAAAAATAAGACCTGTTAATAGATTTCCAGTTAGATATAGATAACAGATTTATAGACTGTGCATTGGGTGAGAAAGAAATTTTCCATTTTTTCCTGTCTTCTGCTGCAGCAGATACCATTGTTTTTAAAGGAAAGTGCACTTATATGCCAGTTACCAGGTATTTATCTTTCCACAGCACCAACTGCCCTTCAGCGCCAGATCTAGGGTTGCCTGTGCCCGGGGCAACCCTAGGCCGACTACCTTGTGCGTGCGTGCTCCCCGCGCTGCACGATGACGTCACTTCGGTGACATCATCACGCAGGGCAGAACGGCGGAGGCAGCATGCGGGGCTGGGAAGCCGCCTGTGCCATTCGCCTCCCCACAAGCGAATGGCACGGGCAGCCTCACAGCCCCCTGCGCTGCTTTTGCCTGCCCCGCAGGACAGGGGGCGGCCAGCTTGCCACACACCCCCTGCGCTGCAGGGTAGACAAAAGGCAGCGCGACCACTCGCACCATTCACCTGCCCCGCAGGACAGGAGGTGGCTGGCCGCCCCCTGTCCTTCGGGGCAGGCGAATGGGGCGGGCAGCCCAGCAGCTGGCAACCCTCCCTGGTGGCACTGGGGGCAGACTACCCCCCCTGCCTCCCTTGATCTGGCCCTGCTGCCCTTTGCAGCTCTATATCCTTCCCAATGCAACCTGGTGACACTCACAATGTTCACAGTTCAGAATGCCTAGCAATTGTGGGCACTGCTGAACAATTGCTGCTGGGTTCTTTTGCAGTTGGCACAGGCACTGGGAAGAGTCAGGGGGCTCAGAAAAATGTTCAGTGGTGAGAAATTTCTAAATTCCAAGCCTGAAAGTTCACAATGACAAAGCAGAATTTTGCGCTGGCTCACATCCATAGTTTATTTTGCCATTTGTAATGATTTTTAGTAAATGCGTGTATGTATCTTTAAATGCTTGGTGTGGTATAGATAAAGAGAGGAGGTAAAAGAGAGGGATGAGTGAGTGATATGATTCATTGATGGCTGGGAGTGTGGGTGGAGTGAATGCAGTTTTAGACTGAAAGTGGAGAAAAAAAGATTCAGTCAGGTCAAGAGAGGCAAGCTGTGTGCAGCCTGAGCTTGTTTATGTTATCTGAGAGAAATATAACCTGTGTGGTAGCCTGAACTGTGTGTTTGTGAAAGAACATTCAGTCAGGAGAAAGCAGCTAAACTGTGTGTGCGCCTGAGAAAAGGTCTTACTTGTAATTGAGAGAAAAATTAATATTAAAAGCAGGCTAACTGTGTGTGAAGCCTGAGAGAAGATCTATGTGACTGGGTTTAAGTAAAGTAACTAAGAATTAAGAACCACTCATTGGAACCCATCAAGATTTAGAAATAATATGAAACCGATATGCTTCTTATAAAAATAAAAGTTTATTTTGGGTTTTTTTTTAATCCCAGTTATTCCTATATCCCATTCCTATCCTCAAGGGCACATAGTACCACGAAAAGCCTGACCCTTGGGCACATTACTAAAAGGAGAAATTTAAATTATTCTGCAATTTAATTCCTGGTGGCAACAATCTACTAAGAGGGGCAAGAATAAAAGGCTTAAAGACTGAATCTACCCAAGAGAAAGGAAGGGGTCATAACTAGAGATGGGCACGAACAGAAAAAAAACGAACATGATGTTCATTGTTCGTTGCCATCCAAGAACAGGGACTCGTGAACAACCACAAACATGGCTCTGTTCATGAACATGTTCGTGGTTGGCTGTTTGTGGGGGCCAGCAGGCTCTCCTCCAGCCATCATCCAAGTCAAGATTCCTACTGCCCCACTCTCAGAAACCTGACCTAAGCAGGCACCAGGAAGAAGTAGATCCCTTGAAGAGGTAGATCCCTACCGCACCACTCCCAGAAACCTTACCTGAGCAGGCAACAGGAAAGGTACCAATAATAAATAATAGCTTGGCCCAAAGCCTGGCAGCAGCCCTGGAACTTGAAGGGGTAGATCCCTATCCCACCACACACAAAGAAAATTCAAGCTCCAATGCACTCTATCAAAATGTCAACAGCAACTGTCTCTCCACTGTCTGCAAAGTCAGAGCTGGGAGCCCCCCTCCCCCCTGGTCTTTGCTCCTTTGTTGTAACAAATTTGGAGCTCCACACTTGAAAGGAAGACCTGCCTATCAAGCTAAATTGGGATTAGATTGGGGTTTCCAGGGCAACAGCAGGAGTTCAGTCAGAGAAAATCCCTGCCAAGGGAATTTATTGCAGGTGCCAGACTGTCTGTTTTAACAAACGGCAACGAACAGCTACGAACGAGGCTTGCAACAACCACCTGGTCATTTAGAATGGGGCCTCACAAACAGCTTGTTCGCAAGCAGCAGATTGGGCTGTTCGTGGGGTTTTTTTGTTTGTAGTTTTTTTTGTTCGTATTGCTGTTCATGCCCATCTCTAGTCGTAACACCATAGCTTTCAGTTTGGGACATGATATTCTTCCTTTTTTAGTCCTCTAGTTCTCTATAGATTTATCATATATTTCTTCCTTTTAATTACTTTAAGGAACAGATGGTTATTACAGCAGTTAGAAGACAAAGGAGAAAATTTCTTCTTCTCCTGACTGCAAACATTACTTTGTACCTTAGCATCACTTGAATTTCCCCTTTGTTCCATCAGGGAAAAATTATCTAGCCTTTATGCTGTTGGGTGCAGTAAATTAGGTAGCATTTTCCAGATTTCTATATATAATAGTTTCCATGAAACAATATTAGAGAAAGTTGGAAGAACTCTGGGCATTTACATAAGAAACATTTCTGAGAAACAGACTATAAGTGAATAGCTCATTCTGCACAGTTATGAGATATATAAGCAAGGTAATAACTAGCAGGATAATAAAATCATCGTAGAAACAGTAATTCCTACAAGATGTCCCCATTAACACAAGTTCTATTTGAGTCTTCTAATGTTCTTCCTTCACCAGTGTTTAAATGAACAAAATTCACGTGCCTTTTGAAAATGCAGCCATCTCATATCCTTTGCAAATGGTACAAAATCTCTCATGGAAATTGATTCCATATATTGCGTGCATAATAAGGGCAAAGTATGTATTAGCAAATGCAATGGATTGAGCAAAGATAAAGGAAAAGATGATAAAACACAATCCTGTAATTCTGAACTCTATACATAGACCTACAAATGGTAATAAGGAATAGGCTATATAATTCTTGACTGGACCTGCATAACCCAAGCAAGCCAAATCTCATCAGATCTCGGAAGCTAAGTAAGTCAGCCTAAGTTAATAATTGGATGGGACACCTTCAAGGAACACCAGCATTGCTATGCAGAGGCAGGCAATGGCAAACCACTTTTGTTAGATCTGAACTAGACATAATGAATTACACGAGGCTATGCAAGTTTCTAGAATCGTGTCTCTTCCTACCTGCTCATGTCCATTTTACCCCAGGTGAACACTTGTCCAGTAGACCTAGTCCATGCATGTATCGAGTAACTGGGGTAGTCGTGGTTATAAGTGTCCATGATCATAATTAGCAAGTCGCCATTTCAGAGCATCGTTTTGGGTAGCTTCCGCTTCCCTCTCCTCTCTTTTTGCCCTTAGATCCAGCTGTTTTGCTTTTAATCTGGCATGTTTTAAATCTCCCATTTTCTAGTTGATGCCACCACCTCCCTAATCCTACTTCCTGTACCCTCTTCCCCCCCAACTTCCTCTTCCTCCTCTCCATGCAGCGTTTTCAGTCAGGATAAGGAGTATTTACTCTTCCCTTTGGCCTCCTAGGTATGGTTATGGTTTAGATCGGACCCTAGCCATCCTCCTCCGGCCAGAGTCATCTACATCTTTATGGCAATTAATGACTTGGGAGGTGATTCAAACTTATTTGTCTCTCTTCTTCCCCCACCCTGCTCCTAGCCAGAATGAAAAACACCTTACAAAATCAGAACATGTACATTGAACCTGGGATGGAAGGCATTTCATCACAATACACACACATTTTTTTTCCTGTCAGAGACATGTACTGGAGGCAAGGAAGTGAACAGAAAAATAAGAACAGAAAAAAGAGTGCTACTGAATTAGACCAACACTCCATCTAGTTCAACAATAGGGTTGTTAAGTGGAATTCTCTTTGTTCCTCTTTCTCAAATTTCTCCTTGAAATCCAGCAGTCTGTTTCTTTTCTTCTTTTTAGGAATCTGAGTCAGTTTTGAATCATTTCCTCTTTCATGATGAGGGAGATTCAGTCCATTTATTAACATATTATGAGCATGGTTACAAAGTTAGAACAAGGTGAGTCACTAAAGAAAAAACATAAACCAAGACTTGTCTGAACATATCCTTGTTGCATCAGACTGCTTTTTATCCTTTGTTTCATATTACAGTGGCACAACAACAGGCAGAAATCCACGGTGAGGAGATATACACTATCACATGGTTAAAAAACTCAAAGATATATTAATGGGAAATGAACGAGAATTCCTCTTCTGAAAAAGAGAATAAGAGGAACTAATTGCTATCTCTAAAAAAGTAAAGTTTGGAAAAAGAAATTCCACCCCTAGCCCAGAACAACCTGTTAACCACAGTGGCTAACCGGATGCTCCCCAAACAGGGTTACCAGGTCCCCACATCTTTAAACACAGGGGCAGGATCATAGGGAGCCACAAGCATTTACCTCTGCATGTGAGCAAAGCACTTCCACATGTCTGCATCCCCCAGTGATTGTCATTTCTAGTATGACCCAGAAGTGACAGATCATGCCAGGGACTGATTATTTAAATATTGGCCCAAAACACTATGTTTAAAAATTGACTCTGGCATGAACCATTGCTTCCAGGTCACAACAAGAATGACATCATCACCAGGAGATGCAGGGGCATGAGCATGCTTTGCACACATGCCTGTTGGCCTGCCTCCCCCATTTCCATACATCTTCCCCACCCCAGCTGGGTAAATGGCAGCATGGAGCAGAAGCTGATAGGGATTGGGGGTGGAGGATACCCCACTGTGATGAGGGACCTGGCATCCCCGTCGCAAAAGGCCTACCATAGTCCTCCATCTAGCAACTGATGTTAAGAGGTACACTGCAACAGGGATAATAGCCATAGATGGACCTTGCAATGTAAGAGGAGATAATCTTACAGATCTAGCAAAACTTCAGTAGCACTGCCATCATCTGAGGGGATGTAACTGTATGCAACACCAATGGACTAGACCCAGTCAGTCCATAGTCCTCTGTGTGTGAATGTGGGTACATGTTTCAAATCAAACAGACCCCTTCCTGCCTGAGAAGAGAAATGAATAAATGCCTTATCTTAATGAGGCAATGTAACTTCCCTCTCAATACCCCTAGTAGGTGAATGAAGTAATAGACAAGTAGGGAAGGGGGAATAACATAATGCTGGTAGCTAGGTCAGACTAGGCCCAGTTGTGCTGTGCCAGCCAGCAGGCTGAGCCCAGTTGCACAGTGGGGAACTGCAAGGACTTGTGATGAGCACCTCACTTCCCCCTGTATCTTGCTTCCCACACTATTTCTTCTTTCTCTTCTCCTGGCAGCCCCATATCCTCACCTTTCCCTGCTTTCTTCTCTACTTCCCACTTACCAACCAACCTTTTATCTGCTCCTCCCAGCTTTGGCTATATTCAACCTTTATTTACTTAATTGTTCATAGTGGGGACCAAAAGTAGCTTACATCATTCTCCTCTCCTCCATTTTATCCTCACAACAGTGCTACAAAGTAGGTTCGGCTGATAGAATATGGCTGGCCCAATGTGACCCAGGACGCTTCCACAGCAGAATGGGATTTCAAACTTGCATCTCCCCAATCCTAGTCTGAAACTCTAACCACTACTCCACACTTTTGTTGTGTAGTGGTTAGAGTTGAACAGCAGCAAGCAGCTTGGCCTTAATCATGCAAGTAGTGAAGTTGTCCAGTTGTTGCTGCTGGACAGGACCCCAATAATTTTCCCCTGAAAGGCCAAAACAGCCTTGGAAAGGGCTGTATACATAGACCACCTGTAGTGGTATATGTGGAAGACAGAGGTGGGCACAGTCTGGAAAACGGACCTAAATTTGACACGGTCTGGCCTGGTTCGTGGTTCGCGAATACGCAGTTTGGGACTCACATTTTCATGACTTTTGGACTGTTTGGGCTGGTCCATTTGTCCGTGGTCCATGAGTCCAGACATCCTGGCACCAATCTATCAATTCCCTATGCAATGGAGGGGACATCCACAGATCTTTTGCAGCCCTTAAAACCTTGATAGGCAGCTCTGCCTGCCAAGCAGAAAACTCCCATTCTGCTCTATGCAGCAAGGAGCAAGAATTAATTCCCTAGGCAATGGAGGGGTGGACATTCTGCAGCCAATCTTAGCCCTCAAAACCGTTCCCCCCCAAAAAAAAATATTTTATTAATAGAATTAAAAGCCCAATAGAAAGAGCAAAGAAATAAAAGAAAGAAATAGTGAAAGAAGCATACAGAGAAAAAAAAGTCAGAAATTAGAAAAAAAGAAAACAATAATACATATTTCATTTTCCATTTTTCTCTACAATACTTATTTTAGCAAACATCATACTTTAAATCTTACTGCCTCCCATATATTTATTTTTTCCCCAAATTTATCTTCTTAAAAATCAAGCATAGAGCTCCCATTTTGCAACGGAGGGGAGGACATTCTGCAGCAAATCTTAGCCCTCAAAATCTTGATAGACAGTTCTGCCTGCCAACCAGAGAACTCCTATTCTTCTTTATGCAAGCAAGGAGCAAGAATTAATGCACTAGGCAACAGCTGAGAAGGTGCCTGTGTGGTGAGTGAGGGGGCTCTTCCCCCACCCTTTTCTGTTTGATTTTGCCTCATTGCAACTTTTTGGTGCTGCTAGCCAATGCAAGTCAATTGGCATTTGCGACTCCTAGTATCTACTAGAAGTTTCCTAGGGGTGGCCACTTTGGGGGTCTGTTACTCGGACATCCGAAATGCAATCTTGATCAAACTTGGAGGGTCGCTGGAGGAAAGGCTGCTGAAGATTCTCTGTGAGTTTGGGTTCTCTGGGTGTGAAGGGGCGGAGCAAGGGCTGCCAGAAGTGATGGACCATGAAGCTACAAACCGGTCCGTGAATGGGGCTGGTCCGTGAAGAGTTGGAGTCCCAGATGTTTTGCTAATGAGTTAGGAACCATAGATTTCACCATTATGTTGCCTTACATATTATCTGTTGATTATGTTCTGTTTCAGCAATTCTTCAACTTCATATTGGATCCTTGCTAATATTATGTTTTGGAAACTTGTATTCATCTACTCTATGACATTGTTTATGGAAATGTTCTTGACACTGTATGGAAATGCCTGCCCATTCCTTTGCCACTAATTGTACTAATCTCACACTATGTAATCCACCTTGAGTCTCACTGAGAAAGGCTGAATATAAATGAAATAAATAAATAAATATGGGAAGAGAATAACAAGTAGAAATTAATTGTGTGTTGTATGAAGATTTACTTGCTTTGTTTGCACTGAATCTATTGTCCCTCAGCTTCATTACCTACCACCAATTTCTAGTTTTGTAAGAGAGGAATGGTTGTCTCTGTTTGCTTTCTCCACACCACACGTTAATAAACCTGTTCCCCCATAGTAAATTTTTTATGAACTGAAAAGTCTCGAGTTCTTGTAGACAAAAGTTTAATGCTGCAACTGCTGTTTCTGTTATCAAATCAATAGGCTCTTAATACAGACGGCTTTACATTTAAAGAATATGTCAGGGGAAACTTAAGCACATTTGGGCATATCTTGTTTGGCCTTAAAGCATCAGGCCAAAGAAAAAAATGTGGGGCTTTAAATTAGTATTTCTCTCCATAGCAATGAGAGCATTGTGGAACTCTCCCTAATCCACTCATGCTGCCAGATCTATTATATGCAATTATTCTTTATTCAAGTGTAAACCTACCATTTCATGTGGTGCTCAATTCCTGTTGGAAAATATATATTTCAGTGCAGAATGCTTAATGAAGCTCATAGAAATATTCTGTTCATACCTATATCTTCAGTCATATTGAACCTTGCATTGTTATTTGGGGGCAGTTAAAATGCAATTATGCTCAATGGAACAAATTTCTTTGTCTGGAAGAAATTCTGGGATCACATTAAAACTAAAAGCAAAATAAACATTACTTCATTATTTTGCCTCATGATCATCCTCACAATGTAGAACAATTAGCATACCAAATTATGCCTGTACATTGTTTAACTGACGTCTCATGATAGATGGGTTGTGTCTGTTGATAAGGGCTCTTGCACGTAAAGATAAGCATTGCTAACTTCTATTGTTTCTCCTCCATTTCTCTCTTACAGAAATCTATTGTAAGCTATTTTATCATACATAGTCTTACAAACCATTCAGGACAGCTCTAAGCTAATATCATCTAAATTCAAGGGACAAAGTCAGTAGCTAAGTTCTGATATATCTTGCCTGTAGCAACTTTATATTTGACGATGCTGAAGCAATGGAAAAGAAATAAATCTGAACCATATATTCAGAGTCCTTGATCTTTGCCTGTTGGTTTATGTGGAACTGCTGTCAGTCTTGTACATCAGACGAGGACTGGAGACTTTCTAACCTTTTTCATACCATAATGCTTTATTATGGCCCACAAGCCATACAGAAGCAGAAAAAAACTTTTTGTTCTTAAAAAAAATCACATTCTCAACATGGCTGAGCACAAAAGATGAAGTGAAGGTTTTCCTTCTGAATTAGAAAGCACCGGCACCACCATCCATCTTTCTCTCTCTCTCTTTCACCCCTACTGCTGCGCATCTTGCCGAACATGTACATTCAATAATAGGTGCCATGGTGGATCAGGTCTATATGCATAGCAATTGGGGACGTGCAATTCAGATTCAGTATTCCTTTAAAAATACTGAATTTTACCTGAGTCAGTAACATTCGGTATTACCAAACTGAAAAGGGAAAATCGAATCAGATTTGGTATTTCCAAACTTAAGTTTACTGAATTAATTTGGGTTAATTTGGTAAACTTCAGTAATTGGGGCTGGGCTGAGAATGGAGGTGGCTGGGGCCCCTTCTTTGGGGGGGCATAAAATGCCCGCCCAGATTTAATCATTATGAAACTTAGCGGGTCTTTAGAATACAGCCAGGAGTAGGTCCCCTGCAAATTTGGAGAAATTCAGTCAAAAAATGACACACACACACACCTGGCCACTGGAAATAAAACCCGAATTGAGTTTCCCATAGGAAACAATAGCCTAATTTTACCAAATTTGCTCTGTAATTCCAAACCAAACTAGAGAATCAATTAGGTATTTGGGAAGTACCAATTTTTTTCTCCAGTTCAGTATTACCAAACCGAATTCACCAAATTTTCTTCCTGTGCATACCCCCAATAGCAATTAATATGTGACTATTACTGTCAATGATAACAGCAACATACTTAAAGGTATGGAAAAATTGAATTCATCTCCCCCTTCTCTTTGCTCTAACATATGATCAGCACTGAAAAAACTGTCATCAGTAGAAATACTTAAACTCCCACTAGTTACGCTCACATCCTGTTTGCCAGTGAACAGGGAGTCATATTTGTTCAGCAACCTATTGCTGGCTGTTTAGTAGGTTGTGTCACTGTATTCCTTCTAAAAGTGCAGTACAACATAATAGGTTGTATGCATGATTTCTCACCAGCCTGATTAAATTCTGCTTCCCCCTCCCACTTGCTGTGCTGCTGCTCAGCTCAACAGGCAGTTCTTTAAACACACTGTTCTTTAAATGCATTGTCAGTCACAGGTCATATGAATCAGTCATAAATAAATGCTGTGTTTATAATATTCTACCATGCTCAATCTGTTTGAATGGGCAGTGTTTTCTCTTCTGCACTGATTGAGACCTCATCTGGTCCGCCAGAAGCATACTGATCAATTGGAATGGCTTCGTTGAAAGGCATCAAAGATGATCAGGGGGCTGTAGACAGTCCTATGAAGAAAGATTGAAGGAACTTGGCAATGTTGGTGAAGCCTTTTGTCTATTGCTCAAGAAGGCAAGACTAAGAATAAGCTCCAATAGGAAGAAACAAAGTTGAGCTTAGGTATTACAAAGAACTTACTAGTGATAAGATACGCCCTTCTTAACTCAAGTCTTTTATACAGAGCTTGGAGAGTTATTGTCAGGAATTTAGCTTGGGTTATAACTTTTTCTTTCTACTTTTGAGGAGTTCCCAGTTTAGCTGTATTAAGGGGTGCGATTTGTTTTCTGTCCAATCCCCATACTCTACTGAAATTTCTACTGTTTTCAGCTAAATAATATTTTATTTTAAAGTCATTTTGTAACTTTTTCTTAATAAACTAAACTAAACCACCCGGTTTCGAACCTCCTGTTTCTGGGAAAGGTGATTGAGCAGGCAGTGGTGGAACAACTGCAGGTCTTCCTGAAGGATGTCTCAGCCCTAGACCCCTTCCAGTCCGGGTTCCGTCCGGGACTTGGGACAGAGACATTGCTGGTCGCCCTCACACACGATGTTCGTAGACATCTGGATCGAGGCGGCTCAGCGCTGCTGATATTATTGGATCTGTCAGCAGCGTTTGATACAGTCGATTACAATCTTCTGACTCACCGCCTCGCCGATGTGGGGATACGAGGGACTGCCTTACAGTGGCTTGTCTCTTTTCTCCATAGTCGGGGACAGAGGGTGGCACTTGGGGAGAAATTATCATCCTGCCACCCTTTGGTGTGCGGGGTCCTGCAGGCTGAAACTGAACCCGACAAAGACGAAGGTCCTGTGCTTGAGCCACAGGGGATTAGGTTCAGGAGTCCGGCTCCCGGCCCTCAATGGGGCACCATTAGTGCCAGTTCCAAGGGTTAAGAGCCAGGGGGGGATCTTGGATGCCTCCCTGAAAACAGAGGCACAGGTCACAGCAGTTGTCAGGTCCTCTTTTTTCCATCTGCAGCAGACCAGGCAACTTGTCGCTTACCTGTCAACCCGTGACTTAACTACAGTGATCCAAGCAACGGTCATCTCTAGGCTAGATTACTGTAACTCACTCTATGCAGGGCTGCCTTTGAGCCTGACCCGGAGATTACAGCTGGTACAAAATGCAGTGGCGCGTGTTATTATGAGAGTGCCAAATAAGATGCATATAACACCATTTTTACGCAAGCTGCATTGGTTGCCAGTGGAGTACCAGATCAGATTCAAGGTTCTGGTATTGACCTATAAGGCCCTGTGCGGACTGGGACCAGCGTATCTATGGGACCATCTCTCCCCATATATTCCCCACAGGACACTCCGATCAGGGGACAAACAGCTGTTGGTGGTCCCTAGCCCCAAGGAGGCCTGCCTACCCTCGACTAGAGCCAGGGCCTTTTTCGGTCCTGGCTCCCACCTGGTGGAATGCGCTGTCTGCTGAAATCAGGGCCCAGCAGGATTTACTATCTTTTTGCTGGGCCTGCAAGACAGAGTTGTTCCGCCAGGAATATGGCTGAGGCTGGGCCTCCGCCGGCCTGGAAAAAAGGGGTGTATAAAACCCTCCCTGTGAAGGCTGTCCACCATCTTGTTTTAAATATGTTTTTAATGAATATGCATTTTTATTGTATTTTTATTGTATTTTTAATATGTTGGTATCCACCCTGAGCCCACTTGCAGGGAGGGCGGAATACAAATTTGAAATAAATAAATAAATAAAATTTAAAAAATGAGGCATGCACTTCACTCTCTTATAAATTCATTTAATAAAAGTCTTTAAGGGGGGCGTGGCATCGACGTCTGAGAATATGGATGCCTGAGAGCTGAGCTCTGTCCTACCCTGCTCCAAATTCCTCTAAAATCCACATCTTAACTTAATGAAAATCACCCCTAGGCATGGGGAAGCACAATGAGAAGACTCAGAAGCAAAATGGCACAGTTGCAAAGCGTCTACAGGACTTTTTCCCTCCAACCCAGGCCGAGCAAGCAATTGCAAGCAAAGCAAGCAACACAAGCAAAATGCAGCTGATGGGAAATGAGGTAGGAGCTCTAATGAATACCCCTCCTGACTCTAATCTAGCAACTTTGTTTGCAAGCATGGAACTTAATATCTTAAATAAAATGACAGATCTTATAAAGCCACTCTCTAATCAGATAGCTGATCTTCAAGCAAAAATGAATAATGTTATTCAAAAGACTGATAATGCACTAGATATTTCTAACTCTTTGCAATCTGAAATATGCACTATGCAACAAGAGAAAGAAGAGATGCATGAAAGAATTATAAGCCTGGAATTAATAGTGCGCCAGCAGAATCTTAAATTTAGGGGGGTGAATGAGGAATTTACATCAAAACTAAATCTGTCTTCGTTCCTAGCTAAATGGCTAGCCAGTTTTTTGCAGCCAAACAAAAGCACTCCAGTAATTTCCAAAGCTTACCGTGTGGGACCCCTAAAAGCAAACAGGAAAACTCCAAGGGATATTACAGCTACGTTCCCAGATTGGGAAACAAAAAAAAGCATTCTGGAGATTGCAAGAGAACAAAAAATGCTTAAGTGTAATGAAGCCCAAATCCAGATTTTTACAGATCTTCCCAAGGAGATATTTAACAAGAGAAGAGATCTCAAACTGACTACCGAAGCACTACATGCAGCAAAAATAAAATATAAATGGATCAAATACTCTACACTTTGCGTCCAATTTAAAGACAAACGTCTTTATGCATCAGACCATGAATCAGGACAAGCTTTACTGCAGAAACTGGACATTACATCAACTGACCTATCAAAATCTGCGCAAAAAAGAAAACTCATTCAGCCACCTACTCCTCATAAAGGAAGCAAAATTCCAGTTAGAAACAACTGAGCCACAAAATGGAAAGCATTCCAGAGTCAAGAAACACTGATTTTTTTTTTCTTTCCTTAAAAGCTGTATAAGTGGGGAACGGGGAACAATCAAAACTTAGAAATTATAGTTTAAAATGTAACAAGCAGTTTGTGCTGCCCAGCAGTATTGAGGTTTGGGGGGGGGAGCCAGTTTTCTCTTGCTCCCGACAATGACAGCCCCTTGACGTTGTACTTTTGTTCAACAGACCCAAAGGAGGATACTTCCCATAGGGTCTCTCAGAGGCTGTACATATATCATATTTTTAGGTTTAGCATTTGGTATGTAAATCGCTTGCAATTTGTTGTTAATTTAAGTTCAATAGTTTTTGTGGGGTGAAAAGAGGGAAGGGAGGTATAAACATATCGTTATTAATAATATATAGTCTTTTAGATGGGTGGTGGGTAGGGGGTAATAATTTTCAGTTATTTTATAGATAGATTTCTTTTTTAAGGGTTTTTGTAAGAATGTAGAAATTCCTTTTTCATAGGACTAGTCACAAATTTATAAGCCCTACTAAATGTTGCACTGTTGATAATTGTATTACTCAGTTATTTAATCTGGCTTCTAGTATCTTTTGAAAAACTAAGCAATCGTTATACTGCTAGTATAACTAATCTATCAAGTTTAATAGGAACTGATCACTAATATTGTACTATCACAAAATTAATAATCTGTTATTTTTACTACATTCACCATTTAACATGTTGTTTATGAAAAATTAATAAAAATAATTTTTAAAAAAGTCTTTAAGATCATTCTTAAGATCATTCAACAACAACAATAATAATAGTACTTATATTCCACTCTTCTGGGCAGATTAGTGCCCTCTTAGAGAGGTGAACAAGATCAGTTTTATTATTATCCGCACAAAACAGCTGGGGAGGTGGGACTGAGAGGAGTGGCTTACCCAAGACCACCTGCAAAACTCATAGCAGTAGTGGGAGTCAAACCAGCAGAGTGCTGATTCACATCCCATCCATTTAACCACTATGCTACAGCATAGAACAAAATAACTACTTGTCTAAATAAGCAAAATAACTAACCTTCTAAACCCAGATCTTATTAAAAATTATCTTTCATTAATGTTATTTACAAAACTTTTACATCTGACCTAGCCAATATATTTAATTTAATTATGAAAAAATATACACATTCTGATCAAACAGGTGTTATTGTAAAGAGAACACTCTGAGCACAAAATGGGCTCCATCTGTTCTTAACTGGGAACTCATAAAGAAAGAAAGACAAAATCCTTAATGTGAAAAAGCTACAAAAAGGCTGGAGTGGTGATTCTTATTTCAGACCTAGGAGAAATTTTATATAATTTTTATGAAAAATATCAATTTCTAAATATTGTAAAAGCTATCTCTCGTCAATAAAGTGAAAATCTACAAACAAATAATATAAGTTCAATAATAATAAAAGTACTCCACTTCAGTACATAATTATTCCACTAGATTTGTTAATATTTTGGACAGTGTATATCAAGAATGGGTCTAATATAATGAAGAATGTAAATGGTAAATGGTTTCAGTGTGTTCAATTAAGTAATTGCATTAATTCAAGACTGAGAGAACATCAGTTACAAAAATGTTTCTGTGATATCTGTATCAATGTTTGTTGAAGTTAAAATTGTTGATAAAACATCCTTTTTTTAGAATTGAAGGGAATGGTTTATTGTATAAAGTAGAAAAGAGGCTCACAGGCTTCGCAGTGCGCAAAGTTGCAGCCAGGTGGTAAGCCTGAGGAGAGGGCAAAGTGCTTTTATCCGTGGTGAGAGGTACATGCTAGGGAGGAGTGTAGGAGGGGTCTAACTCCTCTCCAGCACCCCTCATGGTCCACATTGGGCAGCAGAAGCAGAATCATGGTCTGGATCTAGGGTGAGTATCCCCAGAGCTAAGAGTTGTTGGGCAGCAGAAGCAGAATCATGGCCTGGATCTAGGGTGAGTATCCCCAGAGCTAACAGTTACCAAAAAAAATGCAGCAATTTTTCCTCTAAGGGGCCAATCCTCTCCAGCCTGCTGCCTGAGGGATGAGGGGAGGCACACCACCCAGATTCCCCCTTTTCTCTTCGCCCACTTCACCCTCCACCCCAGCTCACTCCACAGAGAGTACTTGGTGGGTGGGTTCAGGGTGTCCTTGAGTCTTGCACCAGGGCCAGCAGGATGGCGGCTCACCTCTAGGTGAGTTTGCCTCATTTGCAGGCACTACTTGGGCTAGAGGGGGCAGTGAGTGGGAATCCAGGGCTGTGCAGATTCCTGCTGGTGCACTCTCTGGTCATGAACAGAGATGGGCACGAACAGAAAAACAAACAAACATGATGTTTGTTGTTCATTGCCGTCCACGAACAGGGACTCATGAACAACCATGAACATGGCCCTGTTCATGAACATGTTTGTGGTTGGCTGTTCGTGGGGCCAGCAGGCTCTCCTCCAGCCATCATCCAAGTCAAGATCCCTACTGCACCACTCCCAGAAACCTTACCTGAGCAGGCAGCAGGAAAGGTACCAATAATAAATAATAGCTTGGCCCAGAGCCTAGCAGCAGCCCTGGAACTTGAAGGGGTAGATCCCTATCCCACCACACACAAAATTCAAGCTCCAATGCACTCTCTCTATCAAAATGCCAGCAGCAACTGTCTCTCCACTGTCTGGAAAGTCAGAGCTGGGAGCCCCCCTCCCCCCTGGTCATTGCTCCCTTGTAACAAATTTGGAGCTCCACACTTGAAAGGAAGACCTGCCTATCAAGCTAAATTGGGCTTAGATTGGGGTTTCCAGAGCAACAGCAGGAGTTCAGACAGAGTTCAGACAATCCCTGCCTAAGTTGCCAAGGGAATTGATTGCAGGTGCCAGACTGTCTGGCTTGACGAACAGCAACGAACGAGGCTTGTAATGACCACCTGTTCATTTAGAATGGGGCCTCATGAACAGGTTGTTCGCGAACAGCAGATTGGGCTGTTCATGGTGCTTTTTTTTGTTCGTATTGCTATTCGTGCCCATCTCTAGTTGTGAAGTTCTGCTGGACTTGCATGGTGCCGGATGCCTTACACTGGACAGACAGGGAGGAAGAGGCCATCACCTCATGCATTCAGAGGTGGTGTGGCCTTTGGTCCTCCGTGGCACACTCATCTGGCTCCAGGGATCGCACCCGGGGGATGGGACAGGCTATAGGCCTTCTCACTGCACAGCTCCTGGGATTGCATGGATCTAGCGTCTGCTTCTTTGCCAGGCATGCACCAGTAGGCCCTCTCACACTTGGCAGCTAGGGGGTGGGATGGTGGGGACACTGCACAGCCAGTGCCTTGCATGCCCAGAGGTGGTGTGGTCTTTGTACCTCCATGGTGCCTCTGTACAGCTCTAGGGCTTGTGCTTCAGGAAAGGGGCAGGCCAAGAGTCCTCCTATGGCACTGCCTGCATAAGCAACATGGGAGGTGTTATAGGGGGCTGGCGGGCTTGCATGTGCCTCATTGCCCCTTGCCCACTGCCATGGCCTTGCTCCTCAGGGGGGATGAGGGGCATGTTGAGGATCAGGCATCCCACATGGCTGCAGCCTTGCCTCCCCTCAGCATGGTCCTGTGGACCAGGGGCAGGCAAGTGGATGCTGCCTCCCTGGTATCCTGCCTGGCTTTCTCTGCACTTTTAGACTGACTGGGAGGGGGCCTGTGCATGTGGCTGCTGCATCACCTCATTGGCCAGCTTGTATCATTTCAGGAAGTGTCAGCCTTCCTAACCATCTGGCCACTTGGCTCAGGCTCCGTGCTGGTACATGTGGATGTATCTGTTCTCACAAGGTTCCAGTTCATTGCTGTCCTGCAGATCAAGCTGGCCATCACTGGGCTCTCCCCTGGGGATTTCAGGTGTCACTCCTTCAGAATCAGGTCCTCAACCACAGCCATGGAAGCTGGGTTATACCCATCTAGCACCCAATCCATCATGCTATGGGTCTCCAGGATACATCCAGAGCCAGTTGGACACTAATGCTTCTCTGTCCTGGTTGAAGGTATGGTGGTGTTGCCAGAGATTGAGCAGTCTGGCAAGGTGGAAAGAAGGAAGACGGCAAGCACCATGATGAAGACAAGAACAGGGTGGTCCCCACAGGAGCTAGTGGCCAAGGTGGTCCATGCTCAGTAGCCCACAGTTTTTAGAATCCAGTCACCCATTTGGAGGGGCCAGGAAGGAATTTTTCCTTATGCAGCCAATTTGGCTGCAGGCCCTGAGGATTTTTTTTTTAAATAAAGTTTTATTTGAAAAAAGAAATGGAAATAATAGAAAGTGCATAGAAACTTATACAGAATACAAAGCGCTACATTTGAGCTACATTTAAGCTACAACAGAAAAATATATTCAAAATATGTGACAACTCAACTAGCTTATGTAACAGTTCTCTACTCCCTCTCCTTGATTGCTTATTCCTAAACTTTAATGTCAATAGTTTTTAATCAGTCATCTCTTCCACATTTTATACTCAACATTTTTTAAGGTCTCTATGTTATGATTACTCTATTTCCATATTAACTACTCTTATGCCTTTAGGTGTTTTCACTTTCCTCTGGAAACACAGCAGGGATCGCCTAGAGGACTCCAATTTAGCTACAGCCATTGGAGCATTGGTGGGAATCAGGAGGCATGCCCACTTCATGTGGTGGTTTTGAGGCACTGGGTCAGATCCAGTGGGGTGAGTTGTGCTGACTTGACAGCGCACCCTCCTTTTTGTGGGGTCCCCTTAAGGGATCTGGGAGAAACCAAAGGGCACATGCCTGAGCTGGCTGTTGCAGACTTCACCTTGAATGACAAGGACCACCGGGGTCTTGCCTGGCTGGGTGATACATCTCCTGCCACCCTGCGATGCCTGGCATTCATGTTGGGGAATGCATGATATGGAGCAGCAAGGGGATGTTTGCGGATCCATTGCCCTCTGCTGCGCCAATGGCAGCAATCAATAAAGTTGTAGCCTGTTTTCATCCAGAAAAGATGGTGTGTTATGTATTCCTTGCCCGGACATCAACCATACAATTAGCTTATAGGGATGCAAGATAAATGGAAAACAATTTTCCCATCTGGTTCTGTTCATAGAATTTGCAAAAATATGAGAGCAATGTTTTATAGTCTACCAATGGTATTGAACTCCCCACACCCCATAATTTGGATTAAATGTGTAATGCTGATCACCACATCCACTTTATATGTCTAGGCCCTCTCAGAGGTTGAGATGAGTCTGCACCACTTCTACTTTTTGAGGCCCCTAGCCATAATAAAAATGGAAAATGACAACACATTAATAACTTACGAAATGCACCCCAATAATTTGAGTCCCCTTTGATTTTGAGACCCAGGCCAAATTGCCCTCCAAGCCTCCCCCTGATTAGTCATCAGATACATGTAGCAGTCATGTTCAGTTATATAAAATCTTGGGAGCAAATTCACCTTTGAAATTAATTGATTGACATTGTTCCAATGGCTAATTGTTGGTTTTAATTTGCAGTATAAATAATTGTCATTCTTTGTGTTCCCTATAGCTCTATTGAGCAACATTCCTTTCCTGGGGGTGCATTCTTTGGCTGTGATTTTTCTGGCTATCTCCTGAGAGGCTGCATTGTTCAAGATGGTACTACTTTGCTAAAGTACTGACCCAACATGACCTCATACTTCTTAAATAAATGCTAAGAATGTACTCATTCCACTGCACTAGCTGACTTCTGCTTAATTACTGTTATTTACAATATTGATTCCCTCAGGGAATTCCAATTACATCTCCTTACCTTGTTAAGGAACTAAGTGGCATGACAAAGACACACTCAGCTCTGCAAACTCACTAGTGATGAGTCTAGAATTGCCACCATCTTTCTGACTCTTGACTTACTGCTCTGCCTTGGAAGCTTACTGGGTGACCTTGGGCTAGTCACACACACGCAGTCTAACCATCCTCAGAGGATTGTTGTGAGACAAACTGAAACCCATGACCAGTTCAAACCCATGACGTATCAGTTCAAAAATAAACAATGTCTATATGACATTTAATTGAATGGCTTTCTGCTAGAAAATAAGTCTTTATTACTGTGATTTTTAAAAAAAAAAACTCAGTTCTTTTCTGTGGCTATGTTGGGAAGATTGACTTCAAACATGGAAATTAGAGCATCCACATGGCAAAGAGTATTGGCTGGTGGCTGTTTTCAGCTGAAAATTCCAACAGAGCGCCTATGCAACAAATAACTACTCAAATACCTTTCATGTGGCAAAATCATTATAATTGTAGATCTTAATCTTCAAATAGGGTAGCAGGAGTAGACCACCCCACAGAGGACTTTAAACATAGTTTAGATCAATTGCTGGATTCAAACAGCCAAAAGCAGAAGTTACTATGGTTTCACTCTTGCCCACTATGGGGTGATGCCAGCCAGTAACGTAAATATTGTCATAGAGTGGAGTCTTTGCATTTTTATTTACTTCAATATTGCAAAATTCACTGAAGAGGAAATTTTACTACTTATTTTCACATGGTCGAAATTGGACCATCAAAACATATGTTTTGTATATTAGTAAAAATGAACTTACTAGACACGTTTGGTAAATTTTTTAAACCCTACAAACGAGAGGCACACTAGGGAGATATAATTGTACCAGAAAAGTTCATTTCTCCCTGCTACAATCCCAATAATCAAACCTATAAATACAGCAAATATAGACAATTTGTTACTGCAAAGTGCTGTCAGTGAACAAAGTGCCCCTTTTCTATAGAAGTGCCTTTTTTGTTGTGCTCATTGAAGGGGTATTTCAGAAAGAAGGGCCTCTGGAACACACTAGGGGTTCCCACATCCACACACACAGAGGCAAACTGTATTCTCATCAAGAACTGACAGCATTCAGACCCAGATCCACTGTGTACTTCAATACAGCCTCCCATCAACTGCAGTTTCAGTGCCATTTACCCCCTTCAAATTGTCCTTACTAGGAAGAAGATGCGTTGCGGTTAGCAGAGTATCATAGTAGGTGCAGCAAGGTGTGTGTTTGTGTGTGTTTGCCTGTGTTGCAGAGTACATGCATGGATTGATTGATTTAGATTGATTTACTTATTTAACTTATATCCCACCCTTACCATGAATGGGCTGAGAGCAGATAACAATAATATTTAAAACCAACAATAAAATTATAAATGACAGTTCAGTTCAGTTCAGTTCAATAAAACATCATCCTAAATGACAGCTATAATTTCTTAACCCAGCCAACATACCCTACGGGGTAGGGAAGGTTACCAGATGACCAAGATGAACCAACAGGTAGGAACCAGAGTGAGGGCAGGTTACATTACCCACCCCCAATAGGAGATCGGCCAGAACGGCTCATCCCTGCCCCAGCTTCTGCCATAACCTGGCAGAACATCTCTGTCTTGCAGACTTGGTGAAAAGATGGTAAATCATGCTGGGCCTGGGTCTCAGAAGACAGAGGGTTCCACCAGGCTGGTGCCAAAGCTTCATACCGTGCAAGGGGCACATATAGATGTTAAACAACATCAGGGAGAGTATCTCTCCCTGCAGGATGCCACATACCAACAGGTGGCATAATAACAATTTCTCCCCTAGCGCCACCCTCTGTCCCTGACCATAGAGAAAAGAGACAAGCTATTTAAGGCAATCCCTCATATCCATATATCGGCGAGGCGGTGGGTCAACAGATTGTAGGTGACCGTACTGAATGCTGCTATAAGATTCAATAGTACCAACAACACTATCCAATTGCCTACAAAGATTGTCGGTGAGGGCGACCACCACCATCTGCATCCCATGGCCAGGACAGAAACCTGACTGAAATGGGTCCAGGACAGAGGAATTCTTCAGGAAACCTGCAGCTGTTCTGCCACCACCCATTCAATCACCTTGCCCAGAAATGGGAGGTTTGAAACTGGGTGGTAATTGGCTGGGTCGGTGGAATCCAAAAAAGTTTTCTTCAGGAGAGGCCTCACCATGGCTTCCTTAAGTGCTTCAGGAAAAATTCCAGAGCTCAAGGAAAAGTTAACAATGGCCTCCAGTGGAACCCCTAGCCTATCAACACTGGCCTTAACCAGCCATGACAGGCAGGGGTCCAGAGGGCATGTGGTGGGTCGCATCATCTGAAGGATCCTGTCAACCTCATCCTAGGAGAGTGAACTGAAATGATGTAACACAGGCCCAGAAGATGGCCAAGGGGACTCCAGTTCCCTTCCTGTATCAACTGTGGCCAGCAGGTCATGGTGGAGAAACAAGATTTTGCCTACAAAATGCTCCCAGAACCTTCACAGCTAATAGTAAATTCATATTTTGACAATCTCCCTGCAACAAGGAGATCAATGACCAAGCCACCTTAAACAATTGTGCCAGGTGTAAACTTAGGATGCAATGGAGGCAGTACAGAATCCCTTCTTCACCACCTTCACAGACATCTCATAGGCTTTCATAAATGTCCCATAGGGTGTTCTTGCCTATTCATCCTATCATCACCACCACACCTGCTCAAGCTGTCTTTGCTCTTGCTTCATCCGTTGTAGCTCTTCTGTATACCAGGAACAGAGAGGGCAATGGGGCAATTTCGTCGATGGCTTCAGAGACGGGTACACCAGTCCTCCATCAGTTCATCCAATGAACCACCAGGGGGCATCAGATCCCAGAGAGCATTCTGGAAACTAATTGTATCCATTAGTCTCTGCAGGCAAGCATAAATCAGCTGTCCGCATATGCGGGGGGGGGGGGGGGGGCTGGTACAATCAGGCGAGCCTTCATGACCCAGTGGTCTGACCATGATACCACTTCAACTTCATCCAGATTTACATAAATTTCCATCACAAAGATCAGATCCAGCATGTGGCCCACTTGATGCATAGGAGAGGAAACAAATTGGAAGAGTTCTAGTGTTGCCATGGAAGATACTAGGTCCGCAGCCTATGAGGAGGCAGCATCATTGATTTAGACACTGAATTCCCCCAAAACCAAATGCTTGTGGTACTCCAAGGCCCATCCCACCACAATCTGCTGATGCACTAGGCGGCTGGTACACCAGACATATAGACAGACTCTCCTTAGCATCCCATGTCAGGCCTACACAATCGATGCCGGCAATCTGTGGGGTGGGGAGTGAAATGAGCATCGCCACCCTTCCCCCCCAGCCATCTGTCCAGGACTGATGAAGGACTGAAAACCCTGGGGGTCAGTTCTTTCAGGGCAACCGTTTCACCCTCCCTTACCCAGAAGCACTGGATTCCCTTGCCTAGCGCCAGCCTCCTCATCGGAAGCAACTCCCCTGCACCCCATCCACCCCATAACACAAATCACCCCATAACACAAATCACAGTTCTAATCAACTTTATAAAACATACCTCTCAGTGCACCAGGCTCCACTGCCCTTAACTTACAAGAACCAAATCAACCCTGCTCTCCAAAACTACCCATCCAAAAAACATCACAATTCTTACAATTCAATTTGTATAATTCAAACAAAGTCCCTCACACACTAGCTAGGTAACAGAACCTAATATCTTACAGAACTATACAAAGTTGAACAAAACCCCATAACTGGCTGAATGGATCCAAACCAATATCAACATTCATTAACACATTAACTTCAGACCAATCAACGACAAACAATCCAATGAGAGCAGGAAAATATAGTTACACAATTTTATAAAAGGGCAATGTCCAGCTGACCAAGACCACACCACGGTGGGAAAGTGAGCTGAGTTAGAGCACTAGAGGGAAGTTCATGACTTGCAATGCTAGGATTGGGTTAATCTGGCTAGATGGTGAGGCTGTTGCTCAAGATTTTAACTTATATGGATAAGAGCAGCAGTCAAGCCAGGTCAATAGTCTTGTCTGGGAGGCTCTGGTCATCAGTTCTAGCAACTTCCGAAGGCCTGTGAAACTCACTGAAGGCTCCCCAGCATCATCCATGGTCACCTGAATACCTCCAAACTTGCAGAAGGGTAGTTTTATCATCCCAACAAAAGGTATAAGGTGCAGACACAAAGAATCTCTGCAACATGACCACAACACTGGCTCCTCACAGTCCAACAGTTCTTATGAGTCATTTCGTAACCAGTTCAGCTGCTCCTCAGCTCCAGTGAGTTTGGCATCCTAGGCCATCCCCCTGCCTCACGGTCCAGTACCACACTATAAATTTGCCAGTCGTTCATTCCCCAGCACTGAAACTAGCACTGGATAACATTCCTGTAGAAGCTCTCTCAACCGACCCCCAAACCTCCACCTAGCCAGAACAAGGGGAGGACAAACCACAAATCCCTCTGGCAGCTGGGCAATTGTGTAACTGGTGCAGAGATTTACCAGCACTGCAGACATTTGATAGTGTCAGGCATCGGGCATTTAAATTCTCCATCCACAATATGAATTCACAGTCCACCTCACAGGTCAGTATGCAAGCTGAGAAATTATTAAAACAAATTGAGATCACCAGAGATGGTAAAATCAAAGTTTAGGAAGGCAGGGCAAGCTAAAATAATACAAGCGGCAGTGAGTTAGCAAAACGCTCCCACCCACACACTGCCATTTTCCTTAAGAGGAACAAATTCACACATGGAACTTCATTAAAAAAATATGAGTCCGTTTCTTACTGGAACTCCATTACAGATAGGAAAGGGTAGAGAAAGCATTTTTTCTGTATGTTTAGTCTAGGATGATGAGTGATGCAGGATGGTATGTCCTGTACCCACAATGGCATGATGGAGAAGAACTCATTGTCCCCCTCTGAAACCTAAGATGACAGCCAAGATAGCAATCAGATCTGGTTATGTTACAAAATCACCTAGGGCAAATGAACCTAATTCAGAGTGAGAGTGATATAGTTTACCTTGCGGTTAGCCCATCGAACATAGGTAGACTTAATTCTGTGAGGAAAAGCATAGGAAGCTTAGGTTAGCTTCTTTTGCAGTATCATCACATAGCCTCATCAGATTGGCTACATAATGACGTCACTGTTACTAGAATGAAGGGTGATTTTAAAACAAAAAAAATGCAACAAAAGAAGCAGCTGATAATGAGGCAAATACCAATGAAAAGGCACAAAAAAGTCAAGGATTTTTATCCTGACTTTCCTCCAAGAAGTCCACTACATTGTTATCCTCTTGTCAATTTTATCTTCACAACAACCTTTAGATTTGGGTTAGGCTAAGAGAAAATCACCTGACTAAAGATCACTCGGCAAGTTCATAGCTGATTGGGTATTTGAACTTGGGTCTCCGAGATCCAAGTCTAACCCTTTTAATCATTATAACACCCTAGTCAGCTATGAGTTGACAGCACTTCCAACCACCATCAGTTCTCTTTTCTTAAAGAAAGAAACTGATCCTACCCCAGCACTTTCCTCATGCTTGAAAATGTTGGCTGTAGAACATTCAACTCAGCCCTGGTATGTCATGAATATATAACACTCAGCCAGTGCCTCCTATATCTACTGTAATGGTGTTTAGAATGTTGCTGCATGAGTGTCAGAGACACTGTCACATAGTACTAGTGAGATTCAAGTCTAGTAAGAACCAACAAGATATAAGGTATATAAGATGGAAGTTTTCAAGAAGCAAAGCTCATAAGAACATAAGAACATAAGCAAAGCCATGTTGGATCAGGCCAGTGGCCCATCCAGTCCAACATTCTGTCACACACAGTGGCTAGAAATCCAGTGCCATCTAAAGGACTGTCAGTGAGACCAGGACACCAGAAGCCCTCCCACTGCCTTCCTTCCAGCACCAAGACAACAGAGCACCACCTCCCCACAAAGAGAATACCATCTATCTCCTGTGGCTAATAGCCACTGATGGACCTCTGCTCCATATATTTGTCCAGTCCCCTCTTGAAGCTGGCAATGCTTGTAGCTGCCACCACCTCCTGTGGCAACGAATTCCATGTGTTTATCACCCTTTGTGTAAAGTAGTATTTTCTTCTATCTGTTCTAACCCGACTGCTCAATAATTTCATAGAGTGCCCACGAGTTCTTGTATTGTGAGAAAGGGAGAAAAACACATCTTTCTCTACCTTCTCTAACCCGTGCATTATCTTGTAAACCTCTATCATGTCTCCCCTCAGTTGTCTTTTCTCCAGGCTAAAGAGCCCCAAGCGCCTCAATCTTTCCTCATAGGGAAAGTGTTCCAACCCTTTAATCATTTTAGTTGCCCTTCTCTGTACTTTTTCCAGTGCTATGATATCTTTTTTAAGGTGTGGCGACCAGAACTGTACACAGTACTCCAAATGAGGCCTCACCATCGATTTATACAGAGGCATTATGATACCGGCTGATTTGTTTTCAATCCCTTTCCTAATAACCCCTAGCATAGCATTAGCTTTTTTTATGGCAGTCGCACACTGTGCTGACGTTTTTAGCTCCCTTCATCAGGTATCTGATGGAGAGAGCTTTGAGTCTCAAGAGCTTATACTCTGGAAATATTCTTGGTCTTTAAGATGCTACTGGACTTGAGTCTTGTTTTGCCACAGCAGACCAACACAGCTGCCCACCTGAAACTATCTACATAATGTTAGTGATGAGACTTCCAATTAGTGAAATATCACCAAGTTATAAGTCTCCATGCCTTCTCCCAGTTAGAAAGAAGAAGTGTGGCTTGGCTCTGATCCTCATAGTGAATATTTCTAGAATATTATAGTGGGTAGGGAACCAGTCACCATGGAAAATAGTTTTCAGTGACATCCTAGTAACAAATACAGCATGCACTCCAACCCTTAAAAGAGAAGCAAAGAGAGAGCAATTTGATAATAAAGATGCCAGAGTTGTTGATGGTAATGGATGTAGTTTGGAAGAAAGTCTGGAAATAGAAAGAGAATATTGTTTTTCTTACATTTCTATTCCTACAGAACAAAACAAAACGTATTTCTTGCTGTGAACAGCCTACTGTTTTCTAAAAGATACATAAAAAAGTCTAGGAAGTATGATACTGAAGAATGAATAAATATAATAAAATGCTTGCCTGCAGCACAGTGAACTCTATAATCACTCATCAAATTAACAATTTTAAACAAAATTTCATGATTTTTTTTTGAAAAATGGCAGAAAATGATAAATAATTTTGTATGGAATGGGAAGAAACCAAGAATAAGATTTAAAATATTACAAGATGGAAAAAAAAGGAGGTTTAGCCGTACCAAATATTGAACTGAATCGCCAAGCAGCTGCACTAGTTTGGATATCAGATTGGATTATAAACCCAAATAGAAGGAATATCAAATTAGAGACAAGAAGGGATCCATAACTATTTAGGGATCAAGAAATCATTAAAAACTATTCAAAGACAAAACAGTACTCATATTTTCAGGGATAGACTATTAGGAATATGGTTTCAGTGCAGAAATAGAATAAGTCCACGAACTTCACCATTGATATCTCCAATTGATGCCTACTGTGATATTAATTTAAGAAATAAAATACATACATTATGAATATATGATGGATAAGCAAGGAAAAATAAAAATATGACATGAAATTCAAAATGAATAATAACAACAACGTTCAATTTATATACTGCCCTTCAGGACAACTTAATACCCACTTAGAGTGGTTTACAAAGAATGTTATTATTATCCCCACAACAAAACACTCTATGAGGTGAGTTGGGCTGAGAGAGCTCCTAGAAGCTATGACTGATCCAAGGTCACCTAGCTGGCTTCAAGTGGATGAGTGGGGAATCAAACCCAGTTCTTCAGATTAGAGTCCCATGCTCTTAACCACTACACCAAACTGGCTCTCATGAAGGAAAAAATATTCTGTGGTAGTTGTATTATCAAATGGTGTCTAAATTTAAAGAACAAATAGTCAAAGAAGGAGGCCTGTTAAGAGAGAAAATGGTTTTGAAAAATCACTAGAGATTCAAAACATTTATTAAATATATATATATGATATGATACAGAATCAGAGCAAGTAAAAACGATATGATAAAATGGATGCAAAATTTTGGAAAAAAAATATACGCATGAGCCCATGGGAAAATTCATGGACTAAAGACTAGAGATGGGCACGATCGGAATCACGATGTGAAACCCCCCCCGATAATGGCGTTTGTGCCATCGGGACTCAGCTAATTGGTTACGTCCACGGTGACCGATCCAGCATTGGGGGGGCTTGATCGGGGGGGCCATCGTGATCTAATCGGAGAGCCAGACACTCAGGCGCCACTAATCTATTCCCCTAGCAACGGAGCCAGGGAAATGCCTGAGCTGTGTTTGCCCTCTTTCTGTCACCCTGGAAAACCTAATGGAAGCCCAGCTTTCCTTGATTAGCAGGCTTCCTTCCAACCATGGGGCAGCAACCCAGGGGAGGGAGGGGGAAGGGGGTGTTCTGAAGCCATGGGCACAAAGGTTTTTTGCTTTTTAAAAAAACGGGGCTATGTAGGAGGAATGGCTGTTTTTCTGTCTGTCACTCTCTGTTTTTAACCTGCTTTTAAAACACTGTATTTTGTGGGAAAACCTCATTCACGGTTCTGTGTGTGTGTTTAAAATATGCTTTTTGAAGACTGGCTGCTTGCTTTTAAAATCGGGTGGGGAGGAACGGAGGATTCTGTCCCTGTTTTTTTTAAAAAAGCTGGCTGAAACATGTTGACGGGGTGTCTCTCTCTATTTGGAGAGGCAGGGATAGATCCCCCCCCCTCTGCTCTGTGTGTGTGTGTGAATCAGGGCTGGATCGATGGGGGGGGCAGGGGGGTAGTCTGCCCCCAGTGTCGCCAAAGAGGGGGCGCCAGGCACAGTTGCCAGCCCCAGGAGCGTGCCTTGGGAAAGTTGAATGGCGCAGGCGGCCTCCCAGCCACCTGCGCTGCCTTTTGCCTTTCCCTCAGGACAAGGGGAGGCCAGCTTGCGGGAAAAGCAAAAGGCAGCGCAGGTGGCTGGGAGGCCACCCGCGCCGTTCGTCTTTCCCCAGGACAAGAGGCGCACGGACAAGCCGGCCACCCCTTGTCCTGGGGAACAGCAAAAGGCAGCGCGGGTGGCTGGGAGGCCACCCGCGCTGTTCTCCTTTCCCCAGGACAAGGGGTGCGCGGGAAAGCCAGCCGCCCCTTGTCTTGTGGGGCAGGTGAATGGCGCGAGCAGCCTCCGAGCCACTCGTGCTGCCGCCAGCTCCACAGTGCACTGGGATAGCCGGCTTGCTGCGTGGGCAGGGGGGGTGATCCAGGAGCTCGTGCGCGCAAGAGCCTGACTACGGTTGCCCTGGGTGCTGGCAACCGTAGATCTGGCCCTGGTGTGAATGTCCCCTCCCTGAGGGGAGGTGGCTCATTGCCGGGTTAAAAACTTTTTTCCCCTCTGCTCTAAGTGTGTGTGTGTGTGTGTGTGTGTGTGTGTGTGTGTGTGTGTGTGTGTGTGTGTGTGTGTGTGTGTGTGTGTGTGTGTGTGTGAACATCGCCTCCCCGTGCTCGCCGGACCTGGCAGCCGCTGCCACCAACCACCATTCCTATATCGCTGGAAACAGCGGGGCACCTCCCACTTTGGCCTCCCCGATTCCCGATTCCTGATCGGAAACGGGACTTGATTGGTTAGAATCGGTGACCTGGGTTCGGCGGCGGCCTGGATCCACATTAAATTTAGTAAATGTCCAATGTTAAGGGAGAATTGGTATAAAATGTTCTTCAGATAGTATATAACTCACAAAGATATTGCAAAATCTAATAAGGACTATAACGGAAAGTGCTGGAAATGCCAGAATATGGACACAATATTTTATCACATGTGATAGACATGTAAGAAAGCAAAAAAAAAAAAAAAGATAGAGGTATATGAAGTAATGCAAAAGATATTAGAATTTAAGTTTGTGATGAATCCCAAAAATATGTTATTAAATATTTTTCCAAGTAGTATTTGCAAGAAAATGGAAGACAGAAAGCTGCCCAGATCTGAAGGACTGGAAGAACAAGTTATACAAATATGCAACAATGGCAAAAATTAACATCTTATATATATAAGAGGCCAATTTAAGAATTTCAAGAAAAATGGAAAGTATTTTTGATTATATTGCTGAAAATTCAGAATAAAAAAGAACGATTGTTATTAGATATGAAAATATATAGAACGGTATTTGAATAGAAGTGAAAAAATATGAACATATATAAGCAAGTGAGTTATCAATAGATAATAATTAAATAAAAGTTTAATTATATTTTAAAAATTCAGTTGGATTCCTTTTGGGGAATAGGGAAATAACTACAAAGACCTAGAAGAATGCATGAGGAAAAGGTCTTTTCCCTCACAACAGTTAATGGCAAGAAAGAGCATAGATATTTGAAGGAAAATTCTGGGAGCAATTAGGGTTACAGTTAGGGAGGGGGTTAAATTTGATCCCTGCCCCTAGTGACCCTAGGCATGGGGAACCATGTCAGGCCCTCTATTTACATAGCTATATTTAGCACTCTGTTTCTTGGTCATACTAATGTATTATGGACATAGAGTCAACCAGTGAGGCTGACTCTAGTGGGAACAACCTACAGCATCAACATATGAAGCTGCCTGATATTAAGTCAGATCATTGGTCTATCAAGATCAGTATTGTCTACTCTTACAGGCAGCAGCTCTCCAGGGTCTCTGGTAGAAGCTGCTCATATCACAATTTTAATTAGTGATTGAGTATTAGGGATTGAGTATTGGGATTGAGTATTAGGGATTGAGTATTGGACCTTCTGTGTGGAAATTAGTACGTGGTCTCCCACTGACTCTCCCTCCCAACTATCATCAGGCTGTAGCAATGGAGGCATACAAATACATTATTGCTGACTGGTTACAGCCCCTGATTTGGGTACAGGCTGCTGATATCAGCTTGGGCTGCGAAGGCAGGCAGCATCTGTAAAATTGTGTGGTGTTTACTAGGTGTTTCCCATTGCTTCCACTGTCATTGCTTGAAGTTGCTAGTAACTTTTCCCTGTACCCCTAATTATCTTGCATTTGTAATAGGTAGTTTTCACAAGTGAACTGCCTTACTGCAGGTGGAATGGAATCTTAAGAACTGGCTTTTGTAATATGTGTGCATGTATCAGTTAACTGATGACAAACTGGAAAAAACAACTCCACTAAGTAGCATTAAAAAAATCAGACTTTTCTCCGTATCTAATATAACCTTTTTTTATTCCTATTCTTGGCTTCACATCACCTGGATCAGAACATAATTATGTAAACTGCTGCAAGGATAATAAAGCCCCCAAAACAAAAGCATTCACCTGTATGTACAGAGCAGTTTATTTCATGAGTATGTGCACGCACATACATTCTTATTTTCACATGCTAGAATGGCATTTATAATGGAACAGGAATATATATAATACCAATAGATATGGTGCAAAGAAACAACCATCTGAGCATAAATAATAAATTAGAAACAAAGCCAAGCTAGACAGTTTGTACTTTCAGGTAGATTCAGAATAAAATCCAAGCTTCTTGAAAGTTCAGAGGTGTTTGGAGCTGGGATTTTGTTTCCCCTCATTATAGGCATGGTGCCAGCTACAAAGCTTGATGGCAAGTCCCAGATTCCATAAAACTGGGGGTGGTGTGTTCAAAAGCTGTTGCTATGAGTAATAGTAATATAGAAAGCACACAGCAGTGTTTACTTTGAGCTTCCCCTGCTGATTGACTTAATAAGTGCATTCTCCTTAGAAGTGCAAGGTATGACTGGCTACCTAAGCTTTCTGTACACAGTTCTTCAGCTGCCAGCTCCACTCCCTACCAAGATGAATGTGTTCAAAACCGTTGCAGGCACAGCATAACCCAGTGGGACTTTCCCAATGAGACTCCTTTTTCATGGGGCCATTACAAGTCATCAGAATGATGGCAGCTGTTCTTTTGCAGAGTTTTTGTAGGTGTTGTTTTCCTCATTAAGAGAGCTTGGCCAGAGTTTAATTTGTGCTGCTCTGTTTCGTTTCTAAACAACAGCCGTCAATCCCCCACCCTCCCCAGATGGCTCTATTAATATTAAATGACACACAGAAATAGAAACATGTTGCTTCCAAACCTTTCTCCAGTTAGAGGAGCATCTGTCATTTATCACATTTCAATATTGACTTGGTAAGCATTTTTCCAGGCTTAGCCATCATCTTTCTTTTCCATGTGCTTTGTGCTGAATTGTGGTGTTTTGCTTTTCCTAAACAGAGCACATAGAGGTGCAGCCCAGAGGGATTAGACAAGCGCTAACGAAGATGCACCGTTATAAGCATTGTGAGGTCTGATCACCATAACATGCTGTCACATTGCCAAAAGCAATTTGGGCTGATGATACATGCAACTGCCTTAAAAACACTCCATGTGGAATGTAAAAATAACTATTTCAAATGATGGAGGCAATTAGGTCCAAATAAATTAAGATAACAACACAGGAGGACTGCCTTCCACTCTTCTGCAAAGATTTCAGTTGCTTTGGAGCCCCAGACCCTTAGAGCTGTCAAACTTTGCAAGAGTGCCAGTGATTTGCTTCTTGCATCATTAACAATAGTAATAAAGATGTACAAATATCATTCAATCCCCAAGACTAATAGACTATATTTCTTTTCAGTGGCTCATTTTTCTTCTTGTTTACCTGTTTGTAGGCAGATTTGCAGTAGGATTGTGTGATTATTCTTTTAAGCATCCTTCAAACTTTCATCAAGCTGTTTTATGGTTTCACTAAGAATCCAATATATTGTCAACCGTGTAAGCACTCCTTAGCCTATACACTTTCCTTTTAGTAATCCTACTTCTGAACTCAACAAGTTTTTAATTTTACTACTGCCATCACACCATGTATCAATCCATGGGCAACCTTGCAAAGGAAAATGCATAAGGCCCAAGTGCTCAGACAGATGCTAAAACAGTAAATTCTGGGCTAGGGATTATTAGGAAAGTGCACAAAAATAGAACATCGTTATAATGCCTTGTTGTAAATCTAGGGTAAGCTGTTTTTGGAATATTGTGTACAGTTCTAGTTATCCCATCTCAAAAAGGGTATAATAGAGCTGGGAAAGGTACTTAAAAAGGCAAGCAAGAAAATCAAGCCATTGGAATGTGTTCCTTAGAAAAAGCTAAGGAGTTGTGGTCTTTTTAGAGTAAAAAAAACCTGACTACTGGAGGACATGATAGAAGTTTATAAGAAGTATGTATTATATATTGAAAGTAAGTAAAGTGAGAGGACTTCTTTCATAGTACTAGAACCTAATGAAGTTGAGCAGTAGACTGAGAATAGACAAAAGACAGTACTCTTCACACAACTCCTAATCAATTTATAGAATTCACTGCTACATGATGTAATTTAAGAGGGATTAGCTAAATTCATGGAAGATTGGTTCTTTAATGGATAGTAGCCATGATATCCAAGTGGAACCTTCATGTTCAGAAAGAGTGTACCTATGAATACAAGTTGTGGTGTGGCAGCAGCAAAGGGAAGATTTAACTAATTTGCAAGTATTTCAAGAGAAGCTGGATTGCCTTTGTGAAAAACAGGGACTTTGGACTTGGAAATGAACATCAGGGATTTTCTTATGTTATACGCTTCCAGACAACCAGGGCCAGAAGGGCATGTAGCATGCAAGGATGCTGTAACTCATGTAAACAAGAGCCCTTGACAGAGAAGAAAGATCAGGTGAGCTCCAAGCCTGGTTTTTAAGCTTTTATAGGCCTTTCAGGTCAGATTTTTTTTAAAAAAGGCTACTGGGTAGGTAGAATCAGCCTGGAATCTGATAGGTGCCTTAATCCTGGGAATATTATGTTCTGTAGGGCAAAGTGACTAATCAAGGTATTCTTTCCTCTAGTGTTATAGTCGATGAGATAGATATCAGACACAAATAATCTGAAAATACTGAAGAATTTATTTTATAACAACAGAGATTACATTATATCACATATGAAGAGAGCAGCTTCCAGTTTTTGCCATTGTAACATCCAACATTTGGAAACGGTGAAACTCTGGCAAGATATTGCAGCAGATGGGATCTTATTAAATTCACTACATTTCATGGGTCATAATAAGTCAATAGTGCTGCTTTAGTCTGCTGGCCCTATAATCCATGAATTAAATATGTTTGAAATACTATAGTTTTGGAATGGGTGATATTCCAGAGTATCAAGGGAGCAATTGGAATATAATTTGCTAAAGAGAACACTTAGATCCATCATTCTCAAGGCTGTGTACATATTAGTCTGTCCTAATGTTCTGGTAAAGAGTATTTTAACCTGCAAGTTTGGTTGGGCTGGAAGGAGTTTTTATAAAACATGAAATATCTATGATAATGTTATGTTTGTTCCTGTTAATGCAAGATTAGTGGTACATAAAGTGTTTACCATCCATGATTTAATTTAGAGTGAGGTTGCTAACTGTATGTGTACTTCAGAAACATAACTGGACAAGGCATCAGGGTATATTTATGTATAAGGTTCATGCCCTTATTTATAACATTATAAATTATTATGCAAATAGACAGAGCATTGCTCTAAGAAGTAGAAGTGCTTTGCCTATAGGGTGTGATCCATCAATAGCCTTCAAATGTAGAAAGTGTGTTCCATGTGTTGGGGAATGTGCAGAATCTATAATGTTTCTCATGCTGAAGCAAGAAGGGAAACTGAAATAGAGCATATGTTGCACATGCACAATAATCTAGCTTCAGTTCCTGGTTTCTCCAGTTATTTCAGGTACAGTTTGGGGAAATGAACTTTCTCTGTGTGAGAAGACGGCTCTCCCGGCCGCGGCAGAACACTGCTCAGGCTGGGAGCCGCCTCTTTGCTGCCCCGCCCGGAGTGGGAGACAGGCTCCCTTCCCGGGCATCCGGGGCTTTGCTGGAGGGGGCGGAGTCAAGCGCCGTTCACGCTGACTCCGCTCTCCCAGCCTCAGTTCGGGTTTTTGCTCGGCCCACCCACCTCACCCTGTTTTAGTGCAGGAATAGCCGGCTGCTGTTCCAGAGCCAGGTAGGAATTTTTTCCTCTTTTCCCTGATTGGCTTTTGGGAAGGGGTTTTTTTCACCCACCTTGCACTAATGGCAGTGTTCTGAGTTATGTTGGGTTGTGCTGTTAGTTAATAGTTGGCAGGAGATTTTGGGAATAGGGTGCGGGCCGGTGAGCCCCTGTGGCATTCCTCAAGGTTGGGGAACATGGTCTGCCATTAGGGCGGTATGCTTGTGGCGGCTACCGTCAGGGGGGGCAGACGCCTGAGGGGATCCCCCGGATCAAGGCCTAACCTCATGCTAGACGGCTGGGGCGCAACAGGTGCTTGTGGGGGATCCTATTGCCTAGCTGGCTGGGTTGCAGCCATTTGTGAGATGGCCTACACCTGGGGCATTGGGGCTCGCCCAGACAGGCAAGGCGGTGGCCAGTGTGCTGACCCCAGGGCTTGACCTGTACTGCTTAGTTAGCTCTTGCCGTGTTTATCTTTATGGTCAATTTAATAAATGTCCCTTTAATCTAAGCCTGTGTCTGTCTCTTTCTTCCGGCTGGGGTTGCAAACTGCAGAGCAGTTGCTTGTCAGACTTCTCAGTACTGAGCTAGATGGAACAATGATCTGTTTCATGTGTTCATGAAAATTTAGGACATACCATTTGACCATTGCATGCCATTTAGAGAATACCTGCGAAGCTATCAGCTCTAAGTGTATTTGGGAACATTACCATACACTTCAAAGCAGAGTATGAGCTTTCATGAGTCACAGCTCACTTCTCTGAAGCTGTGACTCACAAAAGCTCATACTCTACCACAAATGTTGTTAGTCTTATAGGTGCTACTGAACTCTTGCTCTTTTCTACTGCTACAGACAGACTAACATGGCTACACATCTTGATTTAACTCCAAAGCAGAGTACTTGTTCCCCACCCATTCCACAAGGTGAGGGTGTGCTTATAGCAATTTCATTAAATTTCAAGTATTTTTTCTCCATAACAATCAGGTTGATCACAAACTTTAAAAGTAATACTGTGCTGTCTCTTTAAAATGCCCTAAAGCTGCATTATCTAATAAGGAGATGTATAAACATTAAAGAATTGCTCCATCAGACTATCACTTTATCTGCCTTCCTCCATCTCCAGTCAAGCAGTGGAACAGTCAAGTTTCTCAGACTCCCTGAAAGAAATGAAGCTGACTGGATTTCAGAACTTTTTGAGGGAAACAGGTGTTCATGCAATTAATGGCCTGGTTGAACTATATCATAATAAGCACTCTGTTTCCCTGACCTTAATAATATTATAATTATAATAATAACATTAGATTTATATACCACCCTTCAGGACAACTTAATACCCACTCAGAGCAGTTATTATCCCCACAAGAATCACCATGTGAGGTGAGTGGGGCTGAGAGAGCTCTGGAAGAGCTGTGACTGACCCAAGGTCGCCCAGCTGGTTTCAAGTGGAGGAATGGGGAATCAAACCCAGTTCTCTGGATTAGAGTCCCACTGCTCTGAACCACTACATCAAACTGGCTCTCAACATCTTTACTTGATGTTGTTGCTTATAAACATCCTCTCCCACTCTTTTTCTGTACCTGCCCCACTGGCTTGCTAAAGAAGGTGAGGCAAATGAAGCAGAAAAGGAGATGACTATAGCACGGGTCAGCAGCAGGCACTCATTGTGCCATCGTTACACAACCAGCTGTGTAACATCTTTTACCAGAGTCTATATTGTAGTGATGAGTACAGATAAAAATGTCTCCTGTTCCTTTGAGTCATAGGGTACTATCCAGCTAAGATGTTTGTGTGTGACAAACAGCTTTCTGAATACAGCTTGTCAGACCAAAAAATGAATTTTTTTTCATGTGGCATTGTCCTATGCCAGTATCCTAGGTCTAATACAAAGAGCAATTGAAAGCTTCAGGGGGGGTCAATCTAGTTTTGGAACAGGGTGGACAGAAGAGCAATTCAAAAATGTAGAATACAGGACAGTTTATTGATACAAGAAAGAATAATTGGAGATTTACCTTGATAGTACATTAATTCTTGTATTATATGTTACGTTTAGTAAATTGTTCCAAACTGTCCATTTATATTAGATTAAGATACATCTTTTAGGTCAGAAAATGTTGGTAAATCCTGCTGTGTTTTTCAGATTCATCAAGCAGCATTTAATAACTGATATCCAAGCTATGTGCTAAAACATGCTGGATTCCACATCCATATATACTGCTTACAATTCAAGAGGTTGATGTGTAGAAGAAGGATTTTAAAACCCTGCAATTACAATCAGCTTTATAAATAATGTTCTCATTTAATTGCAAATCCTGATGAGAGATTATAGTGTAGGTTCTTTCCTAATATTAAGATTTAATAATGAGCATCATAAAAGGCTGGAATGCATGATCTTATACAAAATTGTTTCTAAATACCAGCCTAGGAGTGAACCTTTTAAAAGCCTCTTTGCTCTTTGGGTAGATTAAGTTGCATGAATTACATCATTGAAGTAGCCCTTTGCCAGAGTTATGTTCCCTGCTTGGATTTGGAGCCTGGGCCTTGGAAAACTGGGGATTGTTCTTTCAAAGTATAATGAGTTAATTGCTGGATATTAAATTGACCCAGTTCATTTAAGGTTTGAAAGGTTCTGTAGCCCTATGGATAAGCTGTTGCAATTTTGATAGGGAGATCTTGATTTAAATCATTGCTCTATAAAGGACTCAGCAGATAATCAAGATGCTGCTTTAAAGTATCAGTCCCATATCAGTGCTAATAAGAAAAGGCCAAAGCACAAACAAGAATAAACTTCAAAAGAAACAAGATAATGGCCAATACCATATGTAGGTTCCATTATACATTGTGAAATAAAAAATATTATTAGTAAGATACGGTTGCAATTTTTTTGTAAGAAAACCTGTATGAGTATCTAGGGCTTCCAGATCTGATGGAAACACTTCTCAACCCAATTATGGTTTTCTCAGAATTATAAAAATTAATGATAGCTCTTTCTCTGAGACAGCCAGTGCTTGCTGGCCTCTCCACCATCCCTTCTATCTATAGCAATATTCATGGATCCTATCACATTAATGGGTTCCCTAGGACAATTAAAAAATATTCACTCTTGAGTCTACAAATGGACTCACACCTCTCTTCATTAATCACTGCAACCTAAACCCTGTATTCCTTGCCATATCCATGAGTTGACACAGGTCAGGACTGAAATACTTACAACACATCACTTTCCTACAATGCAGTGAGTAAATCACATTAAATGGACTTGACCTTTCCTCTTTTCCAGGCATTGGCCTCTTTGCTTACTTGCACTGTTCTTTTGAGGTGCAAACTAGGTTTCCCTGAATTATCTGGCTAAGCATTAACTTATAGATGTTTATAACAGATTTATAATGGATCCCTCATGCCTGTACTGGCTTAGACTCTATGTTAGCAGTGATAGGATCAGATGATTCCAGAGCACCAGTTTCTCAAGTTGCATGGCATACATTTTGGCATAGTCAGTCTGAGGATGTGGATAGGATTCTTACAACCTGTTTCAATGATCTTACCCATCCTGGTTGCTTAAATCTGGCAGACTGGGTTTCAGAAATGCCCTCTTGAAAGAGGGGGTGGTCTCCCTGCCTTAGAACAGGTGATGGTGCATCCACTCCTAAAGAAAGGAGATTTGAATAACTATTATCCAGTCTCAAATGTACCATTTTTGAGTAAAGTCTGGGGCCAGTCCTGTGGTGCAGCATGGACACCACCAAGCCCCAACTGGCCTCCTGGATGAAATGGATTGTTTGGATCTATTCCAATCTGTTTTCAGGTCTTGTTATGGGAGTGAAAAATCCATGGTCACCTTGGTGGAGACCAACATGGGGATGGATGGGGGAGGGTGCAACCCTTTGATTCTCCTGAACCTCTCAGCATTTTTCAGTACCGTCTATCATGGCATCCTTCTGGGTCACCATTTGGAGTTAGCACTGAGAGGAACCATTTTGCAGTGGTTTCAGTCCAAATTGCAAGTTAGGTTTCAAGGGATGGTGATGGGGATTGCTACTGGTCTACAAGGTCTTGCAGGGTTGCATCTAGTTCTCCAAGCTTTTCAACATCTACATGAAGCCACTGGGAGAAATCATCCAGTGATTTGGGCTTGGTTGCCATCAATATGCGGATGACAATCAGTTCTCTCTCACTGTTCCAGCAGATTACAGGGAGGCTATGAAAACCATGAACCAGTACTTGGAGGCAGTTTGGATTAGATAAGGGCTAATAAGCAGAAAATCAAATGAAATGGAGGTACTACTGGTTGGAGGAAGGATTGACGCAGGAATTGAGGTGTCTTCTGTTCTGGATGGGCTTACACCCTCCCCCCAATATAAAAGGTTTGTAGCTTGGGGTTGCTGCAAGATCTGGAGCTCCTGCTGGAAAAGCAGGTGACAGGGGTGGCAAGGAGTGCCTTTCACTGGCTTTGGCTGGTGAGCCAGCTGTGGCCTTTCCTCAGGAACAAAGATCTTGTCACAGTAGTGCATGTCCTGATAATATCTAGCTTAGACAACTGCAATGTGCTCCATGTGGAGCTTCCCTTGAAGAGATGCTACAATTGGTGCAGACTGCCATGGCAAGAATTCTGGCTCAAGTGGGTCACAGGGATCATATCAGTCTGATCTTGTACTGCCTACATTAGTGCTACCAATTTGCTTCCAGATCCACTTCAACATACTGGTGTTGATAATTAAAGCTGTATACAGCTTGGGGCCAGCATGTCTACTCCAATATGAACTTACCCAATTACTGTGCTAATTTTTGGAGTCCCTGTCATTTAAGAGTATGGGTGGCAACATAAGAAAGGGGCCTCTCAGTCATGGCTCCAAAATTAAGGATTTTTTCACCAGGGAGATTCATCTGTCCCCTTCTATCACTATATTTTGCCTGCAAGTGAAGACTTTTCAGTTTTGCCTGGTATTCCTCACAGGTTCTCATTAACCCTTCCTCCAATTTATGTTTGTGTTTTCTTTTAATTGCATGTTATTGTTTTATATACAAGCAGGGAACCATGAGGACTTGTTGAGGGCATCTTATTTTTCCCTCCCCCACTATTTCCTCTTCCTATTTCATGGCAGCCACAATAGCCTCTCGCCTTTTTCTGCATCCCTCTCTCCTTCTTACCCAGAAGCAAATGACCCACCATTATCTGCCAGTCTTTAGCTTTCCCTCCTTTCATCCTCCTGGTAGCCTCTCCTCAGGAAAACTCTGACTAGGTTAGGCAGCACCAGGTGAGCTGGGCCCATTCACTCCCTGGGAACCATGCAAGGACTTGCAGGGAGTATGTCACTTTCCTCTCTAGCCCCTTCCCATACTAGGTCCTCCTTCTGTCTTCCTGATAGCACCCATATCCTCACATTTCCGTGCATTCTTCTCTTCTTCCCACCCATCCACCAACCAATCATTTTCTGTCTCCCTATCTTCGGCTGTATTGATCATCTATAGCCTGGCAACCCAAAGCTCCTTACATCATTCTTCTCTCCTCTATTTAACAATTCTGTGAGGTTGTTTGGCCTGAGAGTTGTGCGAGAGTGGCTTAGGGATCCCATTCTCCTGGTGGGGGAAGGAGATCCCCCGTTCCCAACTTGCAGCCCCCGCCACCACTTACTTGGCTGGCGGGGGGAAAGGTGAGGAACAGGTCCATATCGGCCCATTGCAAAGTGTGCACATGCTCTCCAGCCTTGCGTACTGATGTCACTTCTGGGAAGTGACATCATCATGCAGGTGTGGGGCTGCACGTCTGAGGAGTATCCCGACAGTGCCAAGAAAGTAAGTGCTGGGTCCCCTCTTCCTACAGGGAGGAGAAGGGGACCTGGCAACCCTAGAGTGGCCCAAGGTCACCCAGAAAGATTCCACTGCTGAGTGGGTATTCAAACCTTCATGCCAACATTTCAAATGCTGAAGTACCTTTGTTCCAATATAAAGTCTAGGAATTCACTTGTGATATCCAATAGCATGTTCCAGATTGAGTAATTACACATTGGAGAAGCTTGTAACTTCTAAGCAAGATACGCATGAAACGAACTCCAATGGATGCTCGTAGAGTCAAGCTACAATTATATTTCATGTACTGGAATCAAGTTGTCAACAATAAGAGAAGGACTTTCTACTCTATCCATTGGAATTTAGTTGCTAGTCATATGATAGGATTCTTCATTCTGTGTCTTTAAGGAAGAGTATATGACTGATGGTTCCACAGCATTGTGGGTAGAAATCGTAGTTTGGAGTATTGTGGTTATTTTTGGACATATTATAAATCACAACAATGATGTAACAGATTAATGAAATGAATGTACATTTTGTTGAACAATAGCAAGCAGCTGTGTGAGTCAAGCAAGCCACATAGTATCCAGTAGCTCAGTGATTACTGCCAGGCCTGGCCCCTGTGAGTTCTCTTTCAAAGGTGAAAACAGCCCCGGAAAGGGCCCTGTCTTTTACTAACAGGCTTGAAGGCTGGCAGTACCATTGTAGTTGCCCAACAATGGCCACAGAGGCATGTTTCTTAAAGACAGAGGTTCTTTTCTAATATTTTGGGTGTTTTCACATCCCAATTTGTTTGTTTGTTTTTTAGATTTCAGATTTTTGGGGGGAGGGGCAAAGCTGGGGCTTTCAGGTTTGTAGAACTGTCTTGTCTGTCCATGGCCCCAGTATCTGGATTTATGTATCCACAGATTAGTCCACATTGAGGATTAGATACATTGATATGTATTTCATTTTGTTTTAATATTTTTATGTTCGCCACCCTGTGGATCCTTAGATGGGTGGAAAGGTGGATTTAAAATGTTTTAAATAAATAACACTAGGGATTTGGGGTACAAACTAAGAGTAAATAAGCCTGATATAACAGGAATCGGTGTAACAATACAGAGGGCTCCCATGTCTCTGAGAGCTAGTTGTACAGGAGAGTCGAGCATATTTCCCATTCGCTTATTTACTGTTCTAGAATTTCTTTCTGACTGTGTTCCACTTCCCCTTCACTATGGTTTAATAAGATATTCTAAAATTAATTATGTGTTTACCATTTTCAGTTGCTTCAGTTTACTGACATCTTTTTTCCCTCTACATAACCAGTGCATATATGTGCATTTGTAACAGATGTATGAAAGATTGCACTGATACCTTTTTTATTTGGTGTTATACTGTAAAACAGCAACACACAAAAATCTTCATACAATTGACCATGCAATGAGTAACTTGAACAAAGTTAGCTTTTAGCTCTGCAAGAGCCACTCAATATGACTTACTTCAGGCCCATTTTAATGTACCATTGTGTCTGGTACATGAAGGAGAAGCACACAAAATGTGTCATAAACTTTGCAAGATCATTCTTTGCACAGCCAGAGAAAGTCACTGAAAGATTTTGAAGGTTATCAAATAGCCTGATTTTTAGGAGATGAATTCAACTGTTGATTTTTGATACCACCTAATTTCAGAAATGTATATTATTTGTATGGCATGGAATGTAGAGGGGGAGGGATTATTACAGAAAATACAGTTAAAAAAAAAAAACTTAAGGTGCTTAGAAAAATAAGTCATATAGGTCAATCTTAGAACTGAATAATAAAGAATGGAATATATAAACTTAAAGCCTGCCATACCATTTTGTTTTATAATAAATAAAATGTAATACATATTAATTGAATTTTGTTTGCTCCTGATGCAGAATCAGATAAGTTGCTTAGGAAACAGGATTTAGTCAATATTGTCTTTTCTTTGAATTTCTTTTATTTATGGCTTTCTTTGTAAATCGGAATGATAATCTAATACTTTTTTTAATTATGATTCAAACAATATCTGATTGTATCGTTCTTCAAGCCCATCGTGACTTTCTTTCATAAGATTTTTCTTTCACCCTTGTAGAACTTCAAATTCAAATTCTTTTTATTGGTCTGTGATTACCCCCTTCCCTGTACAACAATTTGCAGTTACAACTCATTTCCATGAATAAGAACTAAATTGGATATTGAATGTTATAACAAGAGATTTATGAAACAAATGCATCAAATGTACTGCCTTGTGTGTTTTTTTTTGGGGGGGGGGTACAATCTCAGTTTACCCACTTGCCTAGCCACATATTAAATATAGTATTCAATGGTAGCAACAGTGTTCTTGCAAAATTTCCAGTTGACTGTGTGAGTGATGGCTGTGTGAGAAAGTTGGCTGAAACACTCCCTAAGAGGCTAACAGTCTTCCCAGATTCTCTGCAGGGATGCCGAGAGATGAGGACAAGGGGGACAAAATTCCCACAACCCAAAATCAGTTGAGGGCCCTGAGCTAGGGCTCTGCTGACCTGCAGCCTCATGCAGGAGTGTTGGACGGGTGGCTGTTGCCGCAGAGGAGGTGGCCATATCAATCAAATGTTTTTTTAATGTCAGAAGCAAATCTGCCAGGGTCTGAAGGCTCTGCCTGCAGAAGAAGAGGAGAGCAGGGTTCTCCCTCATGCTTGCAACTAAGCACACAGTTTGGTTGCAGCCTCAGCCTACTCTTGCTCTTGCATGCCAACTGAGATTGGAAAGATCAAGCGCGTCTGAGTCAGTGTGTGTTCCATCTCCCGAGCCTGACGCAATCTCCTCATGCCGTGCAGCCAAGCATCTGTAGCTGCTGATGCTTAACTGACCATCTCCTGGCTCCTTTTGGCCCCTGCTGCAACTAGGGAAGCCAACAGTATTCAACAGGTGCCAGAAGAAGATTCTGCAGGTGAAAAGAACTATTACTGGTTCTATTGGAAAGTAATTCTCTTGCAATTAAGGCCAGGAGTCTGGGTTAAGCTTTACTGTGAAGATTTGGTACCTCTTCTACATGTGTTCTTTCTAGAGATGCCAGACCCCCAGTGGACGTGCGGGATCCCCCACCCCTGCTCCCCACACCCCGCCCCCACTTACCTAACCAGCGGGGGGGGCACACCTTCCATGTGCACTCCCCCATGGCACTGCACGCGCCCGTATGCAGCCGCCGCCGGGATCAGGCCCGTTTTGGCCCGGATAGGGGCTGCTGCGGTGTGGGAGAGCTCCTGTGCTCCACAGCGCCTCAAACCGGGCCCAATATGCAGCAAAATGGGCCCATTTTGAGGCGCTGCAGAGCGCAGGAGCACAACTGCATTCCGCAACGCCTCAAAACGGGCCCAATCAGCAGCAAAACAGGCCTGTTTTCGGGCACTGCAGAGCGCAGGAGTGCTCCTGTGCTCCACAGGGGCTCAAAACAGGCCTGATGCACAGCAAAACAGGCCCGTTTTCGGATGCTGTGGCGCACTGTGCTCCGCAGGAGCTCAAAACAGGCCCATTTTGACGCAGTTTGGGCCTGTTTTGAGCCCCTGTGGAGCCTGGGCGTGCTCCCAGGGGGCGCACAATGATGTCACTCCCAAAGTTACATCATTGTGCTTGTGGGGGCATGCGCACGCACTTTGCGCGCACACCCCCTCTCCCCCAAGGTAAATGCCAGGACCCTATCCCCCCCCCCCGGGAGGTTGAGGGGGCCTGGCAACCTTAGTTCCTTCTCCAGTTCAAGCCCTACCTTCTCAACTGAGTTTAGGAGTCGTATAGCTTAAATTCAGTGTGCCTCTAAACAGACATCAGCGGGGGTGGGTGGGTGGGTCGGTATTATTTCTTACAGACAAGTCCAATATAGTCCTTGAAAGAATGTTTGTGTTAGAAGAAGTTGTGCCTAATTAAACATGTCTAATTGGAGCACCTCCACTCCATTTGTCACTGCTTGGAAGTTTGTGAAGGGTCGGTCAACTATCTTGTAAAATGAGACCCCAATGGAAAGGTTTCTTATGTGCTTCACAAGTTGGCAGCAAAGGAGGGAAAAAACTGTGGGCTAAAGTCCTCGTTTCAACCCCCTCCCCTCAAGTATGTATGCTTGTCAAAGTTGTCATCTTCCACTGCTTGAAGATCTCTTCTCTCCCCTCTCTGCCTGTTCCTTTGGTTTTTCTTCAATGCACTTGCACAAGCTCCACCTGGAAACCATGAAGTCCATACAACAATGCTCTGGGACTAAGAGCTTTGATTTTACACTATGCCTCAAATTTGTGCTACTAGACAAATTGGTGTGCGCATCTCCTTCAATTTTCCACAAGTTTACAAACTATAAACACTGTCAGCAAAAATGCTCAGTATGTTCCAGTATGTTGAAAGTTCTCATGATGTAAGAGATGTCATTTTAATAAAGAGATTAGAATTGTAGAAGAATATAACAGTTCAGGAAAGTTTCTTTTCTGCAGTGTTTTGTAATTCTGTAATCCTAGTCCTACTACATTGTTCATGTATTGTCTTATACTGTCTGATTATGTTGTTTTTATATTTTTTTAAAAAAAATTAATTGTGTTGATTTTCAAACACAACATAAAAAACACCATCTAGGCCCCAGACATAACAAAGGTAATTTCTGCATGTCCTAACGTCGCACAACACTTCCGGAAAGAGTGCATCTTCATGGCACAGTTTCTGACGTCATCATGCCATGATCCCATTTTCGTGGCGCAATGACGTCAGAAATCACACCATGAAGACGCCCTCTTTCCAGGAGTATTGTGCAATGCTAGGATGTGGCATCACTTCCATTTAAAAAATGGAAGTGACAGGGTCTCATCGGGGCCAAAATTAGCCCCAAATATAGCATTTTTGCTATGTTCTGGACTGATTTGGCCCCACTGAGACCCTGTTGCTTCCAGTCTTCCACTGGAAGTATGTCATCAGAGCCTCTGGAGAGTACAGGTGATCAATTTCACCATATACTCCAGTGGTTCCCAGTGTGCCTCCCTCTTCCTTTCCCCCCTGCCAACCAGGTGAGTGGGGCTGGGGGATGAAAGGTGGAGGTGCGGGATTCACCAGGGGCTGGCATCCCTACTCATCAGCTATGTACTTCTAATCCACTCTGAGTCCCAGTGTGAAAGGAGGACTATAAATGAAAATGTATAAAATAAAATACTGTTTGCTTGGTAGCTGCCCCTCATGCTTTGTTTCAGCAGCCCCAAATAGATAACAGGTTTATGAAGCTCACAGTGACCTATTATATATGGCTGGTGGGTGCATTTATCATGGTAGTATACTAGTCATGCAGGACTAAATCATGCTGCAAAGACCATTTGTGTAAATGTGGTTTTTTAAAATTGTGGATGAGGTATAAAGTGTTAATCAGCAATTCTGAAAATGAAACCTAAAACCATAGCAGCGCCATCCTAAGCAAAGTTACATCCTTCTAAGTTCATTGATTTCTATGGACTTAGACTGCTTAGAATGCCACTGCAAGCCAAAGTATTCACACTTTTTTTACCAATCAAGAAGGCAATTGTTCACTGTACTATAATGCTGTGATTTGTTTGAGGCTGAAACGCTTTGAGAACATGAGATGAACATTTCTGATAATAAATACTGTCAGCTGCAGTGGTCAGGAAATATTTTATTTGATTTTTTTATTGATATTCTACTCTCCCTTTAGGAAGCTCTGAGCTGTTTACAAGGAGCTCACAACAAGGGCTGTTTCCACACAGCAGAAATTGTCCAAGTTTGGCGAAAGGAATCACTTACCAGCTACCCGCTTCATTGCACCTTGTCCCGCCTTGTCCCCTATCGTTCTGCTCCCAGCAGTTCACACAGGCATCAGAAATCTCAGGGCAGTGGGCAGTGACTGCCCCCATCACAGTTGACATCGGGGGACTTGCTGCCCCCGTCTCCACCTTTTTTTTGTTGTTGTTCAGGCCGGGTTTTGCAGTTTTGTGTTATTACAAAATTTCGACAGGTAAATGTGGCGCTCCTCTGACAAGGCGGCTTGTGATAGGTCTGTTCATTTGCCCGAGAATTTCTCTCAAGGGCTATTGGTTGCACTTGTTGGTAGGGGAAAAGTTCCCTGAATGACTGTACTTGCTGGCACCCGAGGCAGCTTAATGCTGCCTGTGTGTGTGTGTGCGTGTGCGCACGGGGAGCCTTCCAGCCCTCCCATTCAGTTGCCTCGGGCCCGGCGCAGCTGGCTGCCCTGGCCGCTGGCTGTGCCTGGCCCACAGAACAACTGAACGGGAGGCTGCCCGCTCAGCTGCCAGCAGCGAGAGTGGTCGCCAGCCGGGAACTTGGTGAGAGGAAACAGCTGAGTGTGAAGGAGGTGGGGGAGAATCCGAGAGCCTGGAGCCAATCCTCTGTGGAGGGGGCGGGCAGGCTGCCCTGCTTGCTCGGGCACCCCAGCTACTTCCAAGCCTTGTGCCATCAGTTTTTTGGACTGTGGTGAAATTGACTGGGGCCAGCCCTCCTTCCTATTTTATCTCCTTCCTCTCCTCCCCGTCCCCGCTCCACCCGGATTTGCAAGCTTTTTTTTGAAAAACCTGCAAAAGGAGCTCCCAACCTTCCCTGTACTTTAAATCCTCTCCTCCCCTGCATCCCTGCCCCCGGGTCGGCACCCCTCTGAGCCTGCGATCAGTAACCCCCCATTGAAATTGCACACCTGCGCAAAGCAAGTCCATTTTTAAAAAAAAAAAAAAAAACCAGACTGTGACACGAAACAGACTCGTGCGACTTCGCCATTTACCGTGGTGCAAGGGATACTAGAAAGTCAGTGTAATTGCCTCTGAATAAAATTCCAGTGCTTTGATCACATGAAAAACACGTCTGAAACCAGCCACCCCTTTGAAACCTCGTAGCTGGGCAAAGCGTTTCCTCTTTACAAAAAAACCAGCCAGCCGACAGCGACAGGCAGAACTCCGCAATTTGCCAGGCACCTGTGGCAAAGAAAGAAAAATTCTGGTATTTAAGTGCAGAAATCTGTCTCAACGCATGTAAAATTTTGCTTAATATGCCATGGATCAGCCAATTGAAATTGCGTGCTTGCGCAAAAGCCATCCATTTTTTTAAAAAAAAATGGTTTGGGCTGCCCGCCGGCCGGAAAAGGGGGGCTGGCTTCCAAAATGGCGGATCGTTTCAAGCAGTCTAGATTTGTCTTCGGAAGTCCTCACGAGCTGCTTATAAAGTGGAACGAAGCGAAATAAACGCAGGCGGGATATGACAGGTATTGTCGGGTATTGTCCGGTATTGTTGGGTTTGGGTGGTAGAACAGCGACATTATGCGCTGCACTTGAGCCCGTGTGGAAACGGCCAAGCACTGATCAGACTGAGGTCTGCTCAGTATTAACAACTTCAGAACATTCTCTGCCATCATCCCATCCCTGGAAACTTCATACCTCTCAGCTGGCCAGGCCAGGCCAGGATTTTGTTAGCACTTGAGACTAGTTTGGCCCTCCTGATTCTGTAACCTTTAAAACTGGCAGAGAAATGCCTGTTTAGTGACAGTTTAAGGAGTGGTTTGGCCATAGGGTTAGGCAACAATAGTAAATTAGTAAGTGGTTATATTTAGGTCAGAAACTGCATTTTGCTGGTTGGGGACAGGGTGTAAATCTCACTATCAATTGTTCTGCTTGGGTGAGTTTTCCATAGATAATAGCCATAAGGAATGTGTTAAAGTGGATTTGGCAGAATTTGTATTCTCTCTCTCTCTCCAATATGACTGATGAGATAAGATTAAGATAAGCCAAGGGACTGGTGAGAATGGGTGGTTTTAGCTATGAAACTTCCAGACCAGGTGCTCTATTGCTTAGACAACTATCATCTGTGCCTCCCATCTTAAACTATGCACCTGGCCAGCCACTACGTTGCATGAAAGAGAAAAGGAGAGACAGCAGAGTTTTAGCATATTTTTCCAAATTTGCATTGCTGAATTCTTTTGAAATACAGGATAAAAATATAATAAATACCTAAATAATATAACCTACCCCAAGTACTAGTGAGAACCAGAGAGGCAGAGATGTTGAAAAATATATGGAAAGAAACCTTAGTTCACTGGCTCATCTGATCACTAGGTTCTACAGTATGCCTTCCACTGTAGTCCCATAGCAGAATAACCTAAATATTTCCCATTGTTTCTGTGCTTTTTGTGTTGTTCACTCATCCTCGCCAGAATATAAAGATTTTTTTATCTCTACTCTGAGATACAGATCTAATAATTCAGTTGCACTCTGGATTTGGGGATTGCCTTGAGAGGTGCAAATGACTCCATTGAATTCTTAAATAAGTACATTAATACCATTTGATTTGATAGTCTGGGAAAGAAAGTGACAATGCAATCCTTCACATAGTTATTCCAGTAATTTCAAGGGGCTTACACTGGGGTAATTCTTCTGAGGTCTGCACTGTGAGTTGCCTATGTCTCTCTCTCTCTCTTCCACTCCGCAACAGAAGGTTCATCCTGTATATCAGATTTAATTTGTGAATCTTGTCAACTGAGCTTGTCTCATGCCTGAGGCACTGAGAGGCTAGATGCAGTCAGCATTCTTCAGGGCTGCCATATCAGCATTATCTGCTAAAAAGCTTTCACTTATTATCTGTAACATTATGACTAAGAGCCAGTTTATGCAGAAATTCTCCTATGCTCAATGCATCATTACTACCCACAGATACATCTGCAGTGACCCAGAAGCAACCTGTGAGTGTGGAAGCTTTACAAAGTACACATGCAATTATGGAAACCACTGATAAGATTGCTTCAGCTGTATCAGTGGCTGCACTGCATTCTCCATGTCATCACAGATTTGTGGGGCTTGAGATGCATAGTAGGATGCAGAAGACTTTGTCCATCAGAAACTGCTGTAAGTCTGAAAGCCTATAAATTGACACACTCTTGGAAAACAATTTGACATGTGACATATGACATGGCCATTTCTTCATAAGGTAAAGTGTAGAAACAATGGGACCTGGGAGCTGCACTTCCAGCCTACATCTTATGGAAAAGCAGGAAAGGGGGATGAAGCATATCAGCTGACTGTGTTATCAGCATTGAGGATGCTCAAATACCCTGCTGGTTTGGCTCATGTCACATTTACGGTCACAAACAGGGACCTGATTTTTGGATGATCGTTTCAATGATCTGTTCATTGGTGCTTGTCAGGTTGTGTATTCTTTCACCGTATTCCTTCCTAATCATGCAGTACAGCACAATCGGCTTTTTTGCGTAGGAACATTCACACAGCCCAGCTGAGTTCTACTACTCCCCATCCTTGCGGCACAACTGCCCCACTGAGCAGGCAATTGTTTAAATAGACAGATCATTCACAGATCATATAAATCAGTTATAAATAAATGTTGTCTTTCAATCAAACCTAAGTAGTCCTTAGAGATACTAATGGCTATAAATTAGTTTGAATCAGTAGCAACTCTGCACATGGACAGTTTTGCAAAAACCAGATACAAGCCAGTTCAGCAGGCATTTGTTGCATGAACCAAACAGCTCAGGTGATCAGCTCACATCTCATCAATGCCTTCGAACATGGTAAGTGCAACTGTCAAACACTGTAGTGAAATGTGTAGCATCCCTAATCAGCATTAGTATGTCTATGAGAAAGAAAGTCAAATTAATTATACCAGGTCATGTTCAAATCTTGTGTAGCTTTCACTCTCTGTAGGCACACCAAAGGAACCAGGAACTGAAGCTATCAGTAGCTGGAAGATATGAGTGAGAGTGGAGAACTAACTTCGTAATGCTTCTGCCACCACAGTGGCAAATAATCCCAATGATCTGCCAGGTATCTGTTTTCTTCTAAGGAAGATAATTTGTGCTACCCAGGCTATTTCATGGGGCTGTATTTCCATGAGGGAGCCCATATCATTGGGCACGAATCCCATAGGGCCCAACAGAAGTTACCAGTAGCTGGCAGGGAGGGGAGATGAGTGGGAGTCTAACAGCTGAGATAACCTACCCCAACTGACACCAGGTCGCAACAGATTCTGCAGTATCTAATAAAATTTATTTCATTGGGCAAAGCAGCAACAACAAAAATGGAAATGTGTGTCTCAACATCTGGTTTTAATTTTTAAAATGTAGTTGATTTGAATTGTAAGCCCGTTTGGGAGCTGAAAAGTAGGGTATAAATAAATCAAACAAATAAAGGAATGATCTCCCATATTGAACACAGCGCTTTGTCTGCACTGGTTTCCCAGAACGTGTATTTTGAACTTTTGAAAGGGCACTGAATAGAGCATTCCAGGATACATTCAGCTTTAATAGCAGTACAGGATGTTGAAAAGTGCCTTAACACTGCTGACATCTCTAACACTTGCCGAATATTACCATCTCTGCCTTAATAAGCATTCCGGAGTCCAACACTATGTATCCAGTAGTTTGTTCAGGAATAATTGTACAGATAAAGAGCTCAAGGTGTTCTTTATGTTAAGTAAGTATCCTCCTGGGCTTTTAATGATATAATAAAACCATACTTCTCACATATACACTGTGGATGTAGGATATAACTTCAGGAAGAAATAATATGAGATCTGATATGGATGCCTAAGCAACTCCCAAATCCTTACAATCCTTACACTCCTTCAAAGACGGGCGGGAAATAAACACTGGGTAAATTGTGTATAATGTTATATGTATTTAATGTTTCAGGTTTAATGTTATTTATTTCCTACATCAGATAACGGGTGCAGTGGTGCATAGCAGCTGCTGTTGCTAGAGATGCACTCCAATGGGTGCATCTCTTCTCATGCAAATTTGCTAGCTCTAATCAGTCTATACTGCCTTTAATACTCATTTTGGACCTGGTTAGTAATGGTACAATTTTGATTGGATACAACAACTGGAACAAGCCCAGCAGGCTCTTGGATCATTTGGAAGTTGAACTGGTCCTGCCTATAGAACCTTGAAAATGACCAAATGTGCTCTGAGATGAGCCTTTGAGGCTACCACATCCTTCCCATCTTCCCTGTATAGTCCTGAGGATACCACAGGTCTCTACATACCTTGTGCACTGATAGCATGGTATGGCGGAAAGTGTCATCAAGTTGCAGCCAACTTACTGTGACCCCTCAAGGGGTTTTCAAGACAAGAGGTGTTCAGAGGTGGTTTGCCATTGCCTGCCTCTGAGCACCAACCCTGGACTTCCTTGGTGGTCTCCCATGCAAGTACTAATCAGGGCCAACCCTGCTTAGTTTCCAAGATCAGATGAGATTTGGGATAGCATGGTATAGTTAGACAGAAATTAGTTGAGTGGAGAATAGCATCCATTTTATTGTCCAACGGTGCAATCCTAAGACCTTCAAAATCCCTTCAAAATCCATTAAAGTCAATGAGTTTACAAGGATGTGGCTCCAGTTAGGATTGCTCTGAAATTACTCATAGCCTACTATCTCAAACACATCCCTCTCTTTAAAAAACCCAGTCCTATTGAATTGTTGGGCCCTTACATAATTACCCCAGCTGAAGTGTACAATTCTTTCTTTGGGGGTTGATATAATTCTTAAGGAAACAGGATATGAATAGACAACTATTCCTATTTTTGAGATCATTGCATATTTTCCCAAAAATATTTTATAGCATATTTTCCCAAAAATATTTTATAGCGTTATGATTTAGAATGCATGCTGTGAGGTTTGTAGATGAAACACTGAGAGATTCATGAATGGAGCTGTTGAAAGTTTTCTGTTATTCATTTAGATATTTACACCCTGCTGTTCTCTGCAATGGGGGACCCAAAACAGATTAGGACATCGTTCTCCCCACCTTCACAATAGCCCCAGGAGGTAGGTTAGGCTGAGAGAGAGTGACTGGTTCAAAGTTATGGCAATCAGAAAATCACTAAGCAAGATGCAATCAAGCCTTGCATGTCAAACGTATCTCTAAATTCCACCTATGAACTGCACAGCACACATAATTAATACTGCATTCCATCACAAGGCCATCTAGTGAGCTTCCATGGCACAGTGGGGTATCAAACCTGAATTTCTCAGATCCTAGGCCAGTAGTCTAACTATTATACAATGCTGGTTCTAACTGCAGTTGTCGGGGATCCTATCTGAATTGTGGCTATAATGCAAGGGGGACAAGATTAACCCTTTCTGCTGCACTGTTTTCCTGACTGCAATAGTCTCATACAGGTGTTATTTACCCACACTGGGGAAAACCTAGAAGTCACATAAAGAGGATCTGTTCATTTCTCCCACTTGGACAAATAGCAGCTCTGAGGAGTCATTTCAGATCAGGAGAATGGGGCAGTGGAAAGGGTTAATGTTTCCTCATCACCAAGCCTCCAATCCAAATCAATACCTTCCCAGATGACTTCTACACCCAAAAAAAACACTTAGGAGAGTCATTCATAATTCTCCCAGGGGATTCTCTAGTTTGGATCTGAATGCTTAGAAGTTGTCTTGGTATAGGTCAATTGCCTGAGGTGCATAGGCCTGGTTCAAGGCATATATGGAACAGAATTTAATGTCATTCACATAATACTACATATATTTATACTAGATTGTTTCTCACCCCCATGCCCAACTCCACGAACCAATTAATTTGTTTTTACTTATAATGTTATCAAGAATAGCATAGAACTGCAAAATGTAAGAGTAAGAAGTTGATGCATTAAAAAATTAACAAAAGAAAAAGGGAGCACCTCAAATACCAAAGAAGAAAAAAGAAGAGTCGAAGGGAACATTGGAAACATGTCTGGCAGCTGAATGAGAACAAGGCTGAATTTCTGTTTCTCTCCCTGTTACATGTATTTAAGCCTGGATGTATGCAAAGTCTTCTTTCCATTGGCCTAAGGCCAGAGTGAACTGGACCGTGGATCCAACCCCAAGGAATTGGGGTTGCCGTGTATATTTTCCCTCTCTTTTTAAATCTAAATTATATTTTTGTGTATCTTTGAAAACCATTTTGTCTCTCCAATGAAGAGAGAAGTGGAAAGAAATACTTTAATTAATTAAAAGGCACACCACAAAAATCATTTTAATTATAGAAGTTCCTTTATAATCAAAAACATATGATATAAATCCTGACATGTTTTGACAATCTTCCTCAGGGGTAGTTTTGAGCTCAGACACCTATAGTTTCTCTTTCCGATATAGAAGATTTGTGTCTCATGATTTGGAGGGGAAAGCAGTATGTTTGATCTTCAAAATTCCCCTGAGGAAGATTGTCAAAATTCATTAGAGGTTTGTATTATGTGTTTTAATTACAAAACAAAATCTTTATATTAGTCTTTATCTCCATCAACCCTCCCCAAACATCAACAAAAGGTACTTCCTGTCCAACATTTGACTTTGTAAATCCCACTGGTTTCAGTAAGAACTTTTAGGCACGTGCCTTTTCCCACTGAAAGTAATCTGGCATAATATTTAAATTTGACTGCATCATGCATTTATATTATGCTGTATAAAGTGTTGGAGGGGGGGATATGCACTAGAATATGCTTTAAAGGGACAATTGTAAAGAAATAAATGCCAGGGAGCAGCCATTTGTTCCATGGTTGCATTTGACTCCCTAGTTTTCTTGAGTACTAAACAAGACTGTTCTATTATGTCTAACATGGGCACTTTTTTAATGGGACTACATGAAGAAGTCTGTAGCAACTGCATCATTACAACTCCACTATAGATATAAGGCTTTCTGGACAGGAGAGGCAAGTTAAAATTAGTTCCCTAGTGTGGGAAAGCCTGTGAAAGGAAGTCCCAGGGGCTGTAATGACATTCTGTAGTATTGAGCTTTTAACTGATTAAAATTCATCAGCTTCAGCAGCACAGTTAATTAACTAATGACCCAATTCTATAAGCCACTGCACTGCCAAATAAGTGCATAGGACTGAGAAACCTAGCATGGTGTAGTGAGTGACCAGTAGGGATGTGCATTTGGTAAGAAACTAATCAGATTCCAGATGTAGCATGCCTTATGCATTGACCTCAGAAGGGTAACTAATCCTAATGAAGTTTCCTTGAATGTTCAGACTTGAATCAGCTAAACCATTTTTTAGTTACCACTGCAAGGTCGGCAGCTGTGTTCTGCTTTTAGTTTGAATTCCTTGCAGAGTCTTTATGCTTTATTTTTTCCTGGGATAGCAGGGTGTAAAGGACAGGTGGTGAGGACAGAGAGTCATTGGGCAGGTGTGTGCCTGATAAAAGCATACAAAGCAACCATATTCAGATCAAACTCCGTTGTCTGTGATTGAGGTTCCTGTGCAGGGCATTTCAGCCATTTCCACATGCTGTTAAAGAGTCGGTCTACTTACTGAAGGCTGGCGTTTTTTTTCACAGATTCCAGATGCCTCCGATTTCAAAGCAAAAGCAGGCTGTTTGTCTGATCAGCGTCCTTGACCCAACACAGGAAAGAGCGGGAAATCCCGGTCTCAGAAAAGACGCTGATTAGACGCAAGACAAACTGCCTGCTTCCGCTTTGAAATCGGAGGCATCTGGAATCTGTGAAAAAAAACGCCAGCCTTCAGTAAGTAGACCGTCTCTTTAACAGCATGTGGAAACGGCCTTCCTCCAGTCACATTACTTGCTCACTATAACCAGGGATGTTGCTTGCCTATGCTATTTCAGCTACTGAGTACTAGAAGTGGGCAAATAGCTTGCTTGCAGCTGATGACTATATGGCAGAATGTAGGCCATGGGGATAGAGGCAGAGGGGATTTGGGGGGGGGGGCTAAACTTAATTTCAATCCCAAGAAGCTCCCCCCATACCTATTTTGGGTGAAAGACAAAAGATTTTACTGGTATTCACTGAAAGATGAGAAAAGCTGTTGTCCTACTTGGAAGGCAGTCAAACAGCCACCCACTCCTTGCCTCTCATAACCAGCAACCTGCCAGTTTTGTTCAATGAAGTCAATTGGCTTTCTATCCTCCCAAATTTGTTTTTTTAAGACATGCATATATACGGAGATTATATTGGCTGGGAAGGCTGAGGTCATGAATAGGGTGAATCTGACTTTGAGAAATTCAGTTAAGAGCTGAGGGGTGCCACTGGATCTGACTCTTTTACTAGAGAAACAAATAAGTCTAGTGGCAAGGACAGTATTTTTTTCAGTAATATTTGGCGTGGAAATTATCACCCTTCCTGGACCCAGCTGGCCTATCCACATTAATCCATGCTAACCTTGAGACTAGATTATTGTAATATGCTCTCTGCCCTTGAAGATATTGCAGAAGCTACAACTGGTTCAAAATGCAGCAGAGTGATTATTAACTGAGGTGAAGTGTAATCAAAAAGAGTCCAGTAGCACCTTTAAGACTAACCAATTTTATTGCAGCATAAGCTTTTGAGAATCAAGTTCTCTTCGTCAGATGCATGATACATCTGACGAAGAGAACTTGTTTCTCAAAAGCTTATGCTGCAATAAAATTGGTTAGTCTTAAAGGTGCTACTGGACTCTTTTTGATTTTGCTAACACGGCTAACTCCTCTGGATCTTTGAGGTGAAGTGTGACATGCGTGTAACCCCAATACTTCAGCCTTTACATTGGCTGCCCATTTGCCTCTGCATTCAGTTCAAAGTGTTTCGTTTAACCTTTAAAGCTTTTCACAACCTGTCACCTTCATACCCCATATATACCCATGGAACAACTTTGGTTGTCTTTCCAGGCTTTGTTAAGAGTAGCTTCCTGTAAAGGAGTGAAAGCTTGGGCTCAGGTTTTACTGCTCCAGCACTTTGGCATATTCTGCCAGAGTAAATGAGGAGGATTTCTAAAATATAGCGCTTCAGGAACTTCTACAAAGCAGAACTGTTTACAAAAGCCTGCTTTTGACAGTGTTTAATTGTTGATACCTAAGGCAGTCTTGTGGTTTCTTGGACATTATGTTAGGTTCTCAGAGGATTGTTCTTTCCTGTTTTATTGTCTGTATGGTATTTTCATACGGATGAGCTGTTGCAAATTCTGATACATAAGCCTCTTGGCGGGGAGTATAATATATTTAAATAAATATATAAACACACACAAATGATAAGAGTGAAATGGGGAAAGGATCAGATCTTGTCCCTTGTCTTAAAATAAAACTGTGGGAACAAGTTTGTCTATTCACATGTAAAGTGGAGGTGGGGATGGCCATTTGTTTGTGTACAAATCACAGTGTGTGAGTGAAAGGAAATAAAGCTGCACCATACTTCGCCTTATTTTACTGAGTGAGAAGCATTTCCTTTCCTCCAAACAAGGCCACCCAAGGGATAGATACAAGCTGATAAAACTGGACTTATATGTAGGAAGGTGGATGTAGCTTCCCTTTTCATTTCCCCCCTCACCCACATCAGGATTCTATTTACAGAAAATGATGGAGAGGGGAAACCATGACCAATCCTCCATGTTCCCACTCTGCAAGGAGGTTTTTAAAACTGGTATCCTTTCTTCTGTCTTCCATCTGCTTTCTGTTGCATTGTGCCTCAAAAATAGGGTTGTCAACTCTGGCCTGGGAAATTCCTGGAGATTTTGAGATGGTGCCTGTGGAGGGGGAAATCTAGGGAGGGATTTAACCTGGAATCTATGGTATACCATAGAGTCTGCCCTCTGAAGCTGCCATTTTCTCCAGGAGAACTGATTTCTAAAGTCTGGAGGTCAGTGGTAATTCTAAAAATAACTCGAGGTCCCATCTGGAGGTTGGAAACCGTACCCAAAAACAATAACACAACATTGAAATGTGCAGTTCTTTAGGAGGAAGAGCCACTACTCATGCCTACTGATTTGCTGCCACCAATGAGAGGCAATTTTGAAGCACTCAGCAGCGTTTGGACACAGAGTTTGGAAATAAACATCGAGAAAGAAATACTACAGTAACGCAAACCCCAGGTTTCCAGTTTGATTTGGACATCCATTCACCTTTTTCTAGCCTATTTGCTGTGTGGTGCAGGCTGTTCTTTCAGTAGAAAAAATGGGGCATAATATGGTGGTTGGGGCCAACCATGATTGGTGGTGCATGACACAAACTTGATAGTCCAAGAACACTGCCCCCACACTAGTGGTGCTATGCCTCTGGACAAGCCTCTGTATATCAATTTACCACACTATGTTAGTGTATGAATAAAATGAGAACCTTATATATGCTGCTTGATTATTCTTTACAGTATTAGAAATGTAATAAATATTATTAAAGCACAAACTGTTGGTGTGGTATAGATAGCCAGTACATTTTGGTAAGCTTGATATGTTGTTGGACCTGATTTAAACATAATGCTGGCCGTAAGAAAAGGTTGGGTATGTGGCATTTATGGGCTGTGTTAGCTTGCCTGAGATCCATGGCCCAGGTTAGGTTGCACTGATTTGCTAACAATAGGCCTTGCAGATAGGCTTGCCATTCCCCCGCTGGGGGCAGGGGATCCCCTCTCCCACCTCCTCCCCCCGCCTCAATTACTTGGCCAGTGGGGGTGCCCCTGGGGCACCCCTTGTGGTGCAGGCACACCCCCGGGCAGTGTCACATGCCCCCATACCCTGCTGCGGCACGCTCCCACGCCCCACAACAGGCCCATTTCAGGCCAAATCAGGCATGTGGGGGCGGGTGATTCAGCCCTTTGGGGAGCGTGCATGCACTCCCAGGTTGCCCTTTGACCCACATGATGATGTCACTTCCCAGAAGTGATGTCATCATGCATGCCGGGTGCATGCGAGCGACAGAGAACTCCGAGGCCAGCAAAGGGTAAGTGCCAGCGTCCCAGTCTCCCACCAGGGAACTTAAGGGACCTGGCAACCCTACTTGCAGATGTTTTAATCATGGATCTGGTCACATGGAATGGTGCAGGAGTTGACAACCTTCAGGGCTGCTGGAGTTCTCCCAGAATTACAACTGATTTCCAGACTGCAGAGATCAGTTCCCCTAGAGAAAATGGCAGCTTTGGAGGGTAGACTCTATGGCATCACATCCCTATTGAGCTCCTTCCCCTCCCCATACTTCACTCTCCCCAGGTTCCACCCCCAAAATATCCAGGAATTTCCCAGCCCAGAGCTGGCAACTTTAAATGCTGCACATATATGTTTTTCCTTCATGCCTAGCATCTCTTTTAAATTGGGGCTTGGAGCTGAACCAGAAAAAAAACAGGTTCAAATCCCTATTTGGCCTAACTTGATGACCTTGAGTCATCTTCTCTCAGTCAAACTTACCTCAGGACTTTTATAAATGTAAAAAAGGTGGGAAAAGAAATCCCATGTTCATGCCCTTGAGGTAGAGGAAGGTTAAGATACTAATGTAACAAGGAAAATAAAAATGCCGTTGTTACTCTGGCATTACCAACCAATTTAGGATATAGTGGCAGCACCAAAACTTTTGTCAAGGTTACCTCTACCTGACAGTCTGTGTGTAGAATGAAAATGGGCAGAGGCAGAATTCAGAATGGCTCACTTATGCACTTTAATAGTCATTGATCACTAATACGAACTATGGTAGTGTGCTACCCTATCTGCCTGAAACAGGTTTTCTTTTTAATTTTTCTTTCAATGAAATAGTAGGACAGATGTGCCTTATAAAGGCTGTTTCTGTAGCTACTCAAGAGCAAGCTGCTATGTACTAGTCACTACTACATAAATGAAAGGAACTTAAAACACCAGATTGCTCTAGATTAGATATGTCTAATCTTTTCCTCAAGGCACTGGCACCAAGCTGAACATTTACACCTATGTAACACTACAAGAAGTCTTTTGATAAAGTTGTACTTGGAATCCTATTTTGCAAACCATGCACCAGATCAGGAAAACAGCACACTGTATAATGGCCACCACAAGTAGCACCAGCCTATGAATATATTACTATATCAATGGTATTTAAACCAGCGGACAGAGCAGTGACCAAGATGAATTGCTGGCATAATGTTAATCTTCAGAAAGTACTTGTTCCTCATGTCATCAAAAATTCCTTCTCACAAGTGATGGAGTTTACCCTGTAAATTAAATCTCTCAAGTAATGGAAGAAATAACCCATGACACTGGTAGAGGAAATTAAATTAGAGTCACTAATAGTGGGTCAGTGCAGTCTGAACAGTGGTAATGGAAGTGACCATATGAATGATAAGCAGGCCTCCACAAGCCTGTGACAACTGTCTCCCAGCGACAGTGATGAACATTCATCTATGTGGCAAGCAATTCACAATCTAGACACTAACATGTTTATAGTGTAGTCTGACACTCCAACCGAGCCAGGAAACAGTCAGTCTTTCTCAGCAGAATGCTCTAATTCTGTAATGAAGAAAATCTTTGATCCTATTCCCTTGTTAAATCAATTTGTCACTGCTCGGAACCCCCTTCTTGCATTGCTGGGCAACCTATTGAGCCAGTCCCTTCTACTAATCAAGACTGTGCATATATTCCTTGCAGCAAAATCTACTCCAAAGCCCTGAAAGTGGAAAGAAGAACCGATGGTTTAGAATTTTATAGTCCGGCATATGTATTTTCAAATGAATTCCAGTACCTATTGACAAAATAGTATAGTAAAGGGTTGAGTAAAAATGGGATTTTGCTCTCTGCACAAAGTGTCTTTGAGGAAACTCAGGAGGTGGTTTATTTCTTAACATCCCAAAATTATCAGTGAACTTTGGTATAACACATATTAATGTAATAAATAGTATATGCCCAAGAATAGTAAGAATTCCAGTAAAATACAGGACCGAGGAATAGGATCAGAATGTTAAAACAAACCAAGCAAGAGTGATTGTTGCCTCTGTAAAAACTCAAACACAGCAGGACTTGGCTTTGAAAGCATGGTTCCTATAACTTGCATAATTTAAAAGTATTTTTATGGAGACCATTGAAATGAATAATGATGGGGTTTGGAATTTTGTTTTAATTTCTCTGGTACAGAAGCTTCTGTTTGGGTAATTTAAAAAGGTGGAAAGAATTGTGTGTTTATATTATCCACAGGATATATGTGATGTTAACCTTTTAGTCATTTGCTAAAATAAACAATATATTAAAATGGAAATTTCCCCAGAGTTACAGATTTACAAAGTGAAATGATGAACTTCATATCCCTTGTTTATTCATTCTACTTGTTTCCATTTAAATGGTGATAATGTTTTTGCTTGGTGTTAATGATCATCTGGTAATATTATGCATGTTCAGAAACTAAAAGCCTAGCTACGGGGATTATCCCTTAACTAATAACTGCCATTAGTGTTGTTACATTTTTCCAGCAGAAATATCTGTTCCTGACTGGCAATCTACCTAATTTCATGGCAAAGCACTTCCATTCGAGCATTAAGCATGGGCATAATTGGGCATTTGTTAAGGTCCCATGGCACTGGGAAGACCTGTCATTGTGCAGCACCTGTGATCATAGCCTGCCTTCTCTATCTAGTGGTAGCAGAAGCATTAAGTCCCTCTATAAGGACTGAGCCTGCCTAACCTTTTACAGTCACCACCACAGAGCAGAGGGTAGCAGATGTGGGTGCTGCATGCTGCTATCAACCATTCAATCACCTGCCAGAACAAGAACGAACAGCTGCTACGAAAAGCAGCAGCTGCCTCCAACCAGAGGGAAAGAGGAGGAAAGACAGTAGCTGCCATCCCTAGTGACAGGCGTTGCTCATCCACCAGTCAAGTAAACAAGAAGGAATCGCAATTGGGATAAGCAGTCACTGGCCATTTCCACCCGACTTACTGACCTCCGGAACATTGCGCAAAACATGTGGAAGATAGCGTCTTCTCGCATGAAAATCGCACCAGGAAGACGCGATGTCGCGCAAAACTCCCGGATGATAGTGTCTTCCTGGTGTGATTTCGCGCAAGAAGACACTATCTTCCGAGTGTTTTGTGCAATGCTCTGAAGGCCGGTAAGTTGTGTGGAAATGGCGGCTATTTCCTTCCGTGTCCTCTCTGTCTGTATCATAGTCATGCCTAGGAGGAGACCTACTGAGCACCTTCTTGCTGAGAACCACCAAACCTTAGCCTTGTACTTCAGGCTGTCATGGCTAGACATGGGCACGAACAGAAAAAAAACCCGGACAAGCTGTTCATTGTTCATTGCCATCCACGAACAACGAACAACAAACAGTAACGAACATGACCCTGTTCACAAACATGTTCGTTGTTTGTTGTTCATGGCCCCTTAAAGATCCCTTTAAACTATCAGGTGGCAGGGGGAATTCCCCCGCCACCTGCCAGCTTATAATTTAAAGGGCCCTTTCCTGCCACATGCAAGCGGTAGGACCCTTTAAACACCCCACAAACTGACCTTCCCAATGTCTAATACCCACCAAATTTGCAGGGGACATAGTCCTCACTGTCCTCTGAAGACCCCCCCCCAAGTTTCAGAGAGATTATACCCCGGGAAAGGCATGATCCATGTGGTCCCCCCCCCCACCTTTGTTGTCATTTTCACAGTGGCAAAAACGGAACTGCCTGTTGGAAGGCAGCTACTTTGAGGGGTTACAAACTGACCTTCCCACCAAATTTGCAGGAGACATAGGCCGAATCCACATTACCTCCGCGCATCCCGGTGTTGCACTAAATGTCCGCGAAACACCCGGAAGTATAGCGTCTTTCAAGCGCGATTTCTGAATCGCGCTTGAAAGACGCTATACTTCCGGGTGTTTCGCGGACATTTCGTGCAACACCGGGACGCGCGGAGGTAATGTGGATTCGGCCATAGTCCTCACTGTCCTCTGAAGACCCCCCAAGTTTCAGAGAGATTGCACCCCAGGACAGACATGATCCATGAGTCCTTCCCTTTGTTGTCATTTTCTTTTCACAGTGGCAAAAATGGGACTTTCTGCTGGAAGTACTTTGAAGGGCTAAAGCCAGAAGGAAAGCCAGAGGGAGTTCAGACAGAGTTCAGTCCCTGCCAGAGTTCAGTCCCTGCTAGAAGAATTGCCAAGAGAATTGATTGAAAGGTCCCAGACTGTCTGGCTTGACTAATGGCTGACGAAGGCATTGAACAAGGCTTGCAATGACCACTTGTTCATTTAGAACGGAGCCTCACAAACAGCTTGTTCGCAAACAGATGAATGGGCTGTTCGTGGGTTTTTTCCATTCGTAATGCTGTTCATGCTCATGTCTAGTCATGGCACTTTATTGTTAGTAGTATAGAGCATTCACAGGGGTTTACCTGGAGTGTGTGAACAAAGATTTAATGCACTACTCCTTAGTACATGCATAGGACCTCAGGTTTGTTCACTGCCTCCCCTCCTTGCTCTTTTTCCTCTCCTAATATAATGTCATTAATTTCCTTATCCCATATAAAACTAACTGTTCAGTCATCTTTGAAAGTCCTACTTTGGGTGCCCCCATCATCTGAGACTAGATGGCTGGCAACTCAAGAAAGGGTCTTCTGAGCCATGGCACCAAAAGTTTGGAACTCTCTCTGTCCACCTCTATTGTGGTCTTCTGCCAGTGGGAAAAAGACTTTTTGTGTTTTGTTTGACATACCCCCAATAACAATTACTGCCCCTACCCCCCTTCTTTGTGTTGTGTATTTGTGTATATTTTCATTGCATTGTTTTTTACATTTTAAAATGTTGTTTTAAATTTTGGGGGGTCCTATTTGTGTAGAAAGGAGGCATACAGAGGTTTTTAAAATAAGTGAAGGAAGGAAGGCAGAAGGAACTTAGAAGGGTACAAGTGGGGGACCCACAAGGACTTGTGAGGAGCATCTCATTTTGCCCTCCCCCACTATTTCCTCTTTTCTTTCCCTGGAAGTTCCCATAGTCCCTCCCTTGTAAGCAGTTGGACCAGCCTCCACCATTTTAATAAGCAGTCCTGGATATGGCTGCTTATGATAATAAAGATGTTCAGGCCTCTGGAGTTAAAATGGCTGCTGTATTGCCACTAGAGAGCCTCTAACAGTTGCTTAGTCCCACCCGGGAGAACCCGGCATGAATGGAATGTGGGGTGATTAAGGAATGATTGGACTTGCAGTCCCTCTGGCCCTGAAGGTGCCCAGTGCAACAAAAGTCTCGCAGAGTCATCCCCACTTAACACATTCCTTTCCCTCCTTCTGTGATGAGATCTCCTGTCCATGATTGAGGAGTTAATCAAATGACATTCATAAGTATATACAGTCGTTCCTGGGAAAGAACAGTCCCTCCCTAAAACTAACTTTGCTCCGGTGGGCTTCATCAGCAAACTATCCTTTTTGTGCAGCGCTAGAACTAGTTTTACATTTCTATTCACATGCCCCGGCAGCTACCCATCACAGCAATCACATCTTTTGTCAAACCCAGGAACTGACCATTGGAGTCTTTGTTCTAATGGCTAGGTGGGCTCTTCCACCTCAGGGCACATTTTACCTATAAAGGTAGAGCTCTGGCCTCATTCAAATTGAACACATTTCCGGATCCACAAGCGCTGTTCCCTTGAGGTTTGCTTTCAGCCTCTTGCTCTCTTTGCCGAGGATGCTGGACATTTGAAGCTTTTCTCTCTCTCTCTCTCTCCTCACTGTGGACTGGACTACTCTCCAGGATAGGTAGATATACTTACTCCCTCTCTCTCTTCCTCATCTCTGGCTAAGTTTCTTAGGACTCTCTCTCTCTCTCTGTATAATAATTTTTCCCAGTAATTTTGTGTGTATGTGCATGAAGCCTTGTTCTTAATAAAAGTTATTGTTTGCCTTCAAGAACCGGCCTTGTTTGCTACTTTGGGAAGGGACCTGGTAGAAATTGGTGGAGATTTCCTGCTTGTTACCCCTCTTGTATAGCCATTCTCCTTGCTTGCTAATTCCCCCACAAATTATTTATTGCATGGAGACCACTTCTGGTAACACCCTCTTACTTGCTTCCTTTTATCCTTCCAGCCCACCAACCAACCTATCTTTATCTGATCCCTCTGTCCTCAGCTTTCCCTCTTCCCCGTCTCCTGAAAGACTCTACCAGGGAAAAATATGACTCAGTTGCACGGTACTGGCCAACAGGATCAGACACAGTAGCATGGTGGAGAACCCACAAGGACTGACAGGAGGGCACCTCATTTCCCCCTGAATCTCCCTCTTCTCATTACTTCCTGGCAGCCCCCATATCCTCACTTTTCCCTGCTTCCTTCTCTTCTTTGCACCTATCAACAACCTCTCTTTTCTCTGTTACCCAGCTCTATTTATTAATGATTTACTTCATTTATACCCCCATCTTTCTCTACAGCAGCTCATATCTTTCTCCTCCCCTCCATTTTATCCTTACAACCCTGTGAGGAAGGTTAGGCTAAGAATGTGTAATTGATCCAAAGTTACCTAAAGAGCTTCCATGGCAAAGTAGAGTTTCCAACCTGGGTGTCCCAGATCCTAGTCCGAAACTCTAACCAGTACACTTCACTGGCTTCATGGAGTGATTATTGTTGAACAGTAGCAAGCAGCCAGTTCTTGGTAAGTTGGGCAGGTTGCATGGTATCAAATCACCCTGTGGTCGCTGCCAGGTCTGTCGCCAATGAGTCTTCCCTCAAGGCCAAAATACCCCTGGAAAGGGCCCTGCCCTGCCCCCTCTCCATGCCTTTTACTGACAGAAACAAAAGCTTAAAGGCTGTCAGTATTGTTGGAGGTTGCCTAGTAACCCTCCTATGGCCACTGAGAGGGCATTTGATTCTTAATGCTACAGAAGCTGCTTTTATTATTTATGGGGAGTTGACCTCAATGAAAACTTGAAAAAACCCTGGACTTTTTCAGGTTTGCAGAAAGAACAGTCTTGTCTAAACATGGTTCCAATCTCTGGATTTAAGTATCCACAGATTGGCCATGTTGAGAAATAGATATATTAATAACTCTGTTTAGGATATCATGGCAGTCTATCATAACTACCTATTTGCATAACATATAATTGTCCATCACAAACCAGACACATTGGATATTTTCTATCTTGATTTTCACAACTGCTGAATCACATGTATCAGGACTTTTGACTCTCACTGCCTTTAAGTACCTATGCAGCAAGCAAGATCATCTAATGTGCTGTGTGTGTGTTTGCTGATGTCTCTGATCCAATAGCAAAGCAGCATGAAAACAACTTATCAGCAAATTTCTGACATGCGTCAAAATGATGATGGGTAAAGTACTCCAGAAGACCTTTCAGATGATAAGTATGCTGAAAAATGTACTGATTTTAGCCATGTTGAAAAGGTATATAAGACTTAACAGGAAATTGAAAAATGATGTTAAGAAACAGCAAAAAGTTATTTCAGATAACTAGAAAAGTTTCTCAGATTTCTTTTCTGCAGACATCTAAAATGTCGTAGTTAACGGTCACCTTTCAATTTTGTTTTTTTGCTGTTAAATGACCAATTGTGAAGGACACCTATCTTCTTAGCTCCTTGCCTTGATGACTACCCAGAAAACAGCAATGAGTCTGAATGTTCAGTCTTTCATTTAATTTGGAGTGTGATTCATTGGATGGCCTAAGAAGTTTGAGAAATATTCCCCCCTCAAAAGCCAGGTAAGTGAAAAGACATAATTCTTGTATGGCATCATCTGAATCAACTCGTTGGACCAATGAACAGTAGCTTATATTGTGATAATGAGGTGCCATGGAAACCCTGTGTCAGAAAGTCTGGTTGCTGTAGCAGATCCAAGTTTCTGAAAACTCTGCATTAAACAAAATTAAATATTAGTCCTGCCAATTTCTATAAGCAGCCAGCCACATGCCTGTGAGGGTATCAGGAGGATGCAACAGAGGCATTTATATTTATTTTTGTCTATGTTATTTATATTCCACTTTTCTCACTGAGACTCAAGGTGAATTTCACAGTGTAAGTAAATATTATCAGTGGCTGGGACATTCAATAAATAATACAATTGGGTATGGATTGTGGAAATTTGGAAACAGCAGAAACTCCATCTGAGCTGAAACAATGCTGAAACGAAACATATTAAACGTGATGTTTTTAAATGATGCAGAAACTACTGAATAGGAGCACACTTGCAGCAATAAACAGTATGCAGCAGTATAGTCTACGGTCCCTGTCCCCTTTACCAAAGCATCTCTCTGAACCATTTCCTTACAGCACAGCCCTGTTACCTGTGTAAAAAACCCTACTGAATAATTCAGTTTTTCATAGTTTGTAGAAAGCCAGGGTTGGGAGTTTTCCTGACCTGTTCAGATAGGCCATTCTACAAGGTGGAGACCACCTCAAGAAATGAGCATGAATGGGCAGCTGTTGATTTTGTCCATTTACAGAGTGGTACTACACATGGCCTTGTTCAGGGAGAGAGGTGCTCCTGCAGATATGAGGTACCAAGGCCATGAAGGGCTTTGTAAGTGATAGTGAAAACCCTGAATTGAGCCTGATAACTGATGGGTAGCCAATGGAGTGACTGCAAAATGGGAGCAATACCCTGCCTAGTGATTCTGGGGTCCTGGGCAAATGTCCTGGCTGGGGCCCTAGAACTCCTGACCCTACACCATCCTGCCCCACTGGAACCAAGCAAGGGCTGGTCCTCAAACCATGCAATGTCAACAGGAGCCACCAGCCCAAGCTACATACGCAGTGGGTGCAAGTGGCGGAAGCTGAGTGATTATGTTCTTCATTGGATAGGTTGTGGCTGGTTGGGAGCCTCCACCTAGTGTGGGATCCGGGGCAACTGCCCTGGGTACCCAATGGCTGTGACAGTCCCCGTGGGACTGTTCCTGCAGCACCATACAAACACATGGCCAGCTGGGTGACCTTGGGTCAGTCACAGCTCTTTGGAGCTCTCTCAGCCCCACCCAACTCACAGGATGACTGTCATGAGGATAATAATAACACACTTTGTAAACTGCTCTGAGTGGGTGTTGTCCTGTAGGGTGGCATATAAATTGAATGTTGTTTTTTGCTGCTGTTATGGCTGCTAAGCGGATAGTAGTATCTGGTATGGAAGCAGCTGATGACATCCTCACTCACCCTATCTTGGTTCTGCCAATCTTGGTTCTGCTTTACATTCATTGGCTGTGCCCCTGCATAGTACTGTGATAGCAGCTCCTGGGCCTCTGTCACCACTTCCTGATACTTTCCAGGCAAAGTACCAAATCCCCTTTCCCCTTCAGCAGCACTCAGTAGCTTTAGACCTCCTCTTAGTGAACTGCCACATGAGTCCTCCCAATCAGTCATCTTGCTTTATTCAGTAACGAAAGCTGAACCTCTCATGATGTTGGATTCTGTTCCTAGTATCCATTTCTGTACTTCTGTAGTAAAACTGTGAAAGTTTCGTTGACACAGAATCAGTCTTAACTATAAAGCTAAATTTCAAGCCAACATTCCTAAATCTGTTTGATTCAAAACTTTAGTCATAAGCAAGAACTTTTTTCTTCAATGTTTGTGGGGAGGAGGAGCTCATTTTGATTTTGTTCATTATTATTGCTATCACTTATTAAATTAGGGAGGGTTAGGGTTGCCAGGTGGCCTTACTCTCCAAGAAGGAGAGGGGCCCCCCAGCACTTACCTTATCTTCACTCCTCATGCACGCACACTTCACAGCAGAAGTGACGTTGTTGCACCACCCCGGGAGCACGCCTAGGAGGCCTGTTCCCATACTCCCTCCCCCCACTGACCAGGTGAGTTGTGGTGAGGGTGGGAGCGAGGGATCCCCCGCCCCCACCTGGGGTCTGGTAACCCTAGGGAGGGTTGACTTTTAAAACAACATATATATGAACAAGAATGTGGAAGAAAAATAAAAACACACAAATTATTCCACACACAATTCTAGAAACACACTATTCTGATCCTGAATGTAATCCCTCTCAGAAATAATGACTGATAAACAACTAATCTCTATTAAGCCAGCTAATGGTTTATATCTGAAAAGCGTCAGCATGAAAGCAACAGATCAGCAAAATTTTGACATGAGTCGAAGTGTTATTAGATAGGTAATGGATTACAAATGGCCAGAAGACACTTAAAACACCAATGTTAATCACATTTATTTGGAACTGAGTCAAATTGATTGTATCCACATAAACATGGGCTGCAATCCCATTCTCACTGACTTTAGAGTGAACCAACTTGGACTTGCAAGAAACATGCACAGGATTCGGATCATATCCTAAGGCTGCAGTTTTGCTTACAATGTATTGATTTCCGAAGGATTTACCTGCAAGTACCAGTGGACTAGATTCCAGAATAATGGCACAGGCACACCTTAGACCAATATGTAGACAAGGAGCTTCGTGAGAACTAGAGTTCTAGTGCCCATGGGATACAACTCAGGCCCTTGAACTGATGCTAATATTCAGTTTCAGCCCCAGCAGATGGCATGGTACAGTGGTTAGCAGATCAGGATCTGGAAGACCCAGGTTTGAATCCCCATTCTTCCATTGAAGCTCATAAGGTGACTTTGGGCTAGTCGTATTCTCTTTGCCTTATCTACCTCACAGATTGGGTATTATGAAGATAAAATGGAGGAAACCGAATGATGTTGTAAGCTACTTTGGGTCCCTACTGAACAGAAAAAGGGTTATAAATATAAAAGAATGCATATCAGCTTCCTTGACAATAAAGCCCTACTTGACATGCATGAAGACTGCATCATCAAGTGATTACTTGCATATACAAAAGAGTTTTCAGAGATTAAATAGCACATATACAGACATATTACTACAAATACAATGCCTACTAGGGCTTTTTCTGTGATAATTCCATACTGTGCAATAACACAAGATCCAAAATGCAAATGAGCACCACACTGTATAATGATTCAGTTGGTTTGAACTTCAGCTGGACATGAAGAGTGGAGGAATCTTATGGACTGCAGTGAGGGGCTGTTTCCACACTGCTTTCCTTCCCTCAGAATGACCCAAAACATCGCGCAAAAAACACAGAAGATTGCATTTTCTCGCGTGAGATTTGCGCATCATCGCGCAAATCTCGCGTGAAAAAACACGATCTTCCACATTTTTTGCGTGATGTTCCGGGTTGTTCCAAGGGAAGGTAAGCAGTGTGGAAATGGCCAGGGATGCACCCATCATTTGGCAGTGTTCACTGTAACAGTCCAGCAGGGCTAAAGCTAGTCATTCATTATGCTCCCCTTTCAGTATATTGAAATGTTAAGGCTCTCTTACAGCATTGTTCAGCAATTTCAGCTGAGAGCCCATATGTATACTGGTTACAGTATTCAACAAGGCTTGCTAAAACCAAGCCCAATTCCCTCTCAGCCTAGAAATTCACTGGATGACCTTAGACTAATATCTAGTTTTCTCTAGCTTTTTTTCCCTACTTCACAAGGCTGTTTGAGGATAAAATAAAGTAGGGGAGAACTATGTATTCTACCCTGGAGGAATGCTGAGATAAAATAGACTGATAAAGTGAGGGGAGGGGAGAAAGAGAAGGCAACAAACCCCGAAGGGGGCCCTTTTTGCCCCTTCTGCCACCATATTTTTACTCATAATAGAACTGGAAGTGTTATGAAAAAATCCACAGGACAAGCCCACACATTAGTTGCCAAATGCCAATACTACTTTCAGCTAGGAAAACTCCCTGCAGTGTGACATGTTTTCTTCACCCTGAAAGTAGCTCACAACAAGTTAATAATACATAGTGCATCTTGGGTAAATGAAAGCTATTGAATGAAGGGTATCTTTACTATTTCTTTTGAATTAGCATTGCCATCTTTCAACTTATAAAAAAGCACTCTTCTGGGCAGAGAGAGTGCAGAACTTGGTAGATAGATACTAGGGATGGAGCCAAGAGTAATCTGGCAAATCAAAGGATGGAACCATGACACAGTCTCTCAGGGCAGGAGTGGAGTCTGAACAGAACTTGGCAAGTTGTGAGCAGCACTTGACTGACTGTATTGACTTTTCAGACCCCTGTGCTAGTTTCTCAAAGAACATAGTTTGTCTAGTTAAAATATTAGTTCATAGACTGTTGGCTTTCTGAGAGGATTCCATTGAAAACAAAGTTCAGGACATAATTTTTGGTGTACTTGGAAAACATGCCCTTTAAGATCCTGAAGCTTTAAATAAAAGTATTTGGAACACTGCAAAGACATGAGTACTAACCCCCCAGAAAGTCTCATTGCAACCAATCATGTATTTCTGTCAATGTTTTCATCATGACAGTTTGGATGCAGCCATTTCTATTCAGAGGCGAGTGTGTCTCAGTGTTTCCAAACGGTGTGTACCCAATAATGTTATCATTTAGGCTAAATCTTGGTTTGGAACACATTTGTGCCATTCTCTGAAGCGATTGGACCCATGCCTGCATTATAGCCTTTGTGGTATGCCTCTCCATGCACAATGATGGGAAACAAACACCAGCTGGGCAAATAAGCCTTCCAGCAGACTCAGAGCAACCAGCAGCTGGGCAAATAGCCTCCACCTTGTTGTTTATGGATGCTTGCTTTCACACATCATTCTGCACTTTCTACTTAGGTTAGGAAACCACGAAGCATCATAATTATAGTGTACAGCCCTTTAACATAGCTAGACATAAAAGTATGGACAACTCTTCTGATATAGATAGAGACATAATTTTGGAAATTACAGCAGAGCATATTAATTTTGTTGGCTCACTTCCTAATAATTTCTCAGTCTACTATTTTTTTTCCTTGTTTGATAAGGTTTTGCCATATAATTTCACAGGACAAATTACCTCATATTTATATTGTTATGTAGTTATGATTGAGAAATGCTAAATTATACAATGAAAAAACAGTAATAACTTGCTGTCCCTGGAGAAGGAGAGTCCTAAATTATTTCTTGTTGCCATGGCTGGTGGTTCTATCAAAACACTGGTCACCCCCTGGAATGGGAAAATTGCCCAGGCACTTAACATAACTGCCCCAATTAAAACAGCCAGTTAAGATCCCTGGGTAAAATGAAATGGAAGGGTGGATTGCTAGTATGGAAGTAGAACAAGAGGATTTGAGTCCAGTGGCACCTTAGAGCCCAACAAGATTTTCATGTTATAAGCTTTCAAGAGTCAAAGCTCCCTTCTTCAGATACAGGGAGGCATAGAGATCCCTGAGCCTTTATATCCCAGTTAGGAGGTAGGAAGCGGGGAGCAAAGAAGGGAGCCAGGATGTAAAGACACAATGCAGCTTGATTAGAGCAAGAATTAGCTTCTGTAGTGAAACAAGAATCCCATGTCTCTATTCAGCCATTGGGAAGGGTAGGGGTTCCATTATTTTGAACTTGTAAATGAACTCAGATTCACCTATCTCGCATTGTAATTTGCCATTGAAGCTTCTTTAGATTAGCAATGGAATGTCCTGGAAGATTAAATTGTTCTCCCGCTGGTTTTTAGTGTTGTGATTTTTAATGTTAGATTTATGTCCTTTTATTCTTTTGTGTAGAGAGTCTTGTTTGTCTAATATCGTGAGTGGAAAGGCATTGCTGGTGCTTAATAGCATATATAACATTGGAAGATGAATCTGAGATGGTATAACTGGTATTGTTAGGTTTAGTGATTGTTTTGTGGGCGTGAATATGGAGATAGAGTTGGCATCTTGGTTTATTACAGGCCTGGGTCCCAGAGTCTGTTTCCATGCTAGGAAGTACATTATTGTGAGTGAAAATTGTTTAAGATTAGGGGGCTGTCTGTGGCCAGAAAAGATTTGCCCCTCAATGTGTGTGAGAGAAGAGAATCATCGTCCAGCATAGGTTTCAAGTTCCAGATGATGGGAAACTTTTTACACACTGACCCTCAAGAAACAGAAACACCTCAAAAGTGCCATATATTCCCATCACAGTTAAGTGACCCAAAAGGATACCCTGAGCAATTCAAAAACCACTGAGAAGACCAGCAGCACTAACTGGAATGTAGTAAAGAGTCCTGTAGCACCTTTAAGACTAACCAACTTTATTGTACCATAAGCTTTCAAGAAGTCAATGTTATGGGATGAGGTGACTTCAAAAATCAGAAATTATTGCATATTAATGTAAATGTCTGTTTAAGTCTACAGGTCTGGGATGTTTAGTTTACCTGGCTATTTTGTTTATTTTAGGAAAGAGTAGTCAAACATCTAATGAGTACTGGGCACCAGCTTCTTGCCCCTAGCTATCTCGGAACAGTGAGAGCAAGCCTAAACAGGTCTACTCAGAAGAAAGTCTTATTTTATTCAGTGTGGCTTACTCCAAGAAAAGTGATCTTATGATGGCAGCCAGTTGTGCTCCAGTGTCCTCTTGATTATATTAATAATTTCATGCACTTTTGATACTGAGAAGCTGAATTCAAATTGCAGCAGCAAACAATGGTGTAGGACCGGCATTTTAGCACAGAGGAAGATGCACCAGTAATGGAAGCTGGAGCATGATTTATTTCTGTGGGTTGGTTCACAATGGAACATCATGTAGTGGCTTGCAAGTGTGTGGATGAGTCGTCAGAAATCTAACATTGTGGGCTGAACATTCTTATTAACTCACATTGCCATAGTCATAATGCTTTTCAATGGATTCTGTTCACATATTCAGCTCTAATGTTGAACAATCACGTATGAAATCACATGCATGTGTGATCTGGCTTGAATCTTTGTTAGCTGATCATTGTGAATAAATAGTATTGCTTTTTGACTGACTGGAAAAAACATGACATGGAATAAAAGAGGAGGTAGCCTTTAGATATTTTGGTCTGAATGCAATATGGCACTGTGATGGACAGGAAGCTGTTTTGGCCCTGAAAGGTAAATCAGCCAACCAGCTGTTTTGCACCTAAGCCTATTGGAATGGTGTTCGAGTATCTAATTGCCTTTCAGAGGGGAGATAGAATGTTGGCAAGAAGCTCTGCAGCAGACGCTTGGGGTCTGCCTCAGCACAAGGTTGGTCTGCCTGGTGGTATGGCAGATTAGGCTAGCTCTACTTTTGGAAAAGGACAGAGTACACAGTAGTAAGGCCTGTCTCTGGTGATGAACAGACCTAGTACCACTTAGTCTGACACTTGGGCAAGAGCAAGATGGTATGGGTGGAGTCTTGTGTGTATATGAATGGATCCTGTTAGAAAAAGGGATTGGTGATGTCTCTGGCTCAAACCTTCAAGACAAGAACCATAGAGTTAGACAGATAGATAGGCTAGTATCAGTCTTCTTCCTCCCTACTCTACTATCACTCACTTCCTCTGATTGGTAGAATGTAGTCCAAGGGAACGTCCTTCTTTCTTTCCCATTCTTCCTCTCGTCCCTGCATGCATCAGGAGAAGGAGAAGTATATCCTCCTGGGACAAATGAAGCAGATGGTCTGTAATCAATCTGAAGCTATCCTAGTTAGCTAGATTAATTAGTCACTTTTTCTCTCCACTATACTTGTTAATGTACTTCTATAAATAAATAGACCATTATTGGTTATTTAACTCAAGGGAGAGGCTCTCTGTGTGCAATTTGTAAGATAGTGTGGTAAATATTAGTTTAGGCCATGCTGCTGCATTGAAGCTCAGGAGGAGCACTCTGTTAATAAGGAAAGGAAGGGCTGTCTAACTGGTCCAGCCATCCTTAACTAAACCCAACATATCCGACCTGGTGGCTTGGCAGTGAAAGCCTGTTTATAACCTCAAGTGTTAAAGGGAATTCAAATCACAACTTGAAGCCATAACTAGCTTAAATATAAATGTCTCAACCAAGCTTTTCCTGTGACTTTCTGGAGACCTGTGCTGCTGAACTGTTATTTAAAAACAACCTGTACATAAATAAATCTTCTTTGTTAATTTTTATGCAACTGCTGCCTCAGTAATCTCCATGTTCTTCTTGCTCACCACAAAAAAATTACCTCACAACAGTGAACCCAAAGCCTTTATACCCAATACTCCAACTACACCTTATAGAAATAATTGTGGTGAGATTTTATTTTAAACTAGCATAGTTCTCCCAAAATCTTAAGATGCTACATAGGCCCTCTTGATTAATTTATAGGAGTCTATCACAGGCACATATATTTCCCTTTACAGGCATGTCACCATTCTAAACTGTTATACACAATAAGAAGTAAAAATGTTATAATTAAAGTAAAACTTTGGACCAAATGTATTTTTCTGCTATGTCCTGCAACTTAGAGGGGTTTCCTTGAAAGCTCTCAGATTGAGTGGGCAGAGTGTAGTAGGCTCAGAAATCGGTACTCCACCTGTCATATTCTCATGATCTCTCTGAAATCAATGGGGCATATTGCCAGATCAAAGTTTGGTGCCACAAAGACTAATGTAATGCACCAGGCAACTTCAATGTACATTACAATTGCTGAAATAAAGATAGCAAAAAAAAAACCCCTTTCAATTTACACAGGCTTGAAACTTGGTCAGAACTGAACCTCTATATCTAGAGGCAAATAACCCCTGAATTCTAGCGCTAGGAGACAACATCAGGGGAACGTCGTGGCCATAGTACCCTGTCTATTGGTCCTCCAGGGCGACTGGGTGGCTATGTGGAACAGCATAATGGCCTAGATAGACCGCTGGTCTAATCTAGCAGGGCACTTCTTATGCTTATGCCTCTTTAGAAATATAATAAAACAAGTAGAGGACTCTCAAGGACTCATAGGGGAGAGGAAATCCCTTCCCCAAATAGCCAGTACTGGTTTCTCCCTTTCTCCTCACTGCCACAGGCTCTCCTCCCCCACTTGCAATGGATTTTCCCCCCTTTACCACTGCGTTATCACTAGCACTTCTTCTGCCCACCACCGCCAGTTCCCTATTTCCTTCTGCTTGCTGCTTTCTGGTTGCTGCCAGTGCTCACATACCATATTGGGTTGCCAGCAACCCAAAGCACTCCTGAAGTTTGGCTACTTGTTGTTGTGATATGATGTCTGCACAAGCACAAATGTCACTGCCATCTTTGGGGTGGGGTTAACCCCCCAAACAAAGTTTTTCTTTATCAGAATTTTTTTTTCAAACATAGGAAAGCCTCCAGGATTTTAGATCCCTAAATCACAGCTGTGGCTGGCTTCACTGTGCTAATTTGCCTATCCATGGGGGGTAGGGGCATTGACTATTATATTGGGATTTGATAAATGTTGCAATTTATAACATTCTTTCAAATGGGATTACAGGGAAGTGTGAGTGTGCTTATGTGCGTGTGTGTGTGACTTGATTATACTGAGCCAAAAGGAGTAATGCATTTCTGTCAAGATTCTTCCCTTGTCTGGCCCAGCCTTATCTACTCTTTGACATGCTAAAGGAACTTTTTGGAGAGATGAGCACTTGCACCTGCATTCTAAAATGAGACAATGTGCTGAACAAACCAATGGCCAAACCGTGTTATTTTATAAGTAAAATAGTAAGTATCTGTCATTCATTATCATACTTTTATGATCACTAAACTATGCAGACAGGTTGTTAATGTTTACAACAGCTAATATTCTCTGGCAGTCTATATAGAATAATGAAAGGGGGAAAGCCTATTCCTGCCTCAGTACTAGTCGAATGAATTGCATACAAGTTTATCCAAATGCATGGAAATTCCTTCTAAAAGAAACTAGTCTGGTTTTATTTTCATTGAGTAAGGGGAATCCATTGGAAGAGTCTGTTATATCAATTGCACCAACCTCTCTTCTTCCCCCTTTAATATCAGGGTGAGCAAATGGTAATTAGATTCCATCCTCTTTTCCTCTTCTTAACTGGTGTTTAAGTTTTAAGGGGGAAAAATGACTCTTCAAATTCATATCGACAGCATGTGTCCTTTGTGATTTTCACAGCCTGTTCCTGTTAGCAGCAAATGAAGATAAATATTGAACAAAGCCTGCCCTGCACCACTGTAGCACAGGAACCTCCTCCCCTTATATATATATAAGTTGCCAGTACCTTGCTGCTGACTGGCTATTTATTTATTTATTTCTCACCATTAAATTCTAATTTTCTATCCCATTTGGCCATTTGCTTGTAACTTCCAATGTATCAGCCAAAGAATAATGACCAGTAAATGGTAAATGTTATCTCAACGGTTTACATCAATGGTAATTGCTCATGATTTGTGGGTGTGCAGTGACAGTAATGACAAGAGGGGTGATGAAGAAGAATGCTTTTAAATTGGCACTAAAGGACACCATGAAGACACTTCTCTGCATTTGATCATACTGTTAAGTGACCCAAGGACGGGTCTCGTCTTTTAAATCAGTTTTTGAATTATTCCCTTTTGACATTTTCATGATAATATAGCTAGGATTATGTACTTAAAAGTAATAGCCACAAACACTATATCAAGAACACTGACATAAATAGAAGGTTTCAGAAAATCTTAGGCAACTTACAGGCCAGCCTTCAAAATGGCTGTGTCAGCAGGAGTGCCATAAAACTAAACAGAATTCCTGCCAGCATAAGTGCTTTAAGAATTAGGCTGATTTGAACATATGTCCCCATTTTCAGACAAAAGCCAGAATCCCGGTATCTTGGAAGGAGAATTGCCTGCACAAATCAAACCATTCACTACAGATTTGCCCCAGAGGAGTCTAAGGCAGATGTCCTCACAACAGGTTTATAAAGGACCAATATAAATCAAATGCATATCTGTTCATTGCAATATACATGTACTAAGGTCTACTGTTGGCCATGTAATCATGGCAAGCTCAAACTGCAAATGGGGAAATCCTCTGAAAAGAATACCTGCTTATACCTTCTGGGGTACTACTGCAGCACCAAAACACGTAAAGCTAGAGTTACACATTCCAAGAAACAGGCTGTGACTGCTGCTCTGTATCTCTCCCCTTATCTTTGTAACATTTAGTAGAACACAATGTGAGCCGTGAGATCAAAACACCATCTGTTTTCTCCTTTACATCATCCACTGTCAGCAGCAGGGTTGGGAAAACACACTGCATGATGATGTCACACATTGTTTTAGGTGAGACAAGGAAGAACGGACTAAGAGACACAAAGTAGCAGCAGCTGCTGCGTCTAGAAGGAGCTACCCTCTATAAACCCTCACTGTCAACAGTTGTGATCTTTGTTAAGGAATGAGTTATTTGAAAATGGCACCTTTTATTTTGAAGTGTCAAACTGCATGGGGCCAAATGACATGTCCATGATCAAATCACTAATATTGTCTTAACAAAAGTAGCTATGATGGGGGATGGGGGAGAGGGGTTTAACACTTCCCTGCCATGTTGCTTCTTCAAGAGAAAGTACCACCATAGGTATTAGCAGCTGCAGTAGGGGAAAAGAAAAGGACCTGTATTGTATCTTACCTTTTCCACACAGTGGTAATCTCAGCGCTGAGGTTGATTTCTATCAAGGAAAGAACATGAAGGAAGTGTTAACTCTTCTCCCTGTGTCTAGAAGGAGCTAATCAAAGCAGGCTCCTCAACTGCCTTTTTTTAAGGCTATGAAAGAAAATGATACATCTGTGCATGGATCTTCCATATATAGTCTGGCCCTTATTTTTATCACAAGCAATTACATTGAATGCAACTTGAACTGCAATAGAATATCAGTTCTGGTGAACATAGTTTCACAGCATTCTGAAGATCTTTGGAGATGATGCCTGTCTCTTTATCAGCAAAATCTATAGCAGTAAAAAAGGACATAACTTGGACTTCTCCTGCCCTGCAGCCTACTTTTCAGCCACCATCCTTTCCCACCTGCCACAGGACAAAACAATAGTTTTGATAGCAGTGAGGAAAAGTGAGGAAGACATTGGAAAAGAAATGGCTGCATCCTTTTTCTGGCTATGGTTGCCTGCTGTCCAGTATTGTACCAGGCAATCCAGTATTTCAGTGATGTGTCCAAGAAAAAAATTGAGAAAATACCAGGTATATAATGTTCAGTATTTTCTAATTAAATCCCAAGCAGTCGAGCCCAGCTAGGTGCCTATGAGGTAAAATGGGAGAGTTTTCAATCCCTCCTAGAGAGGTGTGGGAACATGCAAGGTGCCTGTATGGCCCTTTCCTGCTTTCCATACCATAAACCCGCTCCTCCCCTTTCCTAGAAACTACACTTTGAATTTATCAGGACAGGAATCCTGGCTGGTGTCCACATGGGAGCAGTGTGTTTTAAAGATAAGGGGAGATATTTATAGTATAGGGGGAGTAGAATGAGATTCTGTGGAAGAGAATGACAAGAAAACATCAGAGATTTTAGGTGGTGGGGTTGCTGGCTTGCTAGTGTAAATCCCCAAATGTTGCATCTCTTTCCTTCACACAACCACAGCTCAAATTGGATCTGAAAGGATGAAAGCTGCTTCGATTCCTTGAGTTATTTTTGCTAACTGACCATCTTTCCACCAGCTTTGCGATTCCTGCAGTTTTTTTCTGTGCTGTTTTAGATCTGCAGATAATAAAGTGAAAGGGTTCATACATATAGGACAATAAGTAAGAGTTAAAGATTAACCTGTTTTTGTTCTATTATTTTTATTCTCTAGTTGTGGACTAAAGTTCACTTCCTCAGCAGTGTGGGACCTTCGTTACTGATTTTGGGGGGGGGGGGGAGTAAAGTTTTTCCCCTAGACCTCTAGTATCCCCTCCCCACCCCACCCCCCGGGCCAAAATATGTGTGTAGGAAGGTAACATCTTTTAAAACAGCATTTTCATTCATTTTTTTCAAATAAAAATCTGTTACTTGATTTATTGAGGTCACTTTTAAATATATTTAATTCACACAATGAGCTAACTGAAAACGAAAAAACACCCTTAGTTTTTCTTAAGTACTCAACCTAAGACAATTCATTTGTGATATGTCTAAAAATCATTAAACACGATATTGATTTTTTAAGGATCTGCCTGGAGGCTTACCAGTCTTTTAAAAACAACCCTCTGTGTGTGTACATTGTTCTATCAGTGCAGCAAGTTAGTATTTACTAAATGCAGTCTCATCCTGTCTTTCCAGTTTAGTTCAAAGCAATGTAATGGTTGTAAAAACCATAAAATAAAAGCTATGTTGTTTTTACATATATAAATACCAATTGAGGATGCTGGAAGAAAACCCAGCAAACTCAATAGCAGTATACAGTGCTAAAGGGAGTGGGGTAAACCATGATCATGGGGTGATGAAAATTAACAAGTGCTGATCAATTTAACCAAAAGTAAATTAAAGCAAAAATGTCTTTCTTTGCCTAGAGTGTAAACACCATCAAAAACGGCGCCAGGAGGGGAGGTTGTGCTGTATGCCATACAGCACTGAGAAAAAGTACTGCTCTGTCAGAAGGATTCTTAAGAAAATGAAGGAGCAAGGTTACATGAGAGGAGATGGTCCATCAGTTATCTGGATTCTGGACCATTGTTGTGATGGGGTGACCTGGGTTCAAATCTTTATTCATAGGAATATTGTGGGGATAAATTAGAGACTTGGAAAAAGAGCAGGCTATGAATGTAATATGAAAGTACTTTTAAATATGGCACAGAATGTAAGCTTAGTTCAAACCTCACCTCAGCCTTGAAATCATCACGTGATCTTGGATATGCTATGTCAGGGCTTGCCGCAGCTGCCGCTGGGCGTGGCACTGGGCAGTCTGCTCCTGACGTCACAGGGGGGCCAGGGACTCTGCAGGACCCTGCTCTGTGGAAGGAGGGGCGGTATACCTCACCCAGACTCCCTCTCAGTCCACTCGCTGGCCTGCTCAACCTGGCCTGCTTACCCTCTGCATCCTCCTTCATCTCCTCCTTCCAGAACTCTCCTCCAAGCCACCACCCTTGCATCCTACTGCTCTCACTCCACATCATCACTCCTCACTCACACCCACCACCTCAGAGCTCTTCCTAGCCACCTTATATAGGGCTTCCTTTCCCCGCCCTGCCCTCCTTCTAGGCTTGTTCCCTCTCCTGACTTGGCCCAGCTGTGCCTTCCCTCAGGTGTTTCCCTCCTACCACTAATCCCTTCTTGGCTTCCTTGCCTTGCTGGCAGGGTGGGGTTGAATGCGAGCCATCCCCAGCTGAGGTCTCTTTGGCCTTGCTCACGAGGAGCTGCCCCAGCCGGCTTCTGTGCTGCTGAGCCTGCCTGGCCTTGCTCGCGAGGAGCTGCCCTGGCCAGCTTTTGTGCTGCTGAGCCTGTCTGGCCTTGCTCGCGAGGAGCTGCCCTGACCAGCTTCTGTGCTGCCTGTTCATTGATGCTGGGAGGGGCTACCCATCTCCTCCCCCAGAATGCCTGTGGCAGCTCCACCTGGAGGGGCTTGGCTCCTAGCACCTCCTGAGCCAGGCTGCTGTCCTCTAGCCAGGGTGTGGCTCTGGGCTGTGGTGGCTGCTTCTCCTCCTTGGAAGGTAAGGGCTCTGTCTGGGCTGTTGCTGTGTCCCTGTTCCCCTTGCCTTGGCCCTTTTCCTCTAGCCTGCTTAGCCCCCTTTCTCCCCCATGGTGGGTGGGACTAGCTGGCTTCTCCCTGCTCCCTCCAGCCTTCTGAGGCTTTGGCCTTTTGCCCCTTCCCCCTGGAGTAGGCAGGGTCTGGCTCTGTTTGCCAGACAGAGCAGCTGAACTGCTGTCTCCCGGCTGCCCCCTGCCGCTGTCTGCCAGCAAGTCCGGGGGCTGGGCTGCTGACCCCGGACACACCCCCCCTCTTAGCCTGGACGTTGGCTCGGGGGGGTCTGGCTCGAAGAGCCGTGACATGAAGTCCGCATCCCTATGGCTGGTCCCCCGGCGGTAGGTAATGGTGAACCGGTATGGCAGTAGAGACAGGTACCACCTCAGGATGCGAGGGTTGTGCTCTTTCATCCGGTGCATCCATTGGAGGGGTGCATGGTCTGTCACCAATGTAAAGGGGTTATTCGCCAGATAATACCGCAAAGCCCCCACAGCCCATTTGATGGCAAGGGCCTCCCTCTCAATGGTGGCATACTTCTGCTCTGCTGGCTGGAGCTTGCGGCTCAGGAACAAGACGGGCACCCTCCCTCCATCTTGCTCCTGCATCAGGACCGCCCCCAGGCCTGAGGCCGATGCGTCAGTTGCCAGTACGAAGGGTTTCTCAAAGTCCGGATTCCAGAGCTTGGTGGTGTCCGATAGTGCAGTGCGTAAGTCCTGGAAGGCAGCCTCCCGCTCCGGCGTCCAGCCGAGGCGACTAGGGCTGCCCTTCTTCAGACAGTCCGTCAGGGGGGCTGAGCGGGTCGCAAAATGGGGGATGAAGCGCCCGTAGTAGCCAAGAAGCCCCAGAAACCTCCTGAGCTGACGCTTGGTCTGTGGTTGGGGCACATCCCCTATGGAGGCCACCTTTTCAGGCGGGGGTCGGATCTGTCCACCTCCGATGACAAATCCCAGGTACTTGAGCTCCTGGAATCCCAAGTGGCTCTTCTTGGGGTTGGCCTTCAGCCCTGCCTTCTGGAGTGCGGTGAGGACTTTCTCCAGGTGCTGTAGGTGGGAGGGCCAGTCGGGACTGAAGATGACGATGTCATCAATGTAAGCCATTGCAAAGTCCCGACAGTCCCCCAGGACTTGATCCACCAGCCGCTGGAAGGTAGCCGCTGCCCCGTGGAGGCCAAAGGGCATGCGGCGGAACTGGAAGAGGCCCCGGGGGGTGGCAAAGGCCGTCTTCTCCCGGTCCTCCAGGCGCACTGGTACCTGCCAGTACCCTTTCGTCAGGTCGAGGGCGGACAAGTACCGGGCCGGCCCCAGTTGCCCCACTAGGACGTCCGCCCGCGGCATGGGGTATGCGTCGAACTTGGCCACTTTGTTCAGTTCCCGGTAGTCAATGCAGAAGCGAGTCGACCCGTCTGGCTTTGGCACCAACACGATGGGGCTGCGCCATTCACTTCGGGACGGTTCAATCACCCCCAGGCGCAGCATTTCCTCCGTCTCCCGATCCACCGCCTCCCACTGCTTCCGGGGGATGGGTCGCCAGGTTGCCCGTGCAGATTGCCCCGGCTGGGTGGGGATGGCATGGTGCACCAGGTTCGTGACCCCGGGGCGTCTTGAAAAGACACCGGGCGCTTGCTTCCACAGGGCCTGTAGCTGGGCCTTCTGTGCAGGGTTGAGCTGTGGATCCACCTTCGGCTCCTCGAACTCCGGGGCGTCAGCGGTCCATGGCAGCTCGCTGTCCGGGAGGTCTAAGGGGTCTTCGGCCAAGGCGCACCCATCCTCTGGCCGCTCATGCCACCGCTTGAGCAGGTTCACGTGCAGGGTTCTCCGTCGGCGTCGGCCTGGCCCGCACTGCAGCTCATAGGTGGTGGGGCCCAGCACCCTCCGAATTTGGTAAGGGCCCCTCCATGGGTCCCCCTCCTCCCGTGGGAACACCGAGTGGTGTACCAGGACCTTCTCTCCGACTTGGAAGGTCCTCATCCTTGCGCCCCGGTCATAGGCCGCCTTCTGCTTTGTCTGGGCGTGGGTGAGCTGGCGGTTGGCCTCAGCCTGGGACTGCTGCACCCGCCCACGGAGCTGGCTCATGTACTCCGGTATGGGGGGAGCAGGGCTGCTGGTGCGGGGACCCCACTGTTCCGCCAGCCGAGAGAGCATCCCCCGCGGCTTGCGCCCGTACAGCAGTTCAAAGGGGCTAAAGCCAGTGGACGCCTGCGGGGTCTCCCTAAGGGCGAACATGAGGGGGTCGATGTATAGGTTCCACTGTCGAGGCTTGTCCCGTGTCATCTTCCTCAAGGCTTCCTTGACGGTCTGGTTCAGACGCTCTGCCAAACCGTCAGTCTGAGGGTGATATGCCGAGGTGAACACCTGCCGGATCCCCAAATTCTGGCAGAGTTGACGCATGGCTTTGGCCCGGAACGGCCCCCCCCCGGTCTGTCAAGATTTCATCAGGCAGTCCCACCATGGCAAAAAGCTTGGACAGGGCTCGTATCATCCCCGGGGTCTGCATCGTCTTAAGCGGGATGACCTCAGGGAATCGTGTAGCATAGTCCACAATCACCAGGGCAAAGCGGTGGCCCCGGGGCGTGCGTGGCAGTGGGCCGATAAAGTCCATCGCGATGCGCTGGAAGGGCGTCTCCATGACGGGCAGCGGGGAGAGGGGGGCCTTTGGTGGGCGCCGGGCTGCCACCCGCTGACAGGTGGGGCACGAGCGGCAGTGGGCCTTCACGTCCGCGTTCACAGAGGGCCAGAAGAACTGCTCGAGGATCTTCTTCAGGGTCTTGTGGTGCCCCAGATGCCCGGCCCAAGCGTGTTCATGGGCCGTGCGGAGGACTTCTGCCCGGTAAGCTGCCGGCACCAGTAGCTGGCGGATCTCTCCCTGGCCGTTTGGGGCACGGGCTAGGCGGACCCACACCCCTCCTTGCTTCTCAATGCGGGGAAGCCGTTGGGACCTCCGCTCATCCTGCACTCGGTCCTCTTCACGAGCTGCTGTCTCCCGCAAGCGCTGTAAGGACTCATCTGCCCCTTGGGCCTCGCAGAAGGGGCGGTCGGCCAGGGGTTCCGCTGGTTCCTTGGCCTGCGGGCCTGCTCCTGGTCTGGTAGAGGGACCCTCATCCGGGTCGGGGGCCTCCTCTACTTGCAGCGCTGGGGCAACCTGTGGGTTTGCCAGTCCCTCGGCTGCCTCCCTAAGTAGCCTGGAGAACCCCGGGGCATCTCTCCCCAGCAGCATAGGGAGCGGTAAGTGGGCTACCTTGGCCACTTCCAGGCGGCGGAGCGCTCCCAGGTATTCCACTGTGATCCAGACCATAGGGTA